>NC_053451.1:101186359-101511813 GCF_015227805.2 Hirundo rustica | reverse complement strand
GAGAAAGAGAGAAGAGAAAGAGAAGAGAAGAGAAGAGAAGAGAAGAGAAGAGAAGAGAAGGAGAAGAGAAGAGAAGAGAAGAAGAGAAGAGACAGAGAAGAGGAAGAGAAGAGAAGAGAAGAGAATGAGAAGAGAAGAGAAGAGAAGAGGAAGAATGAAGAGAAGAGAAGAAGAAGAGAAGAGGAAGAGAAAGAGAAGAGAAGAGAAGAGAAGAGAAGAGAAGAGAAGAGCAGAGAAGAGAAGAGAAGAGAAGAGAAGAGAAGAGAAGAGAAGAGAAGAGAAGGCCTCTCTGTGGTCTCTCAGCAATACCTTTTCTATCACTACATACTTTAGGAATCTGCTGCACTAAAGGAGCTTCAAATCTTAAGTTATGGATAACCAATATGGCCTGCATCAAGCAGGTGACATCTTTATGCTCAGAAGCAAAAGGTATCACTGATGCTCATTGATATGCCATATCTGTAACCACACAAGAAGAATGAGCAAACTGCATTGAAAATTTAGTGATTATTAAATCATTATCATTAAAAAAAAAAAAAAATTAAACCACTGTCACTAATACAGTTACTTTCAATTGCTGAGATGTTCAAATAGTATAATTTACAAAATACCAAAAAGGTTCAGGAAAAATTCTTCTTAACTCTTGCATATTCTATCATTTTGCTGAATATTCAGCACAAAGGAATACTCTTTTACCTGTATATGCAGATCTTCATTAGTTTTTGCTGGAATATTAAATGCATTGTCTTTTAACGTCAGAGAAGAGGGCTTACTGCTTTCTATGACGTGACACCTGAGCCTGTTAAAAGGAAACAAGAACACACACCAAAAATCACAAATTTAATGCAACATTGTATAATTAAGAGTAAACAATCCATCTTAGGTGGATAAAGTCCCTGCACTGTTAAAATTTAAGAGACAATAATTATAATTTCACTACATTTAGTCTAGGTTTACCAAAAAGTAAAGGTCAGGTTTGCATTCATCAGTAACTAATGTATCCAGCACACTTGCAATCAAGTAACCTCTCTCTATTGTTTCAGGGTCTTTCTTAAAAAAACTCCACTTATTCAAGGAAGCTTAAGGTCATTCACATGACAGATTTTATGCAAAAGGGAAGTAAGGGATAAGCACTTGAAGCAAAAACAGAACAAGATTTAGGCATCAAGACTCACAAAATACTTTTTCCACGGTAGTTTTGGCCATGAGGGGGGAAAGGCAGCTCCAAAAAAACCCACAGAAAAGCCCCAGGAACAATCTAAGGCAAAAAAACAGTCAAAACTGCAGGGAACTCTTCCTAGACATGTTCAGTGATACCACCCAATGTGACTGGATGAGAGAGAAGAGCAACAGACACATTTTAAGAAGTGTATGGGGAAATGTATTTCTCTAGATGACTTTTCCACAGCTAAATATAGAAAATACACATATGAACATGTGATAGGTTTTACAAAATTTTCTACAAAAATCTGATTTTCCCTAGCAGAAAGGGAACATTTTTAATATTGTCCAGAAAACAGTTTTGCATTTACT
Organism: Hirundo rustica; assembly: GCF_015227805.2. Taxonomy (NCBI): domain Eukaryota; kingdom Metazoa; phylum Chordata; class Aves; order Passeriformes; family Hirundinidae; genus Hirundo; species Hirundo rustica. The sequence goes on along the minus strand of NC_053451.1, from coordinate 101,510,280 downwards.
ATGTCTGCTTTCCTTGACTGCTTCCATTTAGAAAACTCAAGCAAACACATTCTTATTAAAAAAAAAACCAAAAAAAACCAACCACACCAACAAAAACACCTATTTTCCATGTGTATTAACACATGCAATCATATTTTTCCCAATTAACTCCTAATCAGCATGAGGACAAGAAAAAAAGAAGAGCATATCCAGAATACCATTTTATACATTAAACCCCCATCTGATCAGTTAAAACAGAGCAAAAGTATCAGTAATGTATTTTGGTCAGTAATCACACAAGTGAGTTTCAAGAATCCTTCATTGATTATGGTTACAAAGTGTTATAAATCAGCTAAATAATAAAAGCTAAAAAAACCCCAAACCCCCGTTACCAGAAAACCATATTCTTACCTGTGTTCCATCACTTTGGTCCTAGGGACTTCTTTCCAAAACTGAGTCAGTTCTGGCACACCTGCTCCAGAAGACTGGTCCATTTCTGCTGCCATTATAAGGAAACGATCCTGCAAAGAAGCTGCAAAACCTGCCCTCAAGGAAGACAAAAAAAAAAAAAAAAAAGCAACAGTGCTTAGCTAAAATGATAATATTACAAGGAGGATAGAAGTATTTTGCACAAAAGTGACATAAAATGAGAACTTGTTTATTGCAGGACATCAGACACTGACTTACTAGAAATAAAAATAAGGACATCATTCTACAAAGCTCAACAATTCTAATTACAGTTTTCCCAACATTATGTAGGTTCATTTTAACAGAACCAGTTTCATCTGAATAGCTCAAAGACAACCCAAAATTTTGTAAAGAATATATTCTCCAGCAAATTCACCTGTCCTTGCAACAGTTTAGGAGGCTGATTTACTGCAGATGAACTCCCACTGTAATAATGAACCAGTGAGACAACTGCCACTCAGACTTTTTGTATTTTAAGACAAGAAACAAAATAGGCTGCAGACAACAGCTGCTTATGCCTGAGTGGAGCAGTAAATCAGTACAGGCAGTTACTCAAATCCTTTCTGACATCCATGTTTTTTTAACAAATGGTACCATTCTCATACAAGAGTCAAGCAGACATGGGCATCAGTCAGCCCTACACACAACCATCGGTGTCTAGAGCATGCCTAGTAATGCAACTTGCCCAGATTTCTTACAAACTCTATTTGACATTTTTACTTACCACCATGAAGAGAAACTATTATATCTAATGATGTGCCAGGTTCACAGCTGCTGTTACTGGGTTTAACCCTGTATTTCTCAGGTGCAGTAGTTCTCACCTATAAACAAGAAATATGAAGGATATAGTAAGTGCATGCACAAACCACGATTGATTCATAATTTCTCTCATTCTGTAATAACTAAGTCCCCAAAAGCTTGACTATTAGGACAAGTCTCTGAAATACATAATTTTGTAGACTCTTGCATATTCCATTTCCTCCCCCTCAACTGTGTTTATCCTTTGTTTTCTTGCATTTGCTATTTTTCTTTTGCATATATATTTAAAACCAGCCCAAAACATAATAAATATGAAAATATGAAAACTTTAAGTTATTTTAATGTGCAGAGAATGCAAAAGATGGGAAAATAACCACAAAGATGCACGTATTTCTGAAGCAAATATAACTACTAATTCCTTTGATGGTGACATTTGCAGATGGATCGGCATCATTTTGGAGCATTGCTAACTTGTTTCCAGCCAATATTTTAAAAGAAATATTCTAAAAAGATGACTTTCCAATGTTCAAGCCTTACTTTTTCAAGAGGTATTACTCTCACTAAAAAACTAACAATCACTTTCGCTCTTTTTTTAGTCAGTGCTCCAAAGATTTGTAATACTTAATTACCCCTTTTGAGGCGGTACATCATAGGCATAAATTCAGCCAGATTTCTTTGATCTGCCTCAAACATCACTACAGAATAATTTATTTTTTTTCTGCAAAATGGATTTAATAGTATTCTTCCTCCTTACAGAAAAGAAGAAAAAGTTACAGTTAGTAAACCAGGCCACACATAAAACACTTACTTTAAAAGCCACTACATTTTTCGTGACATTTGTGAGAACTATCAAACATTTTTTCTCTCCAGTTTCTTTGGATCCAAAATATAGCTCTTCTGCTGGGCTAATAGGAAAAAAGAATTAGTTTCTTCAGATTATCTTTACAACAGATCATAGAAAAATCTTGACCATACCTCCAGGAAAATAAAATACTTTCTACCCTGTAGCTACAGTTGGCATAAACAGATTTTCATAAAAAAAAAGCTGAAATTTTATAGTAAAGCTCAGGATTGACTCATGACAAGCAGAACTGGCTGCCCCAGGTGTTTACTGGCCTTTACTTCTGCCACCTGTAACAGCAGAACAGATACACGTAGTCAGCGACTGCATCTTTGGGCAGGGTGTTAAGGGAAAGCATTGCTGACTTTAATTTACACTTATGTGAAGGAACATAAGGTGCCACAGACAGGGAGTAATTTCCACCTTGAATGCCTATCCTTGTCATGGATACAGTGTACATGTAAGAGAAGGCAGATATCCACAACAGGCAACCATTTCAACCATGACAGCTGAATTCACTTGTACTTATGAGTCAGTCTTCACATACTTGTGATACCACATGCATATATAAAGTTATTGCTTGTTTTGAATATTCCTGTGCAATATCTCATGCATGAGATATTTAAACCACATCAAACTAACACAACTCGTTTAGGATAAGCATTCAAATGAACACTAGTAGGTCAAAGGCATGCTCATATAATATAGGTTGAAAGGAAACTTGAGTAGTAAGCAAAGAACTTTTCTTTCGTAATGTCACATGAGGAGCATGCAAAGAACTTTCGTACTACTGAATTGCATATTCTTTTTCAAAACATGATTATATTTTTTCCCATATCCCCTTTTTGGAATCCCAATTTCATCTTAGTTTCACCTCCTCCTTAAAAGACTTCCCTTTATGGTACCACTGCTTCCTTCTTCTCCCACTTGAACTAGTGTATGAGCTGAGAAGAAAAGCCCTTGGTGCTGTATGTAGGGCAGGAGTGAACGCCCATGCTGGAAGCAGATTCCAGTGGTGACTGTGATGTAGGGGTGCTGATGTTTTACACTGCATTAGTCAGCCCACAAGACAAGACTACTACTTTTGTGGTGGGGATAAGGAAGCGTGCCAAATAAGGTAAAAACAAAAAAACTGATGGGTTTAAAACAGTTTCACAGGGTAATCCTCTCATCCTCTCAGTATTCTTTCATTTCCAATTTGTGAATTTAAGGAACGAGGGCTAGGGAAGGGAAGGACTGTAGCTACAACATAATTTAGCTGTCTTAATACTGTACTACTGCAGCTGTGCTTAACAGCAATTGCGAGATGAACCATAAATGAAACAAGATAATATCAATCAGCCTCAAAACAAGCCTCAAACATGATCAAGGGAAGGAACATTCTGCCAGAGCCTTATCTTTCTTGTTCTATGAACTATGGCCATTAAGCAAAGGGGGAAAAAAACAAAACAAAAACACAAACAAACAAAAAAACCACAAAAAAAACCCCAAAACAAAACAAAACCCCACAAACAAACAGAACAAAAAACCAAAAACAAAACCCAAAACAAAACAAAAAACCCCCACAACTTGGGGACTACAGCTGTATGGCTCTTGTCTGTGAAATCAAGTTCCACAGCATTGGGGGTAGGTGGTGTGTAGCTAGTAGGAGGCTGGATTGTTCAAACAAACACACAAGCTTTTTAATTTTTACAGATGCAGGAATTTCTTTACTCTGATGTGTGTGACATAACTGGCTTGTACTAGAAATTCTCGTACCACAACACATCACGAGCTGCTCTTCTGCCAGACAGTGCAAGGAAACTGCTGCTTTTTGTCTGAGCAAACAAAATCATTTATTGAGGAGGAAAGTCAGAGGCAGCCTTTCATTGTAAGGTATACAAGGCAAATACAATTGTGGTCTAAATGAGGGAGGCAGCTGACTCATGAGCATGACACAAAATACAAGAAACAAAAGAGCACAAGGACCCAGCTTAGGTCCATGGTGCCTCAGCTGCGTGCTCAGGCTCCAGGCTGCTCCTTTCACAGGGCAATGCAGGGAGATGAGCAAGGATGCAAGTTAATCATGGTGGTTGAACTTAGGGTCTCTGTGATAGGTGCCTACAACTGGCACTATAGATTATTGGTTCAAGCATCTTCAGTTCCATGTCCTGAGAATCAGTGGAAGAAAATGAAAACTAGTTCTAGTGTCTACAAAGGGAAAGCACTAATGAAGAACAACAGCTGCACTTGGGATTTTACTTTAAAAACAGAACAAACAAACAGCAAAGGACAATGGAGACACCAGTACTTTATTTTCCATTGACAGCAAGACTACAAATGTTAACACCTCTATACTTGACTAAGTTTACTCTTCCAGGTGTTGCAGTCCATGTAAGTTACTTCTATTTAATGACAGCTTGAAGTATTTTAAAAGGGGAAAAAAGGAAGTTTCTGGAGGTGTCAAGGGTTTTTCTGCTTGTTTGGATTTTTTTTTTTTAATTGCCTGCTTATGATTTGTACCCCTTTCTTTTTTAATTAAAAAGTGTCTGGAAAAACACACCTAGCATTTGTGATTGTCACAGAAAATGTTTAACATTCTTTTATAATCACAATTCTGCAGTCTATGCCTTTGTTTTGCCGTACAAGAAGCTAAAGCTATACAGTGGAGGTTTTTCATTTCAAAATTAGGAAAAATGTACACATACAAAATATATTTATGCTAATGAGCATGTCATTATTCAAATTAATTCCAAAACGAATTCATTACAGCACTTAAAAAGTTAGCTAAGAAATTACCTAAAAATTAGTTATTTTCTTCATTCATCTAATAGCAAACTGAAAGTGAAAATAAAAGTTAACATCTAAATCAAATTCTAAACAAGCATCTTAATCTAAAAGGCAGTGAAAAGAAAAAGTACTGGTGAATTGGTTTCTTTTTTCTAGTTTAGTGATAAAAATAATTGCAAGATATAGCATCTTGGATGACAAAACCTTCTGGGTAGATATGTCATTACAGAGCCCTTCGCACAAAAAATAAATTGAACCCATTCAATTCAAGGTGGAAACTCTTATTGTAGACATTTATACCATCATAAGCCAAAAGTATTCAAGCAAGATTTAACAGTGAAAACTGTCTTGAAAAAACATTGGGTTTTTCTTCAGGCAATGAAATCAATGTCAAACCACTGCTCACATTATAGATAAGGACAGGCTTAACTCAGCCAGATGGTTTCTCAATATAAACAAAACACTTCTACAATTCTATGGAATATACACCTATTTGTACAAAGAGCATGCCAATCTTTGGTGACACCTGAAGATTCACTAAAAGCTCGTAAAACCAGAAAAACTCTTTGAGCTTTGTAAAAATCCTTCTTAAAAAGTTGTTTATAATTTTTTTTCCTCTAACAGTCTGAAAAAAAGTTTATTTTGAAAACCAACTAGATCAGGATTTAAGTGTCCAAGGCACATTTTTAAAAGAAAATTAAAGAAAATTATTATTACCTGATATGTAATAAAGGTCCTTTAAAAGTGGTTAATGCTTTCTTTGCATTTTTTGGTTTGACCTCTGTTTTGTCAGTTTCCTCTGATTTGGAAATTTGTTCTATAGAATTCATCTGAGTAAAAATGATAGTTATAATGATTAACTAAAAACCTGGATTACATGTTACAAGATCATGCAGGTATTTCAAAGAATATGATGAGGCTCATTTCAACAGTTTACATATTACAGATCAAGCTTTATATATATTCATTCCCTGAAGGTGCTTGAAGTCCACTGAATAAAATTATTTACTATAGAAGTTATGTAACACATTAAGCATGTATGAAACAAAACTTCTGCTTTGTTTTTCCACAAGTTTTCCTGTTGCTCAGGTCAGGTTTTGAAAACTCCAGATACAGAAGTTATAGCACCTCAAACATCTAAGATCATAAAGCACTGGTATTATTTATCCATTGCAATTTAAAATTAAAACAGATGCCCCAATACAATCAGTGTTACCACTGTAACAGAAAACACAGTACCAATTCCACACTTCATTGCATTGCAGGGTAGCTAAACACATCTTCATTGCTCTTAGATGAAACTCTGAAGTATTGCAGAACATAAAAGAAATACTGCTGATTGAATTGGTGCTTTCAAAACTGCAGGTACATCTTAGGTTCTGAGGGCTTTCTTCTATACATTAGGAAAATACATGCAAAACAGGGCAGGTGCTGGGGGAGTACAGAAAACTGAAAAAATGAGTGACATCATGATTCCAGATCAGCTGGCTGAGGAGTTTGCTTAGCCTCCTTTTGAGTCCACTTTTAACACAGAGAAAAGACATGAAGTGAATTCAGTCCATGCAAGTTGGAAGTATGGGAATGAAAGGAATACAAAACTTTGTATGAAATAGGCTGTATAAAAAGAACCCACACAGCAACTTTTTTTTATAATTATATAAATGGGGTAGAAAAAGGTTAGTATGTAAATACACAGCACTAGTTATATGACAGGCTTTGTTCTACATAAACTACCAAAAAAAAGTATTACTATAGAACACAGAAGTGGAAGCACCTACAGGACAGGCACTTACTAACCAAGTTTATCACTAATGATTCCCTTCACTAAAAAAAACTGAGTAGCACCTTGGTTACACTGAATAAAAGTGAAAACAACTATATTCCTTATGGTATTTCAAGAGTAAAAAAAGTAAAAAAACAAAACCTAAAAGACTTTAAGTAGAAAGCTAAGTCATCCAAGCAAATTAAAAGCCAACAAACACTGAGGCTTATTAAGCACCAAAGGCAACCCACACACTGAGCAGAAATTCTCCCTGTTTCTGTCTATGAGAATCATAGCTTGCAAAATGTGCCCCAAGTTACTGAGTCTAACCAATGCTTTCTTTTGACCTTAAGGTCAGTGAAACTTTTTTTTTTTAAAGCTGTCCAAGTCACAAATAACAGCTGGACTATTTAGTGAGCTGCACATTTCAAATTATTTTGACAAACCTGGAACTGTAAATGAAAGTGTATTCTACTCCATTAAACAGACAGTTTGCAAGTAATATTCCAAAATTAACTATGGTAATAAACTAGTGAATTTCAAAATTTTTTTACTATTTTCAAGAGCAACATCCCCAGTTACTATCACTGCATATTCCTAAATATCACTTCATATGAATTTGTGTAAAACAATGCCTTTATTTCTGGATAAACAACACTGTGGGAAGATTATGTTGCAAAACGTGATTGATGGAGTAGGAATACAGTTTCTCCAGAGAATAAGTGAAAACATTCATATGTTGAGATTTTATCAATAACTTAAGAAAACAAATTAACATCCAGTAGTGTGTAAATACTTAATATTTTTTCATGTACATACTGATTTAAGCATCAGAGAAAATGAGATCTATTTCAAAATGGTGACCACTAGATATCCCAAGAGTAAAAAGAAACCAACTAGAAATACAACCTTTGAAAACAAAATACAGAAACCTTTTTCATTTTACTGCACAATTCACTATATTCCAAGCGATAGACTAAATACTTGGTGCACGTTTTATGCATTCCGAAGCATGAAACTTGTCTTAACTGACCAAGAGTCAAGGTTGAAACTACAAGTATAATTTTTCAGTTTTCCTGTGTTCTTTTGCTAAATTAGAAGACAGAAAAACTGTTAAAAAAATACAACATAAAGACAAGTAACCAAAATTATATGCCTCTTGTCCCTTTTTTAAGCATCTAGCTAGTCTTGCCTAAATCTTCACTTAGATACCTTTTTCTGATTAAGGTTTTGTGCTTCATTCAGCTCCCCAGCCTCCTTGGTGTCTGCATCTATCTCTTCTTTACTTTCATGCTCATCTTCACTTGTAATGGGCCCATTTTCACATAAAGGAGTTTGAAAATCATCATCAACCAATGGAGGATAACTGTATTTGAAAGAATCCTGAAAGATAAGGAGATTTATAAAAGATGAGTTATTTGAGAGGATCAGAAGTGCCTTCTCTAGGGTTTTTTAAATGGAAATACTGTCATTGTTTCTTGTTTCACATTACTTTTATGTTTCATTTATCCATTTCAAGTTGCAATCCTGTACAGAAAGCTGACACCAAGAGTTACTATTTTATCATCAACAGACAAATAAATACAGTCATCCAATGAAGCCAGTAAACCGTAACTTATATTTATATTCACAGCAGAACTGCAGAAGCAAGTCTATCAAGGATTGGCATTCAGAGTCTTATTGCTGAAGTTTTCTTCTTAGTTCTCAAAAATGTGGTTTAAAACTTATGACAGCTATTTTTAAAAATATTTCACAAGTGATGATGAAGATCAGTTGTTCCTCGTATGCTAGTTTCATAGTGACCCATTTAAAAAAAGGAAATAAACCCCAAAGCCATAAAACAACCCCAAATAATCCCTTAAATTTAACATATTATGTGGACCTTTAGAATATCCTGCAATACAGCCCTCTAGTCTTTGGAATGCCAAATCTATTTAAAGATCATATTTAAGACATCTGAGGAATGCAGCAGCAGAATACTTATGTTCTCAATGACTCTACAATAAAAGTAACTTTTCCACTGGAAGATCAGTAAAAACCAATTTTTTAATTTTTAATTAAAAATTCTCTTAATAGTCTCCAAATCATTTTAGTACATGTAATGTTAGAGGCAGGGTTTGAATGGGGTCTCTGTTCCTACTGCATTTTCAAGCAGTTTTAAGCATCAAGTAAACTGAAGTAGTCTGTCAGCTTTTCCAATGGAGGAAAATAACATGGCCTTGACTCCTGTAAGGCAGAATGGAGCAATGCCCCCGCTTCACAAATGATGCCTCCCTCAGCAGAGAGTTACAAAAAGGTGTTTCAAGAGAATGCTCCATGAGCAAGTACATTTTCTCAAAACAAGGAATAATGTGATGTTAAGAAAGATTAAAAGGGAAAAGTCTTAGATGGACCCATTCAAAGAAACCACAAACAAGGCAGCATACTTCCTGCTTATCTATAATCAAGGTCTAAATCTCATCTACTCTTCAAGCTGTAGCAACAAAGACCTCTAGGTGAATGAAACAGGTATTCTCTGGCTCAAACAATATCCTATTAAGGGCCTGAAGGACAAGTTTTAAGTAGCAGTCACAGACTAAATCACTATTAGAAGGAAAGACTCCAGTCTGCAAGAAATATTACAGCAGTCTTACAGAATACTGACACCCACACTTGGCAGAAATATCCAGCTTCCCCTTACCCAAACCAAAAAAGCCTTGTACTCCCTTCCAGCACAGGATGAAGGGCATATAACAAAGTGACCTTAATAGGGGGAAATTAACTTTGCTGCACCCTTTACTTGCCCTTGTAAATCCATGCTGCTGGATAGCTTTGAGAGCTGAACAGAATCTCATCAGTGGGACAACTCAAAGTCCTACACTTCACAGTCACAGTACCTAAGTCTCAGTGGCATGGGTATATCTACTAACAGGGAAAACCTCAGCCAGGTAAACAAGATAGATTTATTCAATGCCTGATAAATCCATTCTATAGAGTTATGGCTCTTTTTTATACCAGATCTAGAGTATTCATACTGCTATTTTTGGCAGTTTTCTTAGAGGTGTCTTAATCATAGTAGTGGTATTTTCTAAGATTACATGTACACAGGAGCCATGAAGTCATATACAAGCTTAGCCATGTCTTAACTTCAGGCCACTGACCTATATAAACAATATAAATATATATATAACATATATATACCAAATATATATATACAAAGTATATATATAACAAAACCTGTGGGCTTTCAATTTAGATACTCAGCACACAGCAGTTGCACACGTTGCTCAATATTAGCACCAGCTGAGAGAATCTTGATCAATTCACCCTTGTTAAATCCATCTTCTGACAAATACTGGGCAAAACAACAAATCAAAACCCTACTGTGCATGGTATGTACATCAGTCTTGCAAAAAATACTACTGAAGAGACAACAAATCTCTGCTCAGTCAGAAATGTGTATGCGTTAAGAACTGGACTGTTCCAACAGCTGGAAATGGCAGAATGTGTGATACAACAGATAGAAAAGCCAGAAAACACTGAGTTAGCATGCATTTATTACTAAATGAAAAATATTACCAAGTGGCTCTTGAGCACCTAATTTTCCAGGCTGGCTAGCATTAGCTTGCTCCTAGATCTGCCTTGGGGAATTTTAACAAGCTCTCCAAAATAAATCTACTATAAAGTAAACAACCTCTGTGCACTATAGACAAGAACAACTCAAAGCCATGTACGTGGTAAGTAGCATGTATGGATCAGCAGTATGGTAATAGCCACAGGCAACAGACTGATGAGGACTTGAATGGAATTTAGATTAAATTCATATTCCAAAGTTCTGCAAAACCCAAGTTTCTGTTTGCCATAATTAGTTTTAATGCTTTTGGTGCTCTGGAGATACCTTTGCCCGCTAGTTGTCTAAAATCAGGCACGTAATAGCCCTCCTTTTGCAGCTGGCTGACAGTCAACCAAAGGACTTTAGAGCTATGGAACGTGTCTGATTCATCTTTCTGAGTGACCCTGAGACAGGCTTAAAACAAGCTTGAAGGTAACTTCACTGAGACATTGAAGCTTGGAGGCTTCCAACAGAGACAAAATAGTTCCCTCAGTTAAGCAAAGTAATCACAGACTCAAAGTTCAATGTTAAATCTATGGATATTTTTTGTTACTTCCAGAACTAGTCTCTAACACTGCTCAGGAATACAAAGAATGTAAGTGCACTGAAATCTAGGTAATCTCCTTGAATTAACTGACAAATGATCAGCTCCACAGTTTACATCTGGGAAGACCTGGCTCTTGGAAGTGGGATCCTAGTAGGAGACACAGCAGAGGATTCACACATATGCTGTGCTCTACACGGGCATTATGCCCATTGTGAATATGAAGATCTGTAACTAAATGTGTGGAAATCAAATGCGACAGACAGAATTGGAAGGAGGCAAAAAAAAAAAAAAACCGAAAAAAATCCTTCACAAACGAAATCAAAAACTTGAGAGAAAAATTGAAGAAATCAATTTGTGCAAGTCAGATACTGCCTGACAATACTAATAATGGTGAATTGTACTCTAGCTAGCTGCCTCAAGAGAAGCCAAGATTAATTACATAAAGAAAAGTTAAATTCTGAAAAAGGGCATTAAGTTGTCTGTTGTCTGGTCAGTGAAAAACTCCCTGCTATCAGAGATGCAAAGAGCCTGCTTTACTGTATACACTGTAAAAATCTTGGTAAGAAAGATTCAGAGCACAGTTTTGGAGTCTTGGTATTTGCCAACAATTCTTCCAAATTATAACAGTTCCGATGTTAAAAGCTCAAAACACCCATCACGTGAAAATCAGTAGTTAGACAAAGCATGTGCTGGTTCAAAATACAGGGCTCTTAATATGCAGAGATAAAGCCATTTTTCTGAAATTGTCGAAACCTCTGGAGTCCTTGTCAGGCAAGTTTACTACTATTGTACTACTTTATTTCTCCCATTGCAACTTTTCACCCCAGACAAATGATTTGGATAAGCTTCCTCCATGATTGTGAAACTTGTAAATGCTCTCAGAAGATGGGCAACATGGAGCCAGCTTGTTCCATAATCACTAACCAGCAATAAGACCTTCTAGGCCCAAGGCAGGATTACAGATAACTCTAAGATGGCATGTTCCATTAGATGCTTCAGGAGGATATTTAGCAAAACCACAAGCCCTTTCTTAAAAGACATAATGAACTATAAACTAAGATAGTCTAAAAAGCAGATAGGGGATACTCAGCTTTAATGAAGAAAAAAACTAGCCCCTCTATTGCAACAATAGAACAAATACCAGAGGAGCCAGGCCCAAAACCACTGTTAAAACAACATTCAATCCCTTACTGAAGCCACTTCAGACATCACCAGCCCTTCCTTCAATGCCCACTCCTGCATTACAGCAATTTCACCTTTCTTCCCTGTAAGAAAGTTCTTATGTGAGACTGGGAGCCAAGCCAGCAATTTTCCATGGAGATAAAGCGTACCTTTTCTTCAAGAGTCGCACACAATTTTTAAAGGCTGCTAATCTCAGCCAAATGAAAATCAAGGTAACATTCTTCTGTGTTCCCCAAACAAGTTTCTTATGTTCTGGCCACAATAACACTGCCCTGAATTAATATACAAAGGTACATGATATCCCCTACTATTGCTCAAACACAACCCTCCTTTTCTCTCTGTTGTTACTGCCATAACGCCAAAAGTACTTCAGAAAAGAAGAGGTGGAAAAAGAATAATGAAAAGCAACTCCCATGCAGAGGGCTTATTCTACTACCATAAATGGCCTATTTACATTTTAAAGCCTTATTCTTCTGTGAGTTTATTTTAAAGATTATGCAATACTGATCTACTAGCCTAGTGAAAAGTGAAACCTGTTGTGCAAGGTGCTTGTGCTGCTCCACTCTTTAGATTGTGCTAGAACTGGACTCTGGTTCTGTTAAACTGATGCTGCTTGTAGCACTTTGGAGCTCTACTACACTCTTTGAAAAGAACCTGCTATAGCCATGTCTTAAAATGCAGCCCTAGAGTTAACAAAGGAAAAAGATAACTACAATATAACTGTCTTTAGTGAATCATAGCTTTGGAGCAGGACTAGAACTCTCAGAGGACCATGAAACCTACTTTCTGTTCATAGAACTCGTTTCACAAACAAACATCATCTCTAATTCATCAGGGAGGAAAAAAAATACAAGAGACAATGACACTTAGATAATTTTTCTAGAAGGTCTGAAAAGGGGATGAATGATTCAGAAAAACTGTTCCGTAGTTAAAAATGTACTTAAGAATGCAGATACCAAAGTCTCATGATGTTAACCTATTTTATATTATTGTGATTTTGAAATTATCACTGGCAAAGCAATTTCAAGAAATCTCCTATATGGAATTTATATAGGTGTCTCAATCTATCAAAACATGAACATGAAATTTCATACTTACAGTTCCACCCATGTGAGGTGGTAGATACTCTCCACTGATGTATTCCTGCACGTCACTCTTATTTGTGAACTTTAACATGCTTATTGCATCGGGGCCAAGCCAACCCTTCACAATTTTAAAAGCAGCTTTAAAAAACAAAACAAAACACCAAACTAAACAAAAGGTATACATGAGTTAACAGGAGAGAAGTTTTGTTATTCTGCTTTTGTAGGTTTTTTCCAGTGAATTGGTAGATCTTACACAGCACAAGTTACATCCCTCAAGATATTGCAGATCCTGCTCTGAAAGTATCTATTATAATTGAAATTAGCAATGCAAGGGGAAAAAAGGTATTATTTACAGAGAAAATGGAAAAAGTATCTTTGATTTAGTAATTGACAACTCTGTTATCTTGGAATTTAGCCCTTGAAGTACTGAGGGGGTAAAACCAATTTTGTCTCCAAATCTGAGCGAGGGAGGCTGGGAAAGATACACATACCCTCTTCCTTGCTGAAATGTTTTGCTGACTTAAAAGATATTTGCTTAATCTACAAAGCATTTACAAAGACCATTGCTATTTCAGTGATAATAAAACATTAATATGCAGGAAAATATAAAGTCAACATAAAAATATGTATTCATATGGCAACAGTAGAGGAATAGTGTATTTATCCTGTACATTATAGTTACAGGTAATTATTGAAGTACCCAGATCAGAACAAACACAACCACATGAGCATCCAGTGTCAGGCATCTATCTTAGACTGTGTATTCTAGTTTTGAGCTGGTTTTAAGTCACCATCACTGCTAATGATAAGATTCGTGAAAGGATTCTAGTTAGAAGCATTCAAGGAATAGACTACTTATCAAGGTCTCCTAACCTTTGAAAACAACAGGATGAATACAAACATCAAAAATGTAAAATACAATCCAAAATACAATAATAGAAGGAAAAATAAAAAGTATGCAACCTTTAAACTGTAGATTTAAAGATGCAAGTTTAACAAACTCCATTATTCATCTGTATCTACACAGATTAGAAAACTGCTTCTTATTTTTGCTGCTAAATTTTAAAAGTTATCACAACCCAAAAAGAAAACAAAAACAACTTACCGTTCATTATCCATGGCATTTCAAATATTACTATCTTTGCTGAAAAGAAAGCAAAAATCTGAATACCAAGTGCTAGGTATTTCTCTATTTAATAATTTAATATTAAAAAACTTATTGCTGTTTAGAAACATTAGCTGTTTGCTTGGAAAAGAAGTAATAAAATTCCAAGTTATACATTGTTTATGTACTTCCTGGGATATTACTTTTCTGACATATTGTTACTAATAACTCATCTCACAAATAAAGCAAAATAAAGCAAGATCTTAACCTCACCTAAAAAAGCAGCTACTGAACAAAAGAAAGTTTAACAAGTATATTCAGCACCCCCTACTTTCATAAAAAAACAAATAACTGTAAGTCTTTGTGTATCTATTTTTCCAAATATTCTTTATTTAGCCATAGAAGTTTGAAAATACTTAAGTGTCCCAATTTTTTTTTCCTCTTGAATGTCAAAGTATAAAAACAATGTTGCACTTGCCTTTAAGTTTGATATTTGATCAAAGCTCGGAACTTTGATCAGTAAGCCAAAATCTAATATTCAGAGTTTAAGAAGCTGCTGTATGGAAATTCAACATTCACAGACATTTTCACCTAAAATTTACAACATATTTAAGATGAGCTAGCATAAACTATGAAGTACTTGCCTATGCATAAAAGAATCAGCAGGTAAGTATGCAAGGTTTTCTAAGTGTTCACACAAAAATGCCTTTTCAGAATAAATAATTTTCAGAATAAACCATTTCCATTTTCAGAATAAACAATTGCTCCCCAAAACTTTTTAGAGCCATTCATTCTTTGACCCCTGAAGACTCCTAAAGGATACAAACTGTACTGGAAGTTTGTAAAGCTTCTACCCAAGTAACAAGTAGCAAAGTGAAACAGGTCAATTCCTTTCTATTATATGCTTATAATACTTCTAATTATGTATAAACATAGTAAGAACTACTACTTAATAATAGTAATAAACATTATTACTTGACAAAAAGACAGCTGATTTTTGATGAAACTAAAGTTTAGTCACAAAACCAAGTTGTACTCATTTAAGGACATGAATATTCTAACTCTGTAACACTGACATGTTTCATTAAGCTACCTCAAAAAACACATGAAAAAAAATCCCTTTATCTTCCCCATCTTCTATCATATTACAAAATGTTCTTGTTACACAAGTCTACAATGCTTAATATTTAATACACAATACTTACTGAGGAAGTTTGGGTAATAATCTGTAAAACAGTTGACAATAAACCGGACAAAATCCAAGTCCTAAATAATGAAAAAATCACAGCATAAATGCAAAGCAAGCCAAAACATTAAAAATATAGGCTTAGTTAAGGCATTTAATGAAAAGCACAAGATAGATATATTGTAGTTAACCATGTTCAAATTCTACAAATATCCTCAAAACACAATGCAAGGCTTTTTCCTCCATCAAACTGCCACAGGATTGTGGTCACACTTCCCCTTATAATCTAAGAAAGAAGTCAATAGACCTCTGATCAGTGCAAGAACTAAGATATCTAAACTACTGCAGAGTATCAACAGGACTTAAGACGTGCAGGAAAGATACAGGAAAAATAAACCCTTAGCACTAGAGAAGCTTGAGAGATGGAAGAATACTCAATATACTGAAATTTCCCTTCAATAATTATCCTACATACAATTCAATATACTACTGCACTCAGTGTTGTATTTCCAAATGAAAATAAAAAGATAGTTTTCCTTTGAAGAGAATTTTTGGTTTTAATATTAATTGGTGGCATGCAGAGAAACAGTGGGCAGCGACAGCACTCAAAAGAGCTGCTTCTATGTCACCCATTTTCAAGATGCCTCTACTCAATGAGCAACTGTGCAGAAATAGTACAGTCAGTCAGTCTCCTTTGCAAAATCCAGGTATAATGGAACTGACTAAGCAGTAAAGAGCAAGGAAGGCTTTATTTCTATACCTGTTTCATAAAAAGTAAGAGATACCTTACCACAGTAAGGTACTCAGGTGGGAAGCCTGCCATGAGTACTTTCCCTTGGCCTTTTATTAGAAGTGACCACTACTTCTACTTTCAGAAGTAGACAGAGTTTCTGGCTGATGATCCAAAGCCTGTCAAAGCAATAAGAATGGGGAAGGGGCTCCTAGAGTGCTGTAAACACACTATCAAAACATTTGTGGACAGAGTGAAAACAGTTCCTAAAAAACAACATTGTGTAAGAGGACCACCCATAACCTGAAAGCTTTTTAAGTGGCTTCAGCAACCAGAAACTAACTGAAAGCTTTGACATCTTTACAGGCAGAAGGTGGCCTCTAATAGAGGCATTTATCTCAACTGTTTGTTGCCTGTACCAAATGCAGTATCTTTCATTTAATAGCACAAACACAGTGATAGATTAGAATTATTAGAATCTCCATTAATCAAGATGCTGCTCTCTATTCTGCTGCCTATCCAAAAGCAGCACTATCAGATAGCAGAAGGACAGATCCATTATTTTGATGAAAGTCTGGAATTAGAAGGGCAGATTTTACAGAACATTCAATAACTGCATCTAATCTAGTTACCTGAACTAGTGCAAAAAGCCATGATCTATCAGAATTATCTCCTGCATACCACTGATAGAAGTGATATAGTAGATGTCCATAGCAACAGAACAAGCAAATGAGGCATGCTCTGGAAAAGAACTCAGAGATCCAAGTTTTTTTTCTTTTAGGATAGATTTATCAATTACTCCACATGGCTACAAACAACCATTAAAAAAATATTCCTGTTCTGTGATAAACATCCTAACTACAAAGCAAGACTGTACAATGGAACAGCCACAGACAGCATTTGCTGAGATTTTGTCTCTGGGAGTCTCAAAGACAAAGGGGAAAAAAGCTGCTTCAGGATATAAATCCATAAAACACAAACCAAATTAGTCTTTCACACCAGGGAAATTATTACAATCCTTTACTCCTGTTATATAAAACTGTGGGTCCAGTATTACCTTTAGTAGCATGAACAGACAGCTCTCACTGTACAGGTAAGAGCACCAACCTTACAAAACAGAATCATACTGTGCTTGTTTGTCAAATTACCTGCTCATAAGCTGGTGGCCCTGTACTGCAGAGCTGCAAGGTCCAAGGCAACATTAATAATCTTGCCTATGTTAGGTATAAACAAGTTTTCGAGGTTGGGTTTGGAGGTGGGGTTTTTTTGCATACATTAATTTTTGCCATATTACCACCAGACAAAAAAGCACAAAGATATAAGTTTCAACCCTTCCTGTAATAAGAGGACTGCATGGCACTAGGTAAGCAAAATGTGATTATTCCATAGAAACACACTTTTTTTTTTAACCTATAGACAACCTGTGAGGTTTTTAGTTATGAGATTAAATCAATAAATATATACTGATCTCAAGATCTCAATAAATATATACAAGATCTCAACCTTGCGATCTAAACCAGCTCGGCCACCAAAGTAAAAGCAAGTTTTCAGCATGTTGCAGAAGACAAAGTTTAATATGTAACAAAAGATTTTGGAAACTGCTCATGTCGTGGGAAAAAGCTTTACCATATCACTGATCTCAATGACTGTTAAGTTATTTATGTGTCAAGGACTGTACAGTGACACCCTTTTTTGAGAACACAGGTTAAATAATTCCAAAAGCAATCAAGAGAAGACAGTAAAAATACTTACTATGTGACTGATTCCAGTTTCAGCCATGTCAAATACCACTGTCAAAGGCTTTCCATGATCTCTCTTGGCATAATGTTCTAACCAAAAAGCGACCAGTTTCTTTTTGTCAAGTTGCTGTTTATGATCTCTTGTATGATGTTTCACTTTGAACCAAACTTAGGAAAAAAACACAACTTGGATCATTGTTTTTTGCTTTTATCTAACAGAAAACATCATGAAAATAACTATAGAGGATGCACTGAAACATATTGAAACCTCTGAGTTTGTATTTTACATTTGTCCTGATTTTGTGACCACTGAACAGCCAGAAAAAATCTGCACACCTTTTCACGTACCCCACTTTTCTAATTCACATTTTTTTATTGTAACTTTTAAAAAATTGAAAATCCAAAGAACTACACCCCAGAAGAAACACAGAAGTGGAAAGCCACTTTTTGTGTATTTAAGGGCTACTCACATAGATTAGCATTTCAAAATTTAAAATTAAATCACATGGTCTTCAGACAATAATATGTACAGAACATATTCCAAGTATTGCTGGAAAATTGTTTCCTTTTCTGCTTAGGTTTCTTACAGCATTGCAGTTGATGTATTTTGAAAAAACTATTTATACCTACATTAAGATTTATCTAAAAAGCAACAGATCTTTCTAAAATAAAATGAAAAATTCCAGGAGGTGAGCAACATTGTATAAATGAAAGCCTAATATATATTCTTCTGCAATTAAAAAAAAAAAAAGAGCCATATTGAAACTTATTTTGCCACCAAAAAAAACCCCCAAAAAAACACAACACAAAAAAACCAACCAACAAACAAAGAAAAACACCAACAAATACCCGCAGGCATAATTCAAATTAGAAGACTTCATGAAAATGTCTGAAACCAAGTTACTGATTATACAGTAAGTGAGGAAAGAAATATTCAGGGCAGTAATGTGAAAACTAGCTTTCATTTTTACAACATTTACAGTATCAAAGTTAGACAAGCCTCAACGTAACTTTAGATATGCCAAATATTCTTCTCCCTGAAACTTGGAAAGTTGTAGTAAAAACCAGATTTCTACTCCATGTCTTTTACTTCCAATTGCAAAACTAAAGTAAAAAGTGATTTGTTTCATATAAAGAAACAAATTATTTTAAATATAGCATGTTAGGTAGACCGTGTATTTCAAGGTTAAGAGAAGCTCCTATTAAAACCCAGAACATACATTAAAGTATTATATTCCTGTTTAAGACAGTGATCACATCACCAAGCCTGTCTGAGAGTCAGGCCCATGGTGTGATTCTGAAGCTGCCCTGTGCAGGGTCAGGAGTTGGACTCCATCATCCTGCTGAGACCCTTCCAACTCAGTGGATTCTATTGATAAATAAAAACTTTATTACCGAATTACCTTTTTAAGTAAGAACGGTAGCCAAAATATACCTATGTCTGTTCTTAAAATGCTTACTTTTCAAGATGATAAAATGCTGGAAACAAAATAATGATCAGACTGAAAACAGTCTATTCTGTATAACTTACATAACTTATAGCCCTCTTTATCATATCCATGCAGAAAGAGAGCACCAATTTCAAATAACCATTTTGGAAGGACAGATTCTGACAAGTCTGCAAAACAAAATGAAATATTATTTCAGTAATCATATTAATAATCACACTATAATTTAACAGAAGTCACTAAAAACACAAAAGTCTAGCAAAAGAAAACCACCAAAACATCCTTATATGCCACTTTCAAAGGTGTTTATTAAACCAATGCAAATACTGAGATAATTTCACATCTTTACTATCTTCGCCTCATGCTACAGAATAGCGTCTGTTTACGAACTAAGAACAATTGGAAAAAAATCTGCATAAGAAAATGCTGCAAATATTTATTTTTTTCATATTTGAAGCCTCCCCCACCATGCCCTATCATTCAATTCAGTGTAAAGTCCTGCAGATAGAGTTCACCTCCAGAATATTTTCACAGCACAAAAATGAGATTTACCAGACCAGTGTTATAACCAGTTTGATGTACCAGACCAGTGCTATAACCATGAACAAGAGAGCCCTGTTTGTTGTGAGTTTTTTTGTTACTAGCCTTTTTATTCCGGATTCTATGATTCAAAGAGACAAAACAACAGATAGCTGCCTGCCTTCCTTCCTCTTAAACACCCTTTCAATGGACATATGTAACCACAACAAAAGATACTACTGGTCAACATAAGAAGCAATACTTTTTCTCTTTTTTTCCTTTTGTGAAAGTTCTTGCTCAGCTTTCCGTGATACTTGCAAACCTTTAAGAGGTTCTTAATGGAACTGTATATGGAGGTCAGCTGTAGTTCAATAGGAAAGCAACACACACCTCCAAAATCACTGTATAACATAGCTTACCATTAACTGTGTATTCTTTCCTCCACTGAAAGCTTTCATCAATCATCTTTAAAGTATCATCCACAACATCATGACGCCAAATCAAGTAGTTTTCAACCCATTTATCATCTTGCTGAAGTCTCTCCACATCTCTGGAATCATATTTATCTGATTTATCTAGGAAATAAATAAGTTAGTATCTATAGCATCTGCTACAAAAACGTGAAGAGAATTGTCAAGTGTATGTCTGTAAGCATCTACTTGGTAAATAGGATGTCTCTTGCAGGTTCAAACTTAAGCAAACAAAGCCCAGCATGATAAATTATATGCAAACCATTTATCTGCTGCAATGATATTTAGGGACACTACTCTCACTAGAAAAATATTTTCTGTGATCCTTATGCAAAGAAAAAACAAGGTGCATTTGGGACAGTTGTAATTTTCCTAAAATCATTTTTCTGGTTGAATTAGTATATAGTATTAGAATCTGTTTACTGATGAATGTATATATTAAACCTCACAAGTACACATTTGAGTTCTCAAACTAATAGGTAAAAGCATGTTAGACCATAAGCTGTCTGACAACAAATATAAAATTCATGGTTTTGAGCGTGCACTGTACGTCATTGCACTAAACAAAATTGTTTTCTTTAAAAAAATTACAACTTTACACTTGTTACAAATTGTTACCCTACCCATTAAAAACTACATGCAACTCTCGGTAGCACAAAAGCCCCCAAGTCTTATTGTATTTTCTTGTATCATGTTAGCAACACGATAACAGGCTTACATGATCTTGGAAGTACTTCAGATGAAAAAAGACTTGCTGCTGCTCTGGGGTTTTTTATTTTTAAGATGGAAAGTAAAACACAGATGCTAAATGGATCTATTTCTACTGCAGATATGTTTAAACAAAAGCTCAGTTTTTAGATCAATGATCCTCTGTCTGAGAAATTGGTAAAAATAGAATGTAAATCAAGAGCCCATAACAGAAACAGGCTTCTGAAAGCAACAGACACTGATACACATCTCTGCTAAATACTAAAAAACCATAAGTTCTTAAGCTATTCACTTAAAATCATGGTTACCATGGACAAAATTAACCCTGCTAATAAAAGAGATTTAATTTTCACATACTGGAAAGACTATTCCTCTACCAATAGCAATAAACTGCTTTCAGAGCCATTTACAACTATCTGGAACAGTGATGGGATGGCTTGGGAATGTTTATTTCAGTCAGAAAACTCTAAGGAGTTAAGAAAAATACACCATTAAATTCTGCTAATATTTGTTGTTTTACTGGCCTATATGCAAAAATATTATCTATTTTATTTGTCTTTCAATTTATACTGTTTCCTGTTATAAATTAGTCAATGTAACTGTAAGAATGTATCAATTTAAATGTGTCCATTCACTAAATTATAGGTGCGCTCCCCAATGCATCTCTTCAAATCTGACTGCTTCTCACATACATCATCTACCATGTTCCCCTCTTCATTTCATTTCAAATTTCTCCTTCCCTTGATCCCATTCTATGACTTTACTTTGTTCCTTAGATAGCCCTAGAATTTAATCTTACTTTCCTTAATCTTAGCCCTCTACTTTCTTCTCTGCCCAAAAGCCTCTAATCCATTAAAATCTTCTTAACTATTGAAGTTCCTTTTCTCATCATTTCCATACTTGCACTGGACAGCTGATTTTCCTGTATTCTAAGCCCAGTGAAGTGACCACTCAGCACCAGACTGAAATGTTTAACTTTTCTGCAGCTTCACAGGAACTACAGATGAATTGCAAAAATCCTGGGAGTGAAATTTTGTAGTCTCAGCTGCTCATTTGAAATTTGTAGATCCCCCAGTGATTTAGGAAGTTTTACCAGAGAAAAGCTAACAGGACTTAATTTCAAGTTAACCACTTCACCTTGGTTTAATAATCTCTAACACACACTGGCTTCCAGCTATGAGTGACTGCAGTTAATCAATCAGCCAACTACTTAGCTGAGATCAGTCTCATGTGTATCTTATATAAATAAGCAATTAGGGTATTGTGTAATTAAAGAGAAAACCCACCACCAGGTAAAAACTAAGAAGATAACATTTCACACTTTTTGAGGCTCTCTTTGCTTTCGGTTTGAGAGCACAACTGTCAAAATGAGAGAATTGTGCACCTTGTATCAAACTGCAACTTAAAACCACCGATACACCATTACATGGAACAAACCTCAGAACACATTTCTCGGCCACTAACAAGTTTTCCCAAACTCTGAACTTAAGAGAATATTTTTTAAAAACATTGACATTTAACTTTGTGAGTATTTTAAGAAAAGGAAAGTGAAAAAGAAACAGAGAAAATGTTTAATCCAAACTTCCAACATCAAGGGAAAGAAAGCTGCATTCAGAGATAAGGATAGTTGAAAAAGTATCTTTCCCTCTCTTCTGTAAGTAAGTTCTCAATAAGGCCCATGTAATCTGAATTTACATATATACTACAATACACCCTAAAACCAGGGGAAACAACTAGTCAAGTTCGGCATCCACAAGCACTTGCAAAACATCAGTATTTGACTCAGTTAGCTTGAGATGGACAGAACAATACTGAGTTCTGAATACTGTATGACTTTTACCCGATTGATTCAATGCTTGCTACAAAATAAGTAAAATTTAGAATGAGAATGTGAATCCAAAAGAAAGGTGTTTTATGTCACACACAAAAAGCAGAGTGACATAAAATCGATGGAGTCCTTCCAAGAACCCAGTGATTGAAAATGTGTCAGTTCAAAGAAGGAATTCCTCTTCAAATCTGTACATGCCACATAATTCTACAGACATCTGGAAGTTTGTTCTCAAAATATGCTGTGAAATAATCAGAATGCTTCTAATTTTAAACCACTCATGGAAAACACTTGAGTGCAGCTACTGTATTAGAAACTTCTGGAGTTAGATGAGAATTAGTTAAAATAAGACCTTTGAGATTCTCAATACAATTTAAATACATCCCACACAACTAAGAGGCCAAAACAGAAACAGTATTTGTGGGGCACCCATATGGAAATTGAGGTGGAACTATAAACTGGAGTAACTTACCTCAGAGAATCTCCAAGCCTACCCATTTAGATACCTGTAACCGCATACCAATGCTTTTCTCAAAGGAAAATTAGGTGCTTGCTTCTTCACACTTGCAGAACTGCCACTAGGACATTGAGACACTAAGTTTAGTCACCCTCAGCTCAGGAAGAGAGACAACTCTGTAATTAAGTCCATAATGAACAGAATTTTGTAAGGTATTTGGAACACCATCACTCACCCCGAAGGCAAGAAGGAACAGCACTACCAGCTGTCTGTTCAGAAAGCTGCTAAAAACCACTTTTGTGTGACATTTCATAGTCCAGAGGCTTGGAAAACTGGTTGCTCCTTCAGTCCAAGATACTCAAACCTTTCTATATCAGGGAATGGCTTCAAAGCCCATGGAAGAGGCAAAACTAGGATGGTGCAATACTATTCCATTGACCCAGGAAAACGTAGAAAACAAGAAAGACTCAGATCCAAAAAAGCATGAAAAAGCATAATCTGCCAAATTATAAATTACACATAAGGAAGTGACAGTAGCAAGGAGATGTGGCCTTTATTAGCCCTCTTTATTCTTTTAGCCAAAAGTTCTTCAAGAAAAATTGAGTGACCAAAACTGACCAGGCATTTAACCTTGCTTCGAAAATAGTTGGTTGAAATCACTTTCATTTTCTCATTGAGCATCTGAGGTCAAGAGAAAAGACTAGAAGAAGACAAAGTTCTGTTTCAACAGCAACTTTTTATATTCGTTGCCTTTTCTTTTCTTTTGCTTTAGTGAGAACTTCTATTCTTTCCATGAGCACATTCTGCCCTTTTAATAGTTTCCTTCTTCAAACTGAGAAGCTTCCCATGAAACTACATCACTTAATTACTATATTTCAACATACAGGATCTTCTACAGCATCAGACAACAGCTCTGAAAAGAACTGCAGAATTGCGCAAAACTAAATGCACACAAATTTCACTGCAATACTTTCACTAGAAGATTTCATTAAGTTCTCTGAGGCACAAATAGTAAAATCCCTTCCCTTTACGCCACTCTTTTCTTCAATGCCATCTAACTACCATGTCAGGAGCCTGTGGAGCAGGTCCAGTGGAGGGATACAAAGATGATTAAGGGACAAGAGCACTGCTCTTAGGAGAGCAGGCTGAGAGAGCTGGGCCTGTTCAGCCTGGAGAAGAGATGACTGAGAGATGATCTCACCAATACGTGTCAGTATCTGCAGGGAACTGTCAGAGAATGAGCCCAGGCTCTTCTCAGCGGTGCCCAGCAATAGGGCAAGAGGCAATGGCAAAGAATGATGCATAGGATGTTCCTCCTAAGTATGAGGAAGAACTTTTTCACTGTGTGTGAGCAAGCCCTGCAACAGATTGCCCAGAGAGGGTGTGGAGTCCTCCCAGGACTGTCTGCATGCAAACCTGTGCCCTGTGCTCCGGGATGATCCTGCTTGAACAGGCTGGACCAGACAAGCCACCGTGGTCCCTTCCAACCTGACCCATTCTGTGATTACCAGGAGAATAGTGCTGTGCTACTGTGTTTTCTTCTAGTGTTCATGCTTTAGGAAAAAAAAATAATACAGATTTGAGAATATTCAGCAGGAATATAGAAGACTGCCTACATGACACAAAACCAGGCAGCACAGCTAAATCACATACTAAATGAATCCAGAGAAGTTTTAACTTTAAACTCTGAATGACCCCTCCCTTCAGAAAAAAAATCTTATCTAGAAAAGTAGTGTTACAGAACAAGCCATACAGAAAGCTAAGTAAGGACAGCAACTGCATGTTTTTTAACAGAGAAAAAAACCAAAAACTTCATTGTAGAAGGTAGAGGAAAAAAGCAACTTAGAAAACCATGTCAAGTGTTCCATTACACAAAGAGACACAATTTAACAACTGTCTTAAAGCTATTCCAGGCAAGAATTCTTGGTCTAAAATGGTCACAATCACTTTCAGACTTTGGCTACAAAGAGGAAACCCATTTTAATTGGCTACTGATGCCAAACATTAAGCTAAGTACTGTAACAATTCAGGTATGTGCCTTCAGTTGCTAGATAAGAAAATCCATAAGGCTAGAAATAATTTAAGAAGGTCAGTAGCCATAAAGGGACAGAGATGAAGAAAAAAAAATGAATGTTATTTCCATCCAATAAGGAATTATTTCAATAACCTCAAGCAGCAATACACAAATAAAATATCTGCCTCCACAAAGTGAAACTTTCATCAAAGTTGAACACTGCCAGTGACAATAAAAACTACTTTCAATTAAAAGCTCAATTGTTAATGTTACAGAGCTTTTTATGAAAGTATGTTTCCCATCTTATCCTTCCACCAGTCTCAGCCAGAAAGCCAAGAACCAGGGACAACAGACTTTTCAAAGCCTAAGACATATGCAGGTATGCAAAATCTGCATATGCCTTTTGCTCTGGAAAACATTAAGAATCTTCTACAACAGTCTTATCACTGATTTAAGGGTGTTCCATATGTCTAAAACTTTATTTGCAATCAGCCCATATGATTAACAAAACATCTGAGCTACTGGCTTAAAGAAGTTCATGGTGAAATTTAATCCTTTATATTGGAAGGATAAAAAAACCTTGCTTATAAATGTTTTTCAAAAATTAAGATTTGCCTAAAGGAGAAGGGAAAAGTATGTAAATGGGAAGGGCCAGGAAATAACAAGCCTTTAGAAACAGTTATTTTACAAAAGGAAATGTGGAGAAAACTAGTTTACTGGGGAAAAAAAAAAAAAAATTTGATAGTAAATAATTTCCACTGTAACATTAAAATGGAAAGTAATAGCCCAGAAATAAAAGCTAATTTTAGAAATCCTCTAAGGAATGGAAATTTACTATAGAAAAAGACATGCTTGTTTGCTAGAAAACATTGTTAGTGCCAGTCAGTCCTAGAAAAAAAATCTTTTGTTTTCATTGTTCCTTTCACCAGTAAAATCATTTACATCACCAACTCTCACAATAAATCCAAACAGGCAAAACAAAAATTAGGCCCAAAATGACTGAAGACAAAGTGCTGTCTGCCTACTACATCAGGCAACATTTGCCAGTCTATTGGACTAACAGGACCACTGCTGGAAATAAACCTTTTAAATACAAGAGTTTCATTATTGGGACATACATTCCTCACAAGAACTGAAGTTGTCTTTGAAACACAGCTAGAAAGTTAAAAGAAAAGAAAAAAAAAAAACACCACAAGGTTTCAGTTGATAATAAATACTGCTTTGCAGGTAAGATCCAACAGTGGCCAAGCTTTCCTTCTAAAACACTTCAATGGCCAAATTAGCTGAACAACTTCAACAAGAAAGTTCTGGAAAATGAACCAGTATGGTTCTCTGACATTTTCACACTGTATCTGACCATCAAAAGCATTTTCTGATTTGGTCACATAAATGAAACAACTGTATAATTAACAAAACACAAACAGATTTATGGTGCTTTCAGTTGCTGAACAGAACTTTTCCTACCCAAATTATCAAGGCCACAGCATATTAATATAATAATTATAATACATGTTGGAATATTGAACTTTTCTGAATGAGCTACATAATATATTTATGTAGATTCTACTTTAATCTAAAAATTATATTCTGCCAATAAATAATTTCAATGAAAAAGCAGGATTTTGAAGACCCTCTAAGTTTTCATTTTATAACAAAAGTAAACATTACTGTAAGGCCATCAAAGCATTTTTGACCATTACCAACTCCTCCTTCATGAGGAGGGGCAGGAGGGAAACCAGTAACTATGAGTTACATAATATGGAAGAACCACTTCATCTCTGATGATCACAATCACAGTGTTTCTAGAATAACTAGAATACATTGTTTTCCTCAGAGGGAAAACAAAACAGTGGCAGCTGCAACCTCTGCAAAAACAAACAAAAAAACCCACCAAAACCCAAAAAACCTGCCTGAAAACTTTTCTCCAACTTTAACATCTGCAGTTCACCTGTAAATGGAATAAAGTTTGCTCTGTAGAGGCCCACAGTTCTATGACCATACTAAACTTTACAGGAAGGATCAGCTTCTCAGTGAAGCCTGACAGTGCCCTTAGTTTTGAAAGCAGATTAAAATTCCTGGGTGTGAAGCAATCATTCCTACCTTTCCACCCCAAAGTCACAGGTTTGAGGGTGTCATTCCTTTGACTAAGAAGCATAAAAGAATACATTTTAGAACACACAGAGTAAAGGCTGATAGACCAGTACAAAACTAAAATCCAGTGTTTTTCACTCTTGATTGCGGTCATGAGAACATTAATTTGCTTGTGGCATTCCTAAATTTGTGGCAGAGTCTTAAGAACACAAACTCAAAAAAGTCTTAATCCTGTTTTCCTGAAAGGGCTGAGAGCTTGAAGCCATGACCCAAAAATGGGCTTACTGAGAAAAAGTGTTCAAAATACTGTAAACAGGATTACAGCTTACCTTGCAACACTATTCAGTTATTTTAATGGCTCTATCAACCAGCCCAACAGAGACATCATTACAACTAGAGAAACATGTGGAATTCCAAGATTTTAAGTGGTAGATGAACTGAAAGAATAATACCCCTTTTCCACAATCTCTATCCCAGAGCAGTCCTAGGCTTTCTGAAATAATTATTTACGAGTGTGACTCTGGAGTAATAGAATACAAAGCAAGTTGAATCACCTACCATATGAAAATATACATCAACTGAAAACATTAAGAGGTAGAAAAATTTAGAATTTAAGATGAGCCTTCACTTATTCAAGCCTGAGCTTTACAAAGATATCTTTATTCACTTAAAAATATCACAGAGAAAAAATAAACTCTCTCGACTTCAAGACTTTGTAATAAATTGTGTCATCAGAAATAAAGGTCATCTCTAACCAAGACCAAAGTAGTCTCCCTTATGAAAGTTCACAGAGTAACTACATGAGACAAAGTTGTACTACCCTCAATCAAGACCTTCAAAGTTTTCCAAAGGCATGCTCCAGCCCACTACAACAAAGCCAATGAATAAGCATGTAACCCTTAGGTAAAAGTGATAGATAGCAAGGTAAGGTCAATAATTCTGATCAGAAACATCAAAGCAAGGCATTTCTTTGCAGAACTGAGGCTCATATAAAGGAGATGCAGGCAACACAACTACTGGACTTTTACTGCGTTTGCATTAAAATTTTGCATTTTTTAGTAGAAAGTCCCTAGATAGTCACAATGAAACAATCTGCTTACTGCAGTTGTTAGCATACTCTGCATTCTTCCAGCCTAAGCAAGGTAAATCAACCTTGAAATAAAAGAAAACCACTCTAGGCTTACCTGTCTTCCCTCTCCCCTAGGCATCCCCAGCATCTCCCGGCCTTCATTTACAAATTTAAATGCACCTGCACTTAAGAAGCGAGTTGGACATGCAGCATGACTTTAATTACGGCCTGCGTGAATTTCAAGTGCAAGTTACTCCAGAAAAACAACTCTTCCTCTGACCACCTCAGAGAGTTCAGAATGCCTCCCTTCCCTGACATGTTTTATGTCCAAAGAGCACCAAGCACAGCAATGTCCCAGCCACACTCTCCAGCCAACCAAACAGAGCTGCAAGAGAAAAGGACCAAGAGCTTTGGCGCCCCAACACATCCTGCAGCCCAAGACAGCGACCCAGCAGACAGAGCACCGAGAGCCGGCCGGCACAGAAACCTACCGTGCCTCATACCTCTCCATGCCTTCGGACACTCTAAGTGCACCAGGGGAAGTTCAGGCTGGACATTAGGAAGAAACTCTTAACGTAACGAGCGATTAGATATTTGAATGGGCTGCCCAGGGAGGCGGCAGCCACCGTCCCCGGAGGTGTTTAAGGAAAGATAGGATGTGGCACTCAGTGAAGCGTCTGGCTGACAGTGGCTGACAGCTCAGTCACAGGTTGGCCTGGATGATCTCGAAGGCCTTTTCCTACCCAGTCGATTCCGTGAAAAGGCACGGACGCGGGAAAGCGGGATACCTGGCGGCCCGACAGGAAAAGAAACAGGGGACGAGCCCCAGAGCCGGCACCCACCGCTCCCAGCTCACCTGGCAGGTACTCCGCCTCGAAACGCCGCCGGGTCTCGCTTATCAGCGCCGCCTTATCCTGTCGCTGCTGAAAGGCAACAAGGAACAGGGGGCCGTGAAAGGAAGGGAAAGGCCAGGGCCCCGGACAGCCCCAGACCCTCAGCGGGGCAGGGCCGGGCCACCTGTCCCGCCACACCACCAACCCCGAGCGGCTGCGGGTGGCGGCTGAGGAGACAACACCCGGCAGGCGGGCAGGAAGGGGTGTACAGTGAGGGGGCAGAGGCGCAGGGACTCACCTCAGCCATGATCCAGCGGATCCACTCGCGCCGCCCGCACTGAGGCGGCTCCGGCAGCGCGAGGAGCGGCGGGAAAAGGGGATGGAGCGGGGCCCGGGGGGCGGGGCCTCGGGGAAACGGGCCGCCGGCAGGCCCCGCCCCCCGCGCTCCCGTCATGCTCCTCGCGGCGGGAGCTTCGGAGCGGCTTCGCTGGGAACCCGGCACGGCCCCGAACCGCGGCACGGCCCCGAACCCGGCACGGCCCCGAACCCGGCACGGCCCCGAACCGCGGCACGGCCCCGAACCGCGGCACGGCCCCGAACCGCGGCACGGCCCCGAACCGCGGCACGGCCCCGAACCGCGGCACGGCCCCGAACCGCGGCACGGCCCCGAACCGCGGCACGGCCCCGAACCGCGGCACGGCCCCGAACCGCGGCACGGCCCCGAACCGCGGCACGGCCCCGCCGGCAGCCCGGAGAGGCCACGGTCGCTGCCCTTGTCTGTAGCCGGTCTCTGTGCGGGAGCTGGCGGGATCCGGCGGGCCCGGCCGTAACGCGGCCTGAGCAGGGAGAGGAGCGTCGCTGCGGAACCCGCAAGTTTAGCGAAGCTTGGTGAGGCGGCTGCGGTTCCCTCGGGGTCCCCGGGGCCTTCTCTGGGCGAAGAGGGAGAGAGGGAGGGGGGGAGTCGGCCACAAGATGAATGGATGCTTCTTCAGAGAACTTTCTCCTTTTAATTTTAACAAAAAATAAATTATAGCTATTAATAAGCACTACGCCCGAGAGAAGGCTTTTTAATTTGAGAATTCAAAGCACCGTTGCTTTCCAGTGTGCTCAGTATTTGTAGCGCTGACACCTTCAATGCAACCTCACGAATTATAAGCATGTGGTTTGGTTTCTATCCATTTGTACTATGCCGTGAGCTATTGATAACCAGAGAATTCATACTTTGGTAAAGAAACATTTCTGAAATGTTTCTTTTGCTTAAATCTCTCAGTACAAAATTGTTTAACTTCATCATTAATCAGTGAGATTAAAGCACATACTGGCCTCGTTCTCAGATTTTTCTGTATTATTGCTTTGCAGCGCATAGTTATTCTTAAGGCTCAATTCAGGTAGTCCAAAAATAATTTTTTTGTTTTATTTGCTTTCATAGATGGAAAATGTCCAGGAAGGTTCAAATTTCTACAAAGAAATAAACCTGACAGAAATAGGGACACATATGATTTTCTTGTAGAAGAATATGCGTAAAGATAAATCAAGATGCTTCTGAGTGAGCAAGATCAATTCTTGTCATACAATGGTGAAGTCCTTGTATTTCAGTTGTCAAAACCAAAGCATGTAGAGAAAGCAGATGATGAAACGATGAATTTATGTGTCAAAAGAATGATGTTCAACAGAGACACTAAGCTGTTTGTTCAGAAGTCTTCTGGAGCATTCAGCATGGGAACCAGTCACTCAAAAATTGAAATGATTTGTTGTAGCTGCACAACAGATTCCAGAACAGGGATTATTCTTCCCTGTGTTTTGATGAAGAAGAAAAAACGGAACAATGTCAAATACTTTTTATTGTTGCTTCACAGTTCAAACCAGTTTGAGCCATCCTTTTATTTTAAATTGGACTATGAGCTGAAAGAAGACATCAGGTTGTTCGCTGGCCCATCATTGTTGTGGAGGCATGCCAACAAGTTGTTCTACATCTCTTCCAACACCTGCATGATTCAAAGTGCTCCTGTTCAGCTCTCTTCTGTAGTGTGGACAGGTGAAATTGTGGGTGAAGGCACTGTTGTCTTAGGGATAAGAACTGCTTGTCTGCCAGAGACTGAAGATCCAGAGGGGTTTTCTGTTTCAGACAGAGCCATCTGGGGTAGTGAATTCTTTGGATACACAATTCAAACACAAAAAATGCTGACTGGCACGTGCTTCATGCCTCATGCTTACAGCAGAGTGGTAACTTCTGTCTATGTCTGCAAGAGTGAGAGATGGAAAAAACAGCTCCGGATATCACTTGTTGCCATAACCCACAAGAACCAGCTTATTTGGTTCCAAAATGGTGTCCCTAAAGGTGTTTGTGAGCTTCCTTACGAAACGCCATGTTCAGTTAAACCAGCTCTAACCAGTAGCAATGATTTGCTGTTTGTTGTGTCTTTTGCCTCTGGAAATAGCTGTGTTGTACAGAGGAGAGACAGCTTACAGGTACTGGTGGCTTTGAACAGCTCCATTTTACTGCAGTCTTTTTTGTATGTATTGTCTTATTGAAACTCCTGCAACTGAAAACCTACATGTTTGTGTTCTTTAGATTTCTCCTTTGTTTATTATTGTAGCTGCTGGTAAAACAACTTGTCTAAAGTGTGACATTGATTTGCTCTCATTGTTTGCTTATATATCTAAAAATGAAGCTGGGATTCTCTCATTTAATAATAAATTATGAATCTGACTAGAGCTTCTGTTACTAATTTAAAACTGCAGTAGTGTGAAAACTTGAAGTTGTAAAGCAGTTAGGGGTGTGCCAGGATGATTTGTGTTAGAAGTAACCTCATATCATTGCAAAGTGTAAATTACTCATTGGAGCATCAAAGTTTTTTGAGCCTTAGTTCCTAATAACAAAAAGTTGTTTCTAGAAAATGTTGTTTTCTAATAATGACAAGAAAAGGCCTTGCTATTATTTCATAAAATTAGGAGAGAGAAAGTTTCTGCTAGAGTTCTGTAGTAATCTGACTGGAAGAATTGTGTAAGTCAGGAAATAGAAATTTGTACTATTTAGTTGATGGCATTATTATAAAAATTTGTCTTTAACTTTCAACCATATTTAAGTCTTGCAAAACAAAGGTATTTCTCAATGTCAAAGGTTTAATGCCTTTCACTGATCTTCAAGTATTTCTGCTTCTAAATAAATGTTGCACTATTCAGCTGTTCAAATACACCAAAAAATTGTCATATTCTCTGCAACCTGTAATCTGGAAAGTGATCTTTAAAGAGAAATAGCTAATTTTTCCCAGAGTTACATAGACTCTAAATGATGGGGTGAGAGTGAGAGCTTGAAACTTCTAAATATTATTGTATTTCACACAACTGAGTATGCTCCCACTTAATGGAAAGCAAACTTCACCAAAATGAGATCTCAAATACAAGATTTATTCTAATAAATTATTTTAAAACCTCTTCTACTGTAGGTGGCTTCCAAATGGCAAAAAGTGAAGTGTGTTCTGGTGGATGATTTTATTGGCTCTGGAAGTGAGCAGCTGTTACTGCTTTTTAAGGATGACTCTAATACAGATGTGTTAAGTACATTCAAAATAACAGATCTTGGGGAGGTCAACTATGCAGTAAGTTGAGCTTGCCTTTTTTCAGTTACTCTGTCTGTGCTTACTAAATTAAAAAAAACTCAACAAATCATTAAAGTATTGATGCAAAGTGAAATTGGATGTGTTCTGTGAAATGCCCTGAAGTTGGAATACAATTTTCCTGCTGTAATCTTAAATTATCTGAAGATATTATTTTGCTTCTGTGATTGTATCAACATTCTGTTGGGAAATTAATGCAGCTGAAAATGCTTCTCATACATAATAGTTTTGCCACAATGCTTATCTTTTGGCTAAGAACCTTTAATATAATTAAGGCCATAGTGCTTGTTAATTATCTTCTCATAATTGGGTCTGTCCATTATGTACTATCAATTTCTAATTGCTTTCAGAAAACAGGATTTTTCTTTTTAAAAGACATGCTGTGGTTTGTCCTGACTTGCTGTATTTCCCCCCAGATTTTTATAACGCTGTGTAATAGCCCATACCTTACTTTCAGCTTTTTAATTCATTAAGAGTTTTGATTTTGGTGGTTTTTTTGGGTTTTTTTTCATTCAGAGTGGTATCAGTTATAAACAGGATGCTCCTGCTGCAGAAGGATTGCAAGAGAATGGCTTGCTTACTGTCCGAGCCCTTGAAACAAGATTGCAGGTTTGTACTCAACAGTTCTGCTTCCATGTTTTCTGTAAGTTACTGTTCTGTATCATTGCATTATCTAAAGGGTGAGGCTAATGATACTGTTATTATTGAAGAAGTGATTCAGGGAAAAGGACAACGTGGTTAAGTATTTATTCTTGAATCAGTGCTAGTCTGTGTTTCCGTTCTCTCTGTTGTTATAAGTGCACTTAGGTAATTATAGAGATCTAATTTAATTTTAATTAAAAGCTGGAGATAATGTTGAAGCTATCTTATCAAAGCTCCTTAGCAGTCATTTTACTCAGGTTTAAATACCAGCTTTAAAAAATTAGAATGTTTACTTCTTTTGCTCCCCATTACATACATAACTTTCAGGTCACATAGTAGCAGGTTCCCAGTGAGTGCATTTGCACAAATTGCTGACAGTGGTTATTTCACTATCTTCTGATGCTGGTGCTCCTGTTACTGGTGGTTTTATAAGGATAATTTCAAAAATACTGTAGGTAAAGATAAAATGTGTCCTTCTTTTAACTAACATCATTTATAAAACAAACTGGGGCAAGCTTGCTGGAGTTTTCTACCCAACATACTGACCAATGGGAGTGCTTTTGTAGTGTGTATATTAGCCTATACCAAATGGGTAATAATAGAAAGGTTATTTAAGAAAAAAAAGCTTTAGGGGGAGAAATGTGAATCTCATAGTGAGTCTCATACTAGGCTATTGTTAGTTTGCTAAGGGTGCCCTAAAGACAAGATATGAAGTAATTATTCCTGTCACTTGAGAATTACTGAAAACTGAATAGGGTATTGTGGCAATTTCATTTCCAGCCTTCAAAAATGAAGCAAATTAATTTGCCATAGTTTACCAGTTAATAAATAAATAGAAGTAGGACATATTAGGAAAAGACTGAAAAAAAATTACTTTTCTAGTTCTAATGATAAATAAGATATGTAAAGAGATATTTTGCATCATCCCAAAGATAAAAGCTGTTTGAAGAACAGTGCACAAATATTTTTTTCCCTCCTAGAAGGCCAAGAAAATAGAAGCTGGATTACTTTTGAGTGCCTCTTGAGGTCCCTTCCAATCCTACTCTTTTACAGTTTGCATGTTAGGCTTTAAGATGCAGAAGTGCAATCTTCCTTCTGAATGCATCATTTTCTATTACTGCATTTTTTTCTTTTTTGACAGTCATATTTTAAAACTGACTTCACTGCTGCATTCTTGCCCTACTCATTACATTACTCTTTTACAAAACAGAAATTACTTTCTGTCCCTTATTGACTGCTCCTTCCACGATTGTAATGAAGGTTGTCTGCCCTGTCATTGACAACTGTACTTTCTTTGTTCCATAACTTTGTTCTTTCAATACACCAGCTGGCTTCCACCTGTACAGCTCTGTGAATCTGTGCCAGGATCAAATGAATTATCTGATTTGCACTTGCTTCTGGTTCTGCTGGAAATAAGCCACTGGCTGGATATTTTATCTATTGTGTGCTAATATAGCTGGTACAGACCAAAATCCCTTATAAGGGATATCTGTGCTTTTAGATCTTTTTACTCTCTAATTTTCAAAGCCATGTGCCAGCATAAGCAGTTGAAAATTTACTGTGTTTTAACAAGCTGATGAATTTGGAAGTAGGTGCAGATATTTCTTTTTACCCTCACTGTTTCTTCCTTGTTGAAATCCCCATTGTTCTGTATTGTACTTGCTGAACAGTGAAGTACTCTTGCTGGCTTTTATAATCTGATATATAATTGAATTTCAAGGATGCTTGTTTTGAAGCAATAGTGCATGGGTTCTGCTCAACTTGGGAATTTTCAAAGGTTATTTAGTCTTGAAGTGGTGCCTCTTGATATTTATCATCAAAATTCAGGTATTCTAGAAATTTGCAATCAAATCAAGTTTTCACAGTCTCCATGGAATCTTGTGTTTTAGAGCAAAATGAAATAGCAGATGCAGCCCTTTTTCATCCTTGTTGCTTAACCCTTGTTTTACAGCTGTTTTCTTAGCCACGTGAGAACTTTGGCAGGTATGAATTATAGTCCACTGTATAAGTAAGTTGTGTTTAAGTTATACACAGTAATATATTATTAGCAGCATTTTGCAGGCAGTGAAATTGAAAAATAGATCAGCTTGAGCAATTTTGAATTGTTCTATGTTTATTTTGTATACACTATTTTGGCCCTGAATCCAGGCCCTTTTCTCCTTTGAGGTTTTTTTTTTTCATTTTAGCATGTGTTTTGGTATCTTCTGAAGAAGACATCCTTTGGCAGAGTACAGCAGTTACATTGCAACAGCTGAGGTTACAGGGTTTCTCCTGGTTTTGTTTTGGCAGAAATAAAGAAGCGTCTTTATATCCACTGGTCTGTCTCTCCCCCATTACTTGACAGTTTTGTAAAGACTATAATTCTGGATTTACTCACAGCTCTATTGTCTTTAGTTCTGGACTGCCTTGTTTTTATGTTCATGTTTATTTTCTCTTCTAAGGTAATCTAGTTTTATTTTCTTAGTTTTGGAGCACAAAGCTTGTAACTCCCACTGATTCTTGTAGTGCAGTACATCTTGGTGTATAGCAGAAAGGAAGTGCCTGTCACTTGTGATAGAGGGTTGATGGGGAACCCAACTCAGTCTTGGGTTTAATGTGTGGTAGAATGCAGGTCTTTTTTTTGTGTTGCTTTAGGAGGAAAAAGGGCTTGCAAAAGCCAGATTGATCAGCAAGCATACAACAATAAATGTTTGGCCATTTTGACTGCTTCCACATCTGTGCTTCCCCATTTGCTTTCTGGCTCTCAGTTTTTTATTCAGGAGTTGGCTTCAATGGGAGTAAATGATGGCTTAGTGTTCTGATGACCTAAATTAGGAAGGTATTGTAGACTCATCTTCGTTCTTATCTCTTCATTTCCATTTCGACTCAAGTCTGGCACTGGATTATTGCTTGGAATTTGGTGCTTAGATTCACAGTGTGATCGGTGACAATTTTTTTACAGTTCTTTTCATGAGAGTGCTGTTGGTCTAAATGCCCTTTGCCATTGCAGCTTGAGCAGAGGACATCACTTCACTTACAAGAACTGCTTTTTTATTCAGGCTTAAAATGGATTTATGTGTGTTATGTATTTGGGGATTTTTTTCCTAAGGGGATGGGGAAGAGGGAAGTTTGGTTTTCCATTCCAGGGTTGAATTTGTTATCTCTTTGACAACATTTGACTTCTCAGGGTCTTGCTTTCCAGATATAAGCTTTTGAGGAGCTTTCTTAAAACCTGAGAAGCTGGCATGATTTTTTTTTTCTTTATTGGTTGGTTTGCTTTGGTTGGTTTTTTTGGGGATTTTTTCATTGTGTTTTGTTTAACTGAGACACAGTCAACATGTGTGTCTGCTTGTATAACTGCCAACTCTTCAATATATTTACTTGACGAATAATCAATACAAATCTTGAGAAGAAAGTGAAATTGCTATCCAATAAAAAGTGAAGCAGGATTAACAATGAAAGATATCTACAGAAATATATCTGAATATCTACTTAATTTAAGTTTGCCTTAATATTTATCTTAAATGCTAGGTTTAATATTGAAAGACCAAGATTCTGAGATTCATATTTTAAAAACAGAGTAGCCTGACTTGCATATTTTTTAGGAATGTTACTTGTGATTCATGTATAAAAATGGAAAGCTGAAAAGATATTTTGATAGCTTTAATATCCTTTCTTATGTGCAGTAGTCTAATAATTATCTTTTACAGGCTGGTTGGACTTCTGTTCGAGAGCTGCAGCAGCATTTAGGACTCCAAAAGAGGGTTATCCTTGAGTCTTGCAGAGCATTAATAGATCTTGTTGAAGAAAGAACCCATATTCTACCAAGCTCAAAAGAGGTAAAATGCAGGAGATGGGCAAGATAACTTCTGAATTCTGCCAAGCCATTTGTGGAGGGTGATGCCCTCAACCACTTAATCACTTTCACCTGTAGGGGCTGCCACTATCAAAACTCATTAATCTGCTTTTTAAGTCTGGTTCATTTTCTTAACTTGCCAGTATATGTAGTTAGGAATATTAGTTGTTGCTGCTTGAAATTGATGTGCACAATACCTCCTGACAACTGAGTATGGAGGAGTAACCTCTAACAGAGTTAATGACAAACACAAGGGGAGTGTACAGTTTTAATTGGCACAGTTGCCTAGATATTGAATATCTGTCTGTAATCTCACATGTTACAAAAAGGGAATTGTCATAGAACTGTGTGAGCAAAATTGATTTTATAATGTGGGCAGATGAACTGTGGGCTGAGAAGGTGATAGAAGTTGGAAAAAATTTATTTTAATACGTTGCTCAAAAGAAACATAATTTAATTGAAAGGGAGTTGATCTCCCTTTCAGTTACTGCTGTGATATCTTTCAAGTTTTCTAGGCTTGGATGACAAAGTATTGATCAATTAAGTGCAATAATATAAATTCTAGCACCTTAAATCTTTGGACAATTAATTGTATGATGGGTCAAGATTTCAACATGTGATGTTTGCAGGGAGAGAATAAGTTGTACTTTACATGATAATATAATGTTCTTTAAGAAAATTCAATTCTATTTATTGTAGAGAATAAACTAGTTTTTATATATCTTTCATTTTATGTATTTTAAAAGCTCCTCTAACAGTCACTTGTGGAACCAATGTCTCTACTTAATTTACCTAAAACCCCACATTTTTCTGTAAGGAAGGCCTCGTGTCTCTCTGGGATGATGCAGAAAATCCTCCTGAATCTCTTAGTGAAGAGACATCATTGGTGTCTAAAGTCCCAGAGCACTTCACAAAGGAATTGTGGCAGCGTGTTGTGGGTGACAGCCTGGTAGTTGGAGTAAAATTAACTGAATCATTTTCTTTGTGAGTATTGCTCTTATCTAATAATTTCATTGGTAGTATAGAACATGAATGTGTAGGTTGAGCTCTGCAGTAAATTTAGACATTCTCATTTTGAACATCTGCATATAAAGCATTTCAAATGTGTCTTTGTCAGTATTCTTGCTGCTGCTTGCTTGCTCTCTAGCACTGTGCAGAAAACATTATACAGCCAGAGATGGCTTGTGTGAGTATAATTGCAACCTTACTGGAGACTTTCTACAAAAGGGTTTTCTTTGACAAAAATGGTGACTCTTTATAGTACATGTTGACATAGCAATGCTAATATCAGTGTGTGTTGTAAATAAAGCTCTGTCTTGGTTCCTGATGCTTTAATGTTAGCTACTTGTCATTCCTAACTGGTCTGCTTCAAGAAGCACAAAGGAAAATATACTAAATTCTCTTACCAACTAATAAATTCTTAACTTCTGAATTGAACTCTTCTAGTCAAGCACCCAATCAAAATGCTTGCAAAGCTTGCATTTTGTGTAACTTATGTGGAGCAAACAGCCATACAATACTTAAACCTTCAAAAGAATTTGTTTATTTTTATTATTTTTAAAATTATTTGTTTATTCTATTTATTTTAATTACTCCGTTCTAGTTGTAAATACCACTTATGTCATTTTCCCTTACAGAGAGAGAACTAAGTTGAAACAGTGTGAAAAAAGAGGATTACATAAAATATAAAATTACAATGTGAATTGTGTAATGTAAACTTTGGTGGAGTCAGAGCTTATCTTTTGACCTGTGTTTCCGCAGTGTAGCTGAGGCTGTATTAGGCTGAGCTCAAAGACTACTGATGTCACTGAAGATCATTCAGGTGGTTGTGAGGGAGCTGACCTGTTAGGCCCTCTGGCCATTCTGCTGGAGCTGTGGATATACTCTTTCTCAACTGCCAGATTGCTGTAACTTTACAAGAAAGTTGACCTCATCCTCTTGACAGGCTGTCTTAAGAGCTACTGAGGCAAAAGATTGGTTTTTGCCTTTTTAGTGTTTGTTCTTTTAGCTTTGTCGATGTCTTTGCTTTTTTTTAAGAAGTGAAATGCTTCATTCCTGTATAACTTCAAAGATCTTCAGGAGATTTTAAAAACCACCAGCAATCTAGCCCCCTCCCCCATTTTTACAGCTGAGAAAAGATCTGTGGAGAAGCCATTTGTCCAAGAACCTGGGTGTTCTGGGGTCCAGTTCAGTACTGTGTAAAACAGCCTGTGTTTGTGGGGAAAAGGACTTGGTTTATGTCCAGCTCCAACACTGTAATTCTTTATTGATCATTTTTGTGCTTCCTACTAATGCAAGATTGCAGTGATATCATAGACTGCATTGTGAGGTGGTGATACTTTTATGTAAAGAAAATTAGACATTCATAAGACTTTCAAATGTCAGTGACATCTTGAGATTGAATTGATTGACAGAATAATATATTCATTGAGAGAGGATCTGGAACAGTAGTATTGGGATTTCACTGAAAGAGCTCTGTGTTGAATAAATAAAGTACTTCATACATTTCAGGAAATTGCTGCATGTTCAAGGTAATAATATCTTAAACCTTTTATTTTACTCTACATTCAATTTTATTTGAATATCTATAAAAATGTAGAGTATCAGAAGAGCTTCTAATCCTCAAAAGGGCAGAATTTATATTTTCTGCATTTTTTAATTAAAGAGAAAGTCAAATCTTTAAAGAAATTCATAAATGTCATAGAGTATAGGTTCCATAGAATTTTCAGATTTTTCTGGCTGAATTAGACATCCAAATTCTTTTGTTGAAATGAGGCATCTAACTCCTAAAAGCTCTTTGAAAATTCAGTCCACATTTTGAAAAATCTTTGTATTAAGTTTGTATGAAACAGTCATGTGAAGGACTTAGCTTCTTTGCAAAGTCTATGACTTTATCTGGAATAGTATTGGAATTTATGATAGTCTTAAATGTCTGTATGCATCTGCAAAGTTGTGGTTATTTGTCAGAAGGCAAAAATGTGAACTGGGAGTGCAGTCATATTGTATGGATTTTCACAGGTCACTAAGTGATGTCAGTTTATCTTTAGTGATGGATCAAGACTTTTCTTCGATTTCTCCAATTATCAAGTGTCAAAGTAAAATCATTAAGCTGAGCAAAGCTTTCTCAGCACTGGCAGTCTCCTCAAGTCAAATTGAACCTCGTCCAAAAAAGATTAAGTTGGACTTGCAGAGCAAGAAGGATCTGAAAAAAGAGTTTCCTAAGATATCTTCAAGGATTCAGCAGGATGGAGCAAAGACAGTGACTGCTGTCACCAGCCTTTCACCACTGCTGGCATTTCATCGTGCGTGCTGCGTAGTTCTTCTGCATGCCAGGAAGCAAAACCATCCGAATGATAGTTTACAGCAGAGCAAAAAGATTACTGTGCTCTGTGGGAAAATTTTGTTAAGTCTGGAAGATATTTCAAGTGGCAGATATTCAGTAAAGATGCTGAGGGATAATAGTTACTGTACAGGTAAATGGATTTATATGCTTTGGATTTATAAATATATATTTGATTCTTCTGTTTACTCTAGATGATGCCAAGCTAAATTTCTCTGAACATGAGCTGCACAGGCCTTTTGGGAATTAAAGCTGGCTGAAATAGGAGATAAAATATTTTTCAAAATGGAAAAAATATTTAGTGAGTTGCTGTAAGGTTTTGCTGGTGTTGGTGATGAAAGGTATCTGGAAAGGATAATTTTGAAGATAAATTTGGGTACAGAATGCTGACTCCTATATTTTTTCTATAAGTAAGATACCGTAATTAGGTACAGAAGTTTTTTTTCTGACATACTATTACCTCTTAAATAATTCCAAAGAAATTGAAGCTCTTCCTCATCATCATATACATGTATGTTAAGGTAATTTATTTTCATTTTTTTTTTTATATTCCTGATTGAATTGATTTTGAACTGGGCTTTTGCTCAGGTAATGAAATACCCTTGTTATTGTTTGCAATGAATTTTAATTTTTCTTCCTTTAATGCTATGTCACCGCTAAAGCAAAAAGGTCATCTTACTATCACAGTAGGCTGTTAATAATCTTCTTTTGTCAAGGTGATGTTTATCTTAAGAGCTTTCATTATATTGGGGGGGCTCCATTAATCAACTATTTTGCTTGACAGAAGCAGGGATAAGAATTTATGTAAGAAGAAAATGCCCAAAGAATGCCAGTAGTCAGGCACAAATCCTTCACAAAAAACTGGGAGTATGAGCCAAAAACCAAAGCTCATTTAAGGCATGCAGCATGCTCAAAATTTTTAGTTCAAATACCTTTTTTACTGTATTTTCTTGCAGGTTCCATGGAAGATACACTTGCTGTCCTTGCAGTGTCTGTCAGATTCTCCTTTCAGATTGTGTCTTGTGACTGCACATTGACTCCAATCAGTTCATGGTTGCTGGGGGAAATGGAGTGCACGCCATTTAAGGAGTGCCAGGACAACATATTCTGTCATAAAGCAGGAAATGTCCATGGTACA
Source organism: Hirundo rustica (assembly GCF_015227805.2). Lineage (NCBI taxonomy): Eukaryota > Metazoa > Chordata > Aves > Passeriformes > Hirundinidae > Hirundo > Hirundo rustica. The sequence continues at coordinate 101,468,527 of NC_053451.1, read as the reverse complement.
ATTTTTAATTGGGCCCTGAAAAATCCATTTGAAGGCGTTCTAACAATATTTTGCAGGTAAAATCACTTGAAAAGCGTAGCTTGTATTTGTCTTCCACACACCCTTTTTTATCTTTATGCTGTTTCTTACTGGTACCATAAACAGCAGCCGAAATCGTAACCAATAGGCTGCCAATGTGATGATAAGATAACAGTCATCAATAACAGACCTGTTTTGAGATCAGACCTATGGCAGAACCTGAACTGAGTTATTTAATTTTGTCTAGGCTGGGCCGTTGAATTACAAATAAGTCTAGTCTCCATTAATACCTGTTTGGTACTATTCCTTCTCTTCATTTTGCTGCATCCTAATTTTATATACCTTTTTTTCTTACATTATTCTTAGTATAATGTTTAATTTGTAATTTTTTTCAATGTGTGTTAATTTAAAAAAAAAAACCCTTAAATATTTATATACTAATATTAAAACAAACAAACAAAACAGCCTAACTGCAAACCCCAAGATAAATTGAATTTTAGTTTATTGCTAGGTCATTTCTTAGTTTAATATTGCAATATAAACGTAGTCTCATTTTGTACATGTTTTTGCTAGTTAGTTCCTATCTACTATGATTTATGTAAAGGAAATAATCTGAAGAGTCTCACTGATGTCCTTTCTGAGGTGGATTCTTGGACAAATATTTCCTAAGCCAGGTTAAGTGAGTTAGTAATAATGCCATAATTTATGACTTAGCTGGATAAGTCTTATAACATAAAAAAGTACTTTTGGGATATTGGCAAATATTGCTGTTTTGAAGAGTTCAAGCTAAAAAATAAAAGGTGTAAGCGTTAAGAGTGTATTTTGTAGTGAGATTCAGTCCTTTCCTCAAATTAGAAGTTCCTCTTTATGTAAGAAGAAAGGCTAGAATGTTTAAGCAATCAGTAAAATTTTAAGTCTCAAGACTTTTGGTTCCTTTTGAAAAGTGATTTTAGTTGGTACTATTCACTTTTGATCCCATTTTTTTAATAGTTACTGACCCCCATGCTTATGGGCTGTGATTGTATTTTCTGTATCTTTTATTCCTGTGTTTGGATTGATCTTTTATCTGGCTAGGGTATTTCTGTGATGGGTGGAAACTACAGAGTATACTCTTTTTTTGACACCATCATCATTTTGTTTTACAGAAATCTGACTGTCTTGTTCCAGTGCCTTCACAGCCTTGTTAGAGTTCTCCCTCCAAGCTGCAGTGTAAAAGTCCTGAGATCTGGAAGCAGAGAAGTACTTACTGAACAGTTAGCACTGGCTCTGGAAAAGGAAATGCTCACCTTGAAGAATTCTCTTTTCTTAAAAGAAACTAAAGCTGAAAACAGCTTGACATGGGGGAATGAGTCTGGCAAGAAAATCAGTAATGCTCCTCTGGCTTCTTTACTGGACACTGAGGAAGGAGTCCAGCAATTCAGAAAGCAGCTTCAGAATGAGCGGGAAGAGAGTGTGCGAAGTATGAACCAAACAATGAATGGTGCCCTGTACCAGGAAACTGCTTTGAAAATAGCAGAAGCTCAGCTCAGTTCAGATATGACTGTATGGAGACTGGCCAAGTCCTAGAAACTATTGGCTAAATTTTTTTTGAAAAAAATATTAAAGTTAAATAATATTTATATTTTCATGAGTACTTATACTGCTTTGTATTCTATAGCATTTCTGTGTTGTTTCTACAGATAAATGCTGGTATTTCAATTGAGGACTATTGGAAGAATTTAATTTTAAAGATTGAGTCATTATTTTGTTGCAGATTTTGAAAATATATTTTTAAGATATTTCTAATAATTCCTACTCCAAAATCATAATTCTTGGACTATAAAAGAACTATTTTACAAAAAAAAAAAAAAGGGTGTACTCTTTAAAATAGTTCTACTGAACTTGAAAGATGACTGTTTACACATGTAAAATGTAAGCCTTTTTTAGAAATCTTAAAGCAGTTATAGAAAGGGTCTAAATTATACAACCAATTGTAATTCATAATTTGAGTATGGAGTTTGATAAATTCAAAGAGGCATCCTCATGATATGTCAAATCTTTTAAATAACTTCCAGTGAGACCACTTGAGGAGCAAAACTCTCCACCTTTCAGCCCAATCTTCTGGAGTCCACCCTCAGATTTATGGAGTATTTATTGGAGGTAGAGAAACAGATCAGACCTCTTAACCAGATTTCAAGAACTCATGGAGATTCACTGCATAATAAAGCTGCTTCAGGTTTGAGAGGTCCGTTCCCATACAATTTAGTGGTAGGGCTGATCTTGCTGGTAAGTTCTGGAGGAAACTGTTCTTCCTTGGATGCTAATCTAGCTTCAGGGTCAGAAGACAGGCTTGCTCAATCCCAGTCAGATGATTGTCTGCTGATGCTAGCTGCTCTGTGGTTTTGGCCTATCAGGTAGTTTAAATAATATTGGGAAGTCTTTCATTATTATTCCTCCTTTTGCTGGCTTGAGAAAGATCCCGATTATGCTTCTAGGAAGAGAATGTCCTGTACTACTTGCTGAGATAGTAATTTTTTTAATGAATTTTTTCCAACTAGCTTCATGAGGGGCAGAAAGGTTAGAAAATCCTAAATCACAGTAATTTGCTTCCTTTTATCTCTGCTTTATGTAAGTAAAATGTTCTTATTGCTTGTCACCATTTTTCCAAAGTTGTCAGAGTTTTACTTTTCATTTTCTCTGCAAACAGAGTTAATAGCACACATCTCTAGCATGATCTCTGTCTAACAATAAAAGTCTGTCAGGAAAACAGGAAGGTATTTATTGCCTCCAAGGAATACTGATGTTTCAGAATAATTCTTTTTGTCTAATCAGAAAGTTCAGCTTTTGTATGTATGTCCTCTAGAAGCATTAAGTGGTGATGTGTTTCAGTCCAAGGCATCTTCTCATTCTGGCAACAGGAGTGAACTGATACACATAAAATACAAAATGCTGCCTAGAAAAACAGTAAATAAGTGAACTCTGCTTTATAACCTTAACCCAGTCTGGTGGTATAGCTTCCCTTTTGAGATACTCAAAAGTATTAAATTACTCCTTTTTAGCTACAGGGAAGAGAAATCTTCCATTAAGATGTCAAGAATGTCTTAAGAAATTGTCATGGCTATTTGAATCTCAGTATTTACTGGATGAGAAAGTTGAGGGGTTTTTACAATTCTTTCTTTGTTAAGCCACAGTCAGACAATAGTCAAAGATTAAGAACCCATTGTTAGGGCTTGGCAGTCAGTTGTCACTTGAATTTCCAGAAGTTCCTGATTATAAACACTTAAATGAAGCAAAAAATCTGAAGGTGCAATCCTGTAGCTTGCAGCTAAGGGCAAGGCCTTGCTAAGCCATCTGAGCAGAAACCTTCAGAGCAACAAAGCTGCTGTTCAGTTCAGGCCACTTGAAAGAGATTTTGCAAGGCAGGGTAGACAGTCCAGCAGCTGATTTTTGTTACCATACAGCAGAGTGCTTTTGTGGTTTAACTAAGCATTATTGGTCTGTCTGTCTTTAAAGAGAAACTTCCATTTGCGTTCACATCCCTTTGTTCAACTAACAGAGTGGGATAAATGCAGAGAAGCTGCTAAGCGCAAATTTGCCGGTTTCTAATTCCATGGAGTTTACTTTAAAGAACCAAACAGTGAAATCACAGCCGTGTAGAAGTGAAATTACTAGAGTAGAATAGTAACAACATGTTCCTACTAAAGAGACTTTCCTGAGGCATGAATGGTTATTTTGTAAATCATCAGATGAGATCATTAAACACTTTCCTAACAGCTCTAAGATTCCTGGAACAGTTCTTCAACTAACTAGTGATGCATGAGAGCATAGTACAACTTTCAGTGGTAGTGATGCAATTGCTAGGTGTACTGCATGTGCTGTACTTTATGTGCCCAAATCTAAATATCTCCGGGAAATACTTGAAAGGTTTCTGCTGGTATGTGTGTTTTTTGGCCAGGAATAAGGGAAAAATGGAGCAGACATTAACAAAGATTCAGGCTCTAGAACCGTATGTGTGTTTTTTGGCCAGGAATAAGGGAAAAATGGAGCAGACATTAACAAAGATTCAGGCTCTAGAACCTTATCTTCAAGTGGCAGCAGCAGGCATTTTATTTAGAGGAATTTCCTTTCCTAAACAAGCCTTTCTGAAGTAAAAGCAACCAAAGGTGTTAACTTACTTATTTGGTCTCTCATGATGATTAATGTCTGTGCATGCTGTTGTTCAAATGAGAAGTCTAAATTGCATGGATTAGAAAGCTTTTTAAGTTGGCTAACCATATTTCTGTCATTAACTGTTGGAGTTCCATTTTCTGGACCTCCAAGAAAGTCTTGGAAGTGAGATCTTGCATAAAGTGGGTTTTCCAAGTACTTTTTTGAACAAGTCATTTGAGAAATTAAATCAGTGGTAGCAACAGTCTTAGTTATGGGGGAAATTAGTATTGCCAAGAAATAACTGATAAATTAGTTTGATGTTTGAGTCTGTAAATAAATTCCCTTTTCCATGATGGTAGATCAAGTTAGGAAACACACATCCCAAGGAACTGAAGACTATTTGCTACTGAAGCTGTTACTAATAGATACTCTACTACCCTCTAGGAATAGTCATGAGTGTTACAGTAGGTCCGTCCCCACCCTGAGACCTCTGGCTCCTAGGTAGGTTACAAAGTCCTTTGAAGAGCTCTTTGCTTCATCAGGTGAGTATGTGTAATCCTGTGGGGGTTTTTGTTTGCATGTAGCAACCACTGCCTGTTTGTGCATGATCCAAGTTAATGCAAACCATGATTGATACTAATGTGTGTAGTGGCTTTGTACACAGCCAGCAGGCTCCTGGTATTCTGAATTTATCAGTTCTGGTGGATTTAGCAGAACAACTGGTCTCCAGAGTTTACCAGTCCTGGAGACACTCACATGCTGCTTCTCAGCATGTAATAATCTCCTCAGCCTGCTGCTTGCTGGTAAACATTCCTCCCTCCCGAGCTGGAGAACCCTGTCACATAAACTCACACAAAGGGGCCTTTGATAAGGCAGTAAAATTATGCCTTGTCTTGACTCCAACAATCCTGTTTTCTGGAAACCAGCAGATGTCAGTGGTTTCTGACAGGTATCTATAGGAATGGTTCCACTCTCCTGGCCATGGCAGTGTTCTGTGAGCAGATATTTTCTTTGCAATGACTCCTCTATCACATGTTTCAAAGGACAGGTATGCAAAAAGGAAGTCTGACACAGGAAGTATGAGCTATCATGCCTGGATGCAGTCTTACAATCTTAGCACTTTTTAAGTCAATATGATTTAAGACACTAAGAAGAGGGATTGTGTGTCGAAGAACTCTGCTTTTTCTGGCCAGGTTGGTATAATAAATTGATTAAGTTACAGTGATTTTTCTCTCTCATTCTGAGGCCTCTCAGGGAAAAGAAACCTGTCTGCTCTAGAGTAGTTTTTGTTGGACAGTAATATTTCCTTTTTAAGTTAGTGTGTGTATGTATTTCAAATCAGCCACAGGCTGCTCAGTTGTTCATAGTAGTAAAAGTTAAGCCTTCTTCTTTCAGCTGCTAATTTTTGTTTTCCCACATCTTTTCACAATTTGGGAAGTGTGACAGTCATATGACTGCTCTCCTCTGAATCATACTGACTGCTGACAAAATAATGGTAGCATGTTTATCCCTGAGTGAATTATTCAGTAGAGGCTATTAACAAAGATGATAGGCTTTAGCAAAAGGAGTATTCAAACAGTGGTAGTTTTCTTCTCCTCTCTTCTCTTCTTCCTTGGGAGAAATGCAGTTTTAAACAGTGGAAACAAATTAAAAATCAATGCAAGGATTTAAAATCTCAAATAGTTGTATATCTGAGCATTTAGTTATTGCCAAGTCTTGTTTATTTGGGGGTTTGGTTGCGGGTTTTTTTCAGTCTTTTTTTCCTGCACTCTAGGCATGCCATTGGGTGAGGACAAGCTGAACATCATTATGTAGCAGGAGCTTCTAGCCAAGAAAATCCTCCCAGGGAAAAAGCAAAAGAAGTTTGATGCTCCTGTTTAGTCATGCTAATTACTGCTTTAACGAGGTGATACTACTTAGGTCTTTTCTGTGACCACATGTTTGTGGTATTTGACAAACTTATCCCGCGAATTTATTGAGAAATCCATAGGTGCGAGACGATAGCTGCGTGTTTGTAAAGCCCTTGGCTTGAACAGAGGCTGCCCAGAGCCGGGTTTGTATCACTCCTGTTTCTGCCTCGGGTCCTGCATTCGCAAAACCCTGGTGCTTAACTGTGGTATTTAGGTCAAGGGCACAGGTTGGTAAAGCAGTCTCAGGTTAACTAATCCTCCTCCTTACTGTCTAAATGGAGAGGCGGTGGCTCATGTGCTGGGCTGTGATCCTTACCTGCGCAGAGAGGGAGAAAGGGAAGACTTTGAAGTGAGTCCTGCAAAACAGCCTGCGCTGCCTCTGTACCTGCCCCTGCCCTCTCCCTGGAGCCCCAGGTACAGTTTCGAACTGAACATGTCCTGTCTTCTTTTGTAATCCTGCCTTTGAAATGTTCTCAAGCATGAGGAGAAATGCAGAAGCTGCCAAAAACTTCCAAAATTCATGGCTGGTGGGAGCCTGCTCTTTCTGTCAAGTTTGTACTGTTCCCTCTGCATAGGCTCTGCTGACTGCATTCTCATGCTTCTCTCTTCCCTTCGCCTCAGTGATCAAGTAGTGAAAACCAAAACCACAATCTCTTCTAAAATTAAACAACAACAACAACAAACCCACCAAAAACAAACAAACCCACAAAAACAAAACAAAACAAAAAACCCCCGCAAAACAAAAAACAGACAAAAAGTCCACCACTTTGCTGTGCTTTGTCCTGTAGGAAACAGGTATATGTTCTTTTCCAAAATGCTGAATCATAAAACCTACACATAAAAGTCATTATCAAATTGGATGAAATTTTCAAGTCCTGCAAGTAATTATGCAACACAGAAAAAAAGTATTTCCTCTCCACAGCCCTGACCTGAGCTTTCTACCAGCTCTTCATGACTGTTTATGCTGATAAGCTGCATGGGGGTTTTTTGTTTGTTTTATAAGGTTTCTGAAGTTAAGGCTCATTTGCACTTCTACTTTACTTCTTGGTAATAGATTTTAATGCTTCCTACAACATTTTAAGCTTTTGCTTTAATTTTCCGTTTTCTCAACCTCACTTAAGAAAATTCAGCCCTCATTGGATGGGTTAGTATACTACTAGAATTTTTAAACTCAATTAGATATCAGTTGTTAACACAGAAGCTTCCAGGAAGGAGTGAATTTCTGGGGGTTTTATCAGAATCTCATTTCTTCTTATAAAGAAGTATAAAACCTTCTCATTATGAAATTGTCCAGATGTGTCTGAATGTAGATAATATCCCAGCTGTTTTAATCAACCCAAATCATCTGCATAAGATAGTTACATCAGAGAAAGGAAAGAAAATCGTGTTACATTGGAGTTGCATGTATTTTTCAACAGTCCAGTCAGTTCAGCAATCTTCCCAGTTTAACAGCTTTTGGTTGTTTGTCAGCATGAGGTAAAATAGTCCAGGAGAGCAGCTTGTGAATTTGAAGATCACATGACTTTTCTTAGAATATGCAGAGTCCGTGAGAATTAATTCTCATTTGTGATCACCCTCATCAGATCTAATTCTTTCCCAAGCTGGAGAGTCAGTGCAGCTGTCATGTTGTACATCTTTCCCTGTCCCGTTCAAAGGCTGAATGAATGAATGACAGGAAGGTAAATACAACCACCACACTACGGAGAACAGCAATTGTGACCTCAGCAGGAACAGAGCTGAAATTACACATTCCAGTGGGGAATAATCACCGAAGCCTAATGCTGATTGTTTATCCCTAATGATGTCCTTCTTTTCAAAGCACATGGTTCCTATTTAGTTACTAAGAAAGGGTGTTTGTGTTGTGATAGTTTTACTAAAACACTCAAGAATTTTGTAATTTCAGTTTACTCCATAATTTACCAGCTACTTGGACAGAGGAATGTCTGTGTAAATGCAGAAATAATTAAAAAAGAAAAACAAAAACAGTTCCTAAGGTACTATCTTATTTATTCACTTACTTTTGCAGTAAGTGAACTATTCCAATGCAAAGTACCTCAATAGTACACACCACCTTGCCAAATAAATGTAATAATTTTAGCTACAGATCAGTTTTTAGTAATCAGTTTTGTTCATTTCAAAGTAACTCAGTTTTTCAAAATGTGCTCTGAATATATATAGAGAGGTGCATGTGACCCAGTGTGTAAAATCCATGATAATACTGGGGTGTTTTACTTCAGAAAGAAATAGCAAATTTTAAAACTTTTCCCTATATTTTGTAGGACTGGGATAATGAAGTAGACTTGGCAGACATAACTAAATAGGTTGAATAAATGATCCCTGCTTATTGCATTTTGCCCAAAAAATGAATATTTTGTCTTGTGTAGTCCTAACTAAATAATCAAGTGAAATAACTTTAAGTGTATAATCTTAAAAAAAAAAAAAAAAAAAAAAAAAAAAAAAAAAAAAAAAAAAAAAAAAAAAAAAGGCTTGAGGAAAGAATAAATCACTCCTCTATTTTCCCACCAAAGAGGTGGGAATTTGTGCAAACTGGTGTATTTTCTTGATAAATCAACATGTTATAATCTAAAAGAAAATAAAGAAAAAGGGGCCCTGTCATGTTGATATCGATTTTTTCTAAAAATAAGTATTCTTTTTTACTGGTTGTTGAAGACACTTGGAGTGAATTGAATTCTTCAACAATCCACATTAATCTTCTATAAATTAGTAGCATGTCTACAACAATAACACATTAACAGTAGGAATGATCCAGGATTTGAAATACTTAAGTGACTTTGGATAACCTGAGGTGATAGTAGTTATTCCCTTAAAACCATCTGAAATTCTTTTTTTTTCTTCCTAAGATATTAAGAATTTTTTGCATATCAACCCACTCATACACGTTAAGTCAACCCAGTGATACAGCTCATCCCTGAGCTCTCTTCTCACACTCTTGTGTGCCATTCATGAGCCATCATCTTGCCTAGTACTAGTTCTCATGCCTTCCTAACACGGATTTTTCAACCCACCCCATGCACCCTCATGCCAGTATTGCAGCTGGATACTTAAAAAATTAGAAACTTCTCTCCCAAAAATCACAGAATCTTTGACTTGTCAGCATTTTGTTTTCATTAGGCTGGGAGGTGTTGGTTCATCTCTATACAGCTCTAATTGCCCTTTCCCTCTGCATGTCAATTCTTAAACCTTTTGTGATGCCTTAGGAAGGCTGGCCTAGAACAGAGACTAGACAGTGCTAGGAGAATAAAGTAGATATTTATTAAAAGGCCTTTAAGGGTACACCTTGGGCAGGACAAGAGCTACACCCATGATGCACCCAAAATGGTCACAAAATTGATGACCAGTCATGAGGTCCTACACTTTTATAAGCTTTGGTCCATTTGCATATTGGGTTTTAATTGTCCAATTACAGCTTCAAATATGAAGTCGCATCCTTCTTGTGCTCTCTCTTCAGTCCACCGTTGTTCATGCTTTTGAGCCTGAAAACCTCTAACAGCTGTCCTTGGTCTCTAGCAGGAAAAGGATTTGTTTTGTCTTCCTACTCTGTGAAGAGAGCTTACTAGTACTTAATATGAGTCTCAGAACTACACCCCTAGGCAACATAGAATCCGGAAAACATGAAAGCTGAAATTTTAAGCATCATTTGGATTCCAATGCAATGTCTCCTGTTCTCCACGGCTTCCTTTTCCCCCATCCTGAACTCATTTTTATACCTCTTACACTCTTTACCTTAAACCTCATCCAAGACAGTGGTGAGGGTTCCTTAAAACTTCCAAGGGCTGCTCAACCCTGTCAGGATTCAGAACCTGCTTTTTTTGTCTTAGCACGGGAGTTAGTGAGTTTCACACATCTAGATTCACAAATACCCTACTCCTTTGCCCAGGCTTTTATCAGCCATTAGTGTAAATTTTTAGTAGGCACGACCTGGATGCCTTTCTGATGTAGTAAAGGTAGAGAACTAATAAATTCTAAACAGAGCAATAAATTCAGACTTGCATTTATTCTGCAGTTAGTCACTGTTTATTTCAGTCTCTGTTCCTACTTATATTTACATTGGCAGCAGATGTGATGTTTCAATTTTATTAGAAATCGCTTGCAGTAAAGCTGGCCAATAATGTGCTCATATTCAACAAGGTAACACCATACAGCTCATTGTAGTCATTGATAATGATATTTCAGGCTGTATATCTTCACGGCAAAATGCACATTTTGAGGACTCACTGAACGAATACTAAAACACCTGTGCTTTGAATGCAGAAAGTGTGCTAGAAATCAAAACCAGATTTCAGTGGTGAACTCTGAGAATCCATTAAAGTTAGATTTATTTTCAGAGCAACAAAACACCATTTCTTCTTCAGGTTGTAGTAGAACTACTCTTTGGGGTCTTTTTTCCATTCTAGGTTCAGGTTCTTTTAATATCATTAAAAGAAATAAAGTCACACTTAAGAGTTCATGTTTTCAACTTCTATCATAAAATTTTAGAGACACAAAGAGTAATTTGAAAGCTAAATAGTGCTTGCAGATATTCAGATGAACATCTCAGAAGGAATTACCAAATTATTTTAAGTATGCCAACCAAAACATAAGGAGTTCCTTGTCCACTACCCTTCTACTCAAAAATCAACATCATCCTTGTGATAGGTGCTGTTTAGTGAAAAAGTGAGACTGGAATAATGAACGTAGTTAAACTACATAATCTATTTTATGAGTCTGAAAAATGAAGAGCAGAAACATTAGGCCACCAGCGAGCCAGCTATAGGGTACCCCGAGGTGATTTTAATGATTGGTGAGACTGCAATTGGGAATCAGCTTCCTTGCTTTGTGACATTCTTTATACACTTTATCTGTGGTCTTGTGCAGATAGTGATGTTAGTACATAATCTCTAATTTTATTTAAGAAGTTTCTACAAGATAACTGATCCTGATAAAATGCTTCAAAGGCATCTGTTGGTTCTAAAAAATGTTGTTACCTCAGATTATTTACAAAAAAAATTCTCAGTAGTTTGTTATGCATTTAGACAAGGTTCACTCTTCCCTTATTGCTGTAAAATTCTTGTTTTTATTGCAGGTGATGTGTATTGATTTACCTCACCTCTGTGCTCAAATCCCTTCCTACTCTGTTCTGAGTCAGAGCAAATCTTACCTCAGTAAACTGCAGGGAGCTTCTCATTTCTAACATCCTGCCATTACAAAAATGTTTACAAAATTGTGCTTTATGGAAGAAGAAAAAGAATTTAATTTGTGTTGTCTTAAAAACAAGATTGTATCACTAAAGAAAGAATAATGAAGCTCATTTGATACCTGAAAAATAAAATATTATTTCCAAAAGCAGAAGTGATTTCATGACTTGAAACTGACAAAATACTGCCCTTCAAATACACCTGGAAAAAATTGTATTTAAATCTCCCTTTGGCATTTACTTACTCTTAGCCTACAGCATGTCTGCTGATTAATAATCATTGGTGGACTAAGATGTCAATCAGTAAAAGCACATCTGTCTGCAGCTGGCCTTTGGGAATAGGTAAAACAGGAGATGATGCCGTGAGGTTGTTTTTATCTATGCACAGTGGATGTCTTCCTTAAAACTGAGCAGGGAATTTTTAAGAAAACTTTTCAAAGAATTCTCTGCTCTCTGGGAGTCTCCCTGTGGGTTTGCAGCCGGTGGCCCTGGGGATGCTCTGTGTCCCCCAGCGTGTCCCCAGCCCGTGCGAGGTGGCTCTGGCTGCAGCTGCAGTGGCACGTCTCGGCCAGAGGCAATGCTCCAGGGGATGCGGTGCCAGAAACAGAGCTCCTGCATGTATGAACAGTTCCACATACTGCTCGAGTGATGGTGGCAGGGTACTATGCTGCTGGTTTATTTATACCTGTGGAAGTGCCTCGAGTTTCGTAACAGAGCATCAGGCTTGTGCTGTGAGTTGTTTTGATTGTTTTACCACTCAATGCAATCTGATTCATAAAAGTCCTTGTTTCTCTCCATCAGTCTCGGTTTCTTGCCTACAGTGATAACTACCAAAAGAGGTTTACCAAATTAAGGAGCAGATCCCAGTTTGAGAGTGTATTTACAGGCAGCCCAGAGTAAAAACTGTGCATTGATTCATCTGTTTGTACACAGAGGACCAGGACACACAGGCCTGGACATCCCCATCTTTCCAGCTACTACCAGGCTGGGAAAGACCCAAGGACTTTGTGATTTGGACCTGAAGCAAAAAAAAAACCCAAAACAAACCAAACCAAAACCAACCAAACAAACAACAACAACAAAAAAAACCCCCAAAACAACAACAACAACAAAAAAAAACCCAAACAAACAAACAACAACAACAAAAAACAAAACCAAAAAAAACCCCACAACCAAAAAAACACCCAGAAAATCTTATGAGGTGGGTGGTTAGATGTAACTTTGCAGTGCTGAAAAATAAACATCTCCATTTTGAGTTTGACCAGGGAGTGTTACCGACTGACTTTCTGTTCCTGGCAGCAGTTGATGGATCTGTTTCCGAAGAACTCAGCTGCCAGTGGGTGCATGCAGGTGGCAGACTGAAGAGCAAACATGTCAGGAAGGGAATGTTTTTGACGTCATGACTGGAGACTGGCCGTGTTCTTGTGATAATTAAGATGCAGCAGGAATCATTTGCGGTGAGTAGGTTAATGCATTAGTCTCATGCAGATGTCTCACCTTTAGACGGACATCTTGTTTCATTCAATACTTGCTTTTTGCCAGAGAAGAAGTCCAGCACAAGGAAGGTAAGGCAGTGTGTAGCAAATCATCATAATTATCATAATTCTGCAACTTCAATAACTCAACAATTGGTATTCCTGGCCCTGACTGCATGTGTTGGAAAAGGGAGGATGATGATGTAGGCAGGGGAAATAAATGTCTCAGTAAAAGGCTTGTGGCCACTTTTTCTGAGAAAAAACCTTCTCCTTCTATATAAAACATAATGCACATGTTCCTTTATTACATGTGTATTATGTCAGTAACATTTCTGATGGAAACTGAGGGGCTGTTCTCTTAAAGTATACTTACTCAGGTCAGTAAATACACAGTGACTTACATCCAGCACTACAATTTTTTTGCAAATATTAGGGAAAGGGACACCCCAAAAATCATATATCTACTGATGACTGTACAGGGAAATACTGATGGGAGCTATATTCTTTAAAGACTTTGCTAATACTTTGCTTCTCAGTACAAAATCCTCAAGTTTTTATATTAGCGACGAGGCAGGGTGGAGTCATGTATAGCAAAAATGTTTAATTCCCTCATAGCATTGTGTTTGCCCAATTTTTTTCCTCTACGGTTTCACAATAATTTAAAGTTTGCTTGTTTTTTCCTAGTAAGAACTTCCAGACCTGAAGTTAAACCAGAAAAACTTCTCATCCCCCTTCCCTTCTGACGAGAAATAATTCTAGCAGCAATGAGAAGGAAGATGTTTGTGATTAGTTTTTCTTCTTTTCAAAGAACAGACAAAGCATAGTTTTTCTTTCTGAAAGATTTTTTTCTTCCTTGATTTTGTCCTTCAAATGACACACAAAACTTGATCTCTTTCTCTTTGATCCTTTGCTGGAACCAGAGAGCACCTCATTAAACACTGAATTCATACTTGCACAGAGCACGAGGGCTCAGCAGCACTTACGTTTCTGTCAGTAGGAAGCAATGGTTTGTACAGCAGAAGAGAAGAGAGGAACTTGCTGCCCAGTTGTTTCCTAACTGGTAGGGCCTGTTTCACTGTGATCTGGCTGCATTTGGTGAGGCAGATACATTTTTACAGCCCTTTGAGTCTGGTGGGGAGTGACCAAGATAGATATGCAAGAGGGAGCAAGGGAAGGAGCGGGGAAGGAGGAAAGGAGGGGTGGGAGTCCAACCTGTGCGGGAGCAGCATTGCAGACTGATGTGGTCTCTGCAACTGTGTCTGTATGGGGCCATCCTGGTGCACCCAGGGCTGCCTGGGGTCAGAACGGGAGCCCAGCGGTTGTTTGCTTCTCCATAATTTATGTGAGCCTTACGAGCAGGATGAGCAATGTACCTGGATCCCACCTAACATCCCATCAGTGGGATGATGTCTGGGACACAGTCACAAGACTAATTGTCACTATTCTCTCAATAACAGGCTTATCCTGAGATTAACCTTAATAACACTACTTATCATCAAGTACCTTACAGTAATCTTTAAGTATTTTAATGACATATATATTTTTATTCTAGAATTTTTATGAACCTATATCTAGCACTCACTTGCATTCTTATTTATGTCACTGATCTGCTGCTTACATTCAATTACTCTGTATAAAATGCAATATTCCATTTCATTTACCATCCAAAATTGAACTCTTCCAATACATCCAAATGCCACCCAGTGATCACAGCATGAATTGCACTTGATCACTTATGCTGCTGCATTGCATGCAACAATTTTTAAAGACAGATAATTTATCTTTGTGCTCTGAGAACTCTTTTATAACATCAACACTTGCTGTGATTAAATCAATTTCTTAGCTCTTCATTAGAACACCATACAGTTGTGAAACATCTGATGTTCTTGGGATGCATTTTCCCAAAGAAAATGCGTCTTAGTCCATTTTAAATATAGTTTTTATACATGACATGTAAAAGCATTTCCCAAGACTCCTCTTGATGTGTGATGTGTCGCAATAGACAGAATGGAGAACCAGCTGGATAAGATGGGACATTTGTTTTACCTCCTACATTGGTGACATTTTGCTATTTCTGAAAATCTACCCAGAATTCTGTTATGGAAGAGCATGGTATTTTTGTTTGTGTATTCCTTAACTATATTTGTGTTTTGCAAAGGTGTGTTTTCTCCACTGTTGTGTCATTCTGTTTGGAGATGTAATGTGAAGACAGAAACCATTTTGTTGAGAGAAAACTCTTTGTTTTGCCTGTTACAATTTTGTATCAGGAGTTCCCTTGCAGGCTATTGCACTCTCAAACCTGCATTTTTTTAGACCAAAATTTCCCCTGTTGGGTACCAGCTAGGAGCATTTCCTGCAGGGATCAGCCCTGTGGATTCAGCTGCCTTCATGGGGAGCAGTGTTTGTGCAGTGCTGGCAGGATGCTCCTGCAGGGAGCCAAAGGCCCCATTGGGACTGGTACCTAGGGATGCATGGTGTGAGCCTCAGCCCGAGAGAGAAGGGACTGTGCAACCCAGGGCTTGGAGCCACCTGCCTGGCACGGTGCACCTCGCAGGGTGGGGTGGCAGGCTGTGGCCTCTGGTGAGCAGGAAGGCAACAGGGGCTTTGCTGTGCCACAGGGAAAGGCGCTGATGGAGCAGGGGCAGCAGCAGAGCTCTGCACTGGCACCTTCCAGCCCTGCACTCCTGCTGAGAGAGGGCAGCACGAGGCACCCCATTTCATCAAGCCTTGTGCAAAGAGTGAAAGCAGTGATGCAATTTTTCCTCCCTCACACAGCTTTCTGTGATGCTTTACTAGTCACAACCTGATAGCTTGCCCTTACCCAGCCTGGAATACAAATTCAATGGATGTGCAGAGTGACTGCTATGATGCCAACAAATCCAGTACTTCTCCAGGTGTAAAACACCATCCCTGATGCTCTCTTGGTGTGAGAAGTGCTTTTCAGAACTGCTCTGGTGGCATCTGACTCTTTGCTTGGTCTGTCTCCTTGTACCACTGATGAAATTTCCTGTTGCTCTGCACTCATTTCTCTTGCATTGACCCACAGGAAGATGTTAAGAAGGGGATTATTCATCCTCCTTTGTGTGTATTTCAACTCTGAATGGTAAAGTCTGTAAACAAAGCCAATAACTTCCCAAAATCAACTAGTACCCAGAATGCCTTCTCTGTTTATGAAGTTGTAAGAGGAGAGCATTTGGCCTTTCATCTTGACAGTGTGAATGCGCTAAGAGCAGAATCAAAGGATTTATCAAAGATGACCAGTATACTGTACGTGTATTTATTGGCAATTTTTTGGCTTTTCTCTTTTTTTTTTTTTTTTAGTGGAGATGTCTCTATAGAAGACTAAAAGACAATTGTGATTATAGCTTCTGAAATGCTGCTTTACTTTTAAATGGTGCGGTAAAAAGAGAAAAAATTTTGATTTTTACAGAAATCAGTAGTCACTTATAAGAGAGCTGATCTCACCCAATGGACTGTGAAGTTGATAATTAACCAGAAACAGGCAGGTTCATCATTCTATAATGAGCTGCCTGCAAAACCATCTGATGAATAAAAGCTGTCAAACAAAATCTCTTGGAATGGCACATCTAGCTGCAGGGCTTACTACAGATGGCATGACAGTGTCTGACCATCTGACTCAGTCAAGGGAGGCCAGTGAAAAAGTGCTGTGTGCTCCAAACCATGTTTTCTAATTCTTCACATGCTGCAGCAACAAATGATGGAATTTCTACATCCACAACTGAATTTCGGGGTAGGGAGGGAAACACAGTCTCAGTCCAGTGTTAGAAGCAAAACATAACACAAAACATCAAAATTACATAGGCACTGTTTAACACCATTACTGGAGAGAAGGCAGTGGTGGAGAAAAAGCTGCTCTAAAAGGATGAAGTGGAATCCCAGAGCATTTGTAATATCTACCTTCCCTGTGGCACAGACTGGCATACATACAACTAGCCACTATTTGTTGCAATGTGTTCAATTCAAAGCTATTTTCACCCTTTTTTAAAAGGTCTATCCAGTAGTCTTTACTCAAAAGAAAATGGTAAATTGTATTTTCTGAAGGCTGGAGCTCCATTCACGCAATAATAGAGATCCGAGTTGTAAAATGACAATTTTCAGCTTGTAACACTGTGTTGCAGTGCTGAAGGCACCACAGATGTTAAAGCTTTATGGTGTTTATAGGGTACCATGCAGTGCATAAAAGCCATTTGAACAGAAATACAGGGTGATAAAGAAACATATCTTTCTTTTCTTCAAACCAAACTAAAACAAAGCATGCTCTTGCTATTACTCAACCCTCTTTTTCAAGGTGAAGAGTTTCACTGGCACTTAGCCCAGGTGACTCACAGGGAGCTGACCCCAGGCAGGCCATACAAATGAACAGAAAAAGCCCACCATGGCCATGTGCATTTGGCCGAGTGGGTTTGCAGGACCAGGCACAGATGTGAGGTTCCCAGGGCGAGCTCCTTCCAGCAGTGAGGGAGCTGCTTGGGAAACAGCCCAGCTGTCTCTGCTCAGCCATGAGGGGAGCAGAGGGAACCAGAGCATTCCCGCCATTCAGGGAGAACAAGGAGGCTGCTCTGCACAGACGCTCATTGCTGAGGCTCAGCATAGCTTCAAATATCTGTGAGCAGCTTCAAATTTCTTTCAGCACAAAGTGCTTCTCCACATCAGCTGTCAAAGAGCTTGCACAGGCCAGGGCAGACCACCTGCTGCCATTGCCAGTGGATAGTGTTTCCCGGATCGTTTAGGCAAAATAGGAGTCAGGCGTACAGCTGCACCAGTCGCCTCTGTGCTTGCATCGTGCCTCATCTCAGGTACAGAGTCTGCCTGGAGCCTGGGAGAGTCCAAAGGGTGGGGAGATTTATGATAAAAACATGAAGATTGGCAGGAACAGAGTATGATTGAGCACCAGAAGAACTGGCAGAACAAAGGGTTAAGTGCACAGATACTCCCCTCAAAAAACCACACTTCCCAGCAGTAAAATAGAAACAAGGGTGGTTATAGCAAGTCGAGAAGAACTGCACTGAAAAACCTCAGCCCAGCCGACTCCCCAGCAGACCCTCTGTGTTCTAACAGCAGGAGAGTGGCATCAACAACAGATCCCACATAACATTGATATGTGCTTTTTCCCATTAACCCGCAAGGAAAATTTCCCAAAGAAGAAAAAAGACCCAGTGAGCAGCAACCTGGCCTGAGGATTAAAGACCTGAAATTAACATGCTCATACTAGAGACTGCCCCAGAAGAGATGATAGTTCCTAACAGATACGAGATCTGTCCAAAATGAGATTTTGTGGCCCTCAAGAAGAACTCCAGGGACAAATGGAGGACTTGTCATCTTGTGTACTTTGTCCTTGGTGTCATACACAAGTGGTCCAAGTCAGACATCTTGTTGCTTGTACACGTGTGGAATGAGGGAACGGGTGAATGAAGTGTATAAGGCAATGGCTGTAAACAGGTAACATCAACTTTCTTGCAGATGTTTGTAGAGAAATACCACCTCCCCCTCCATCATGCCCTACACCAAGTTTTGTAACACTGATCTCCATCCAAGCGTACGCATCTGCCCGGGTTTAATAAACCTGCTGCCTCCCAGGCAGGTTGTGCTTGTGGTGATTTGCCCAGCTGCAAGGACCTCGTGCCAGCAACCCACGGCTTTCTCTGTGTGTGGTGAGCTGGGGTTTGGTGAGCTTGGTCCAGGCGTCTCACTAAGTTGGAATGGCATATCTGTTTCCCAAGGCATTCGTAAAAACAATATAGTTGTGTTCACACCTAATAAATGGCTCTACATGAGATGCCTCTGATGGAGCTTGTGCATCACTCATGCCAAGGGATGGGTATTTTGGGATGTGATCAAGTACCTTACTTTAATTTTCTCTGGGGCTTGATTTCCCAACCAATGAAGGATATTGGTGTGCAAGAGGCAGGAACAGTGCCTGGTCTTCTCGTTCCATACCTGTGGGATTTCCTAGAGAGGGCTGTCAGCAACATGTTGACCTGAATCCCATAATGGTCTATGATTATTGATTAACTCCTTACAGACCCACTTGCTACAGTTTGTAAGGGCAAACAAAGAAGAGATAGACATAGTTGTTGTTGATTATATTGTTGGTAGCTTCATTTCAAGGTAATTGAGACTAATCTTGCAATGACTAGAAAAAATATTTCCTGTTTCCCCAGTGCCAGCACACACAAGACACATGACTGATGTGGTGAAACCATCTCTCTTGGATATAATTTCATTTGTAGAATTTCATACATGCAACAGTAAACAGTGTATTGACTATGTTATTTGACTGAACTCACAAACCTTCAGTTTATATATATTTTAAGATGTTTTTTAACATTTGAGATAGTTTAATTATAAAGGTTAGGAGCAGCTCCACAGGCAGGGTTAAAATGAATTTTGTACTCAAAATCTCTCATTTTCTTTGCATGTGCCCTTCCTAAATGACATCAATTGTATTTTCTAAGGTTTTACAAATTAAACATAATGACTAGAAATTAAAATTAATTCATATTAGTATGCCAGAGCATGTAACAACCAATGTAAAATTTTTTTTTGTGCCGGTGCCCTTTATCTCCCGAGCAAAAGCACGGTGTTATCCCTTGCTTTGTACATGGAAGAGACATTATAAAAACACTCCCTATCCCCATTTCCCCAAGCTAAACTCCAACCAACTGTGTTAACTCACAAAACATCAAGCCTGCAAGCTACACAAACCTGCCATGTCACCTGGTCCCTGAAGCAGACTCACAGAATGGGTCAGGTTGGAAGGGACCACAGTGGCTCCTCCCTGCTCAAGCGGGGTCATCCCAGAGAACATGGCAGAGGATTGCATCCAGAAGGTTCCTGAATGTCTCCAGGGAGGGAAATGCCACACCAACTCCGGGTAACCTGTTCCAGTGCTCAGTCACCTGCACATTAAATAGTTCTTGGTCACGTTCAGATGGAACTTCCTGCACATTGGTTTCTGCCCATCGCGTCTTGTCCTGTTGCTTGACACCAGCAAAATCCCCTCTCAGTCATCTTTTGCAGAGTCTGAACAGGCTCAGCTGCCTCAACCCACCCTTGAAAGAGAGATGCTCCAGTCCTTTAATTATCTTTGTTGCCTTCCACTGAACTGTGGTGGTGCAGAACTGTTTTATTAGATTTTTGTAAGAAGTTTATGTTATGGTTCGTGTCACTGTATCCCCAATTCTGTATCCCTTTTGTGTTGTCTGTATATTAAGGTGTTTTGTGTCAATCATCCCATACCTCACATGACATGTAACATCCCTTCTGCCCCAACCCCCCTCTCTGGGGCAGTTTGTCTATCACTCCCGGGGTCCCTCCCAGATTGTGAAATCTCCGTGAGAGAGCTTCAGGTGATAGGTAGCCTGGGGGAAATTCCTTTAGCTCTGGATTTTAGTGGTCTGAAGCTTGGGGGTGGGCACACCTTGTTACCCCCTGAAACCCCTGATTTGTTGTCTTTTTGTATCCTCCCTGGGACCCTCCCCCGCTTATAAGGGGTAGGAGGGAGGAAGAGGCTCTCTCAGCCGCTGGGTTCTCAGCCTGGAAGCTCTCAGCCGCTGGGTTCTCAGCCTGGAAGCTCTCAGCCGCTGGGTTCTCAGCCTGGAAGCTCTCAGCCGCTGGGTTCTCAGCCTGGAAGCTCTCAGCCGCTGGGTTCTCAGCCTGGAAGCTCTCAGCCGCTGGGTTCTCAGCCTGGAAGCTCTCAGCCACTGAGTTCTCAGCCTGGAAGCTCTCAGCCGCTCGCCTCGGAGCTTGGAGATCTCTGCTAATAAACATCCTTTAACCTGCTAAGCTGAGAGCCAGCCTTTTCTCTTCTGCTGCTGTTGACTGTCACCTTTGGGTCCAGCTGCCAAGCCGAGAAGCCAAAACAAACTGGAAACTTTGTGTCTGTGTTGACCCGAGCTAGCTGGGGGTCAGCTCCCACCCGGAGCGGGGACACAACCGGACGCACTGAACCTACTCCAGGAGCTCAGTGTCTCTACTGAGGAGCCCAGAACTGGACACAGTGCTCCAGGTGATTCTCACCAGGGCTGAGCAGAGGGGCAGGGTCAGCTCCTATGACCTGCTGCAAATGCTCTTCCAGATGCACCCCAGCATTCCATTGCCTTTTCTGGCCACACGGACACGCTGCTGGCTCATGGACAGCTTATTGTCCACCAAGACTCCCAGGTCCTTCTCTGCAGAGTTGCTTTCCAGAAGGTTGGCCCCCAGCCTGTGATGGTGCCTGGGGTTTTTCCTCCTCAGGTACAAAACCCTGCACTTACCCTTCTTGAATTCCACTGGACCAAAGCCCCACTGGTGGTGTTATAAAGTATTTTGAGTGCTGACCTGCTATTTGACCATACAGCACAGAGGGGCAGCTCACACATATGGAGGACTTATACCTCTATTCATTTCCATATGAATGCCCTTTGGAAAGAGCAGTGATCATTTGTGGTTGCTCTTCCTCCTAAGCAACAATCCCTCAGACACCTGAGACCACTGGTCACTGTTCTTTGCTAAAACAGGGGACATTTCCCCAAACATTTGCCTCTGCACTTGGCAGAGGTGAGGCACGCACCCCTAAGTGGAGGCCATTTCCAGGAGCACATCTCTGATGCCATTTTTGGGTCACATCTACAGAAAGCTTCTGTAAGGGCTTGTATTTACAACCAGTCTTGAGCATGCAATAAAAAGAAAAGGCTGGTGAGTAGGAGAGGGGTCAGAACAAATTAGCCCCTCTATGGGTGCAACCAGCACTCTGACACAACAAAATCTGCCAGGTCAGACCAGACTCCCACAGGGAAGCTGCCTCCAGGTCACCCTGGGTCATTCCATTGCTCTCCAGGAGGCTAAACAATTTATTCTATGACACAATTAATAAGAAAGGACTCGTCTGAAAAAAGCCCCACTTTTTTTGTGTAAGAGCATTTTTAGTCACAGAAGTAATATCAAAACCAAATGTTCATCCATTTCTGAAAATCATGAGATAATTTTATCTCCTCTGGAGAAGAGGAAAAAGGGAAAGGCAAGTGAGACTAGAAATATGGGATGTGTACAAGAGAAGTTGAGAGGTAGTACAGCTGAACTGTAGTGTTTGTCAGGAGTGGTGCCATCAAGCCCCCATCGTGATGAGCTGCTCCAGGAGACCAGGCAGCTGTCCATTCAGGTAGTCTTGTTCCTCTGTTTCTTCACCATTGGTTTGAAATGCACACTCTGTTTATTTATTTTTAATGTTTTCCCCTCAAGGTGTCACTGCAGGGTAGACTTAAGGCTGTTTACAGGCGCCAGCTGAATATTCTCATTCCTGAAATTGTTTCCCTTTCTTTGAAGTAAAACCTTAACTATAAACATCTTGGGTAAATAATACATGGTTTGAAGGTAATGCAGCATCTCCATGTAGTGTCAGTCTTCCTCATGTTTCTCTTCTTCACTTTACTTCTTCATGTTTTCTCCATCTTGGCCTAGTTCATCTGGAAAGAGGAAGATTTGTGAATGCCTAAGGCATTGGATTTAAGCCCATTTAAAAACAGCTCTCTTGCTGGTACCAGAGAAAAGCTAATTTGGGATATCACACGTCCTTCTTGTTCATGCAGTAGGGGTGCAGCCTGCACTAGTGAGCTATTGACAGCCCTCTCCAGGAGCCCTTCACTTTCTGTCAAAGTCTTAAATCCAAAAGGCTATCATCACCAACTGCCTCTTTACCTGGCATTGCACGTGGTCAAAGGCTTAGGGAGAGCAACACAGGCTGACTTAGAGTGGTGGCCTCTTTGCTGAACAGGCATTGAGATGGATTCTTTTTTCATTTTTTCATCTTCAAGTGGTACCATTGGTAGGATCCTTCAGTAGTCTGTGAAAAGAAAAATCAGTTATTCTACAGGCAAGGAAAAATGAAACCTTATACTGGTAAACCTTCCCTGCTTTACAGTAATTTCAGTTTCCTTGTCTGTCCCTTGTAACAACTCACTCTGAGGACAAGATACATGCCAGCTGCATAGCAAACAATTGTTACAAAAGTAGGTGTAACTTCTGAAATCTACCTAACTCTTCATCAGGGAGATGAAGGGATTAATTTTTTTTTCCCATGAGATCTTAGTTTTCACTTATCTTTTACAGTATTTTAAACATGGACCTTGCCACCACATTTGATTGCAGTTAGCCAGGGAGCTCAAAAGCTGTGGTTCTTAGGCATCACTTTCTTAGGACACCAAGCTACTGCATAAAAAGATCAAGTAGATGATCAAGAGAAGTTTGTTCTTGCATGACTCAGATCCTCCAAAATTCCTTATCTACTTGCTCATATACAGGTTGCCGAGGCACGTGAGAAGATGTAAGCATCTTCTATAGAGGAACTAGTTAATTTATTAACTTATTAAAGCATCCTCCATCAAGGGACTAGTACTCTATTGGCATGGATGTGAATGGGAGTCTGCTAGTACTTGGTACCTGCTCAGGCCCTGGTTATTCTATGACCTGTACGTAATGCATCCAGGTGAAAGTGACAAGTGTATTCATCACAGATGGTGCATGCCAAAATATTCACCTCAGCGTTAGCAGGTGCAGCAGTAGACCCAGTCAGTCATGTGAACTGGCCCACCTTAGCCTCCATTGCTCCACTCATATCGAGATCAAATATGTCTTGGTGGAAGAAGGTAGTTCTCACCTCTGGTTTTCACTCCACTCCTATCTCCCAGATATTTTGACTCCAGGCTTTCTTGATTTTTTTTTCCCTGTCACACCTGCTTAGCCAAGCACACAAGTGGGAGCAAAAAGAATCTTGTTTCTATCTTTCCTCTTCCCCCAACTGCATTTTGTCTTCATCTTTTTCTTGTGACACTTCCCTGTTGTTGATGATAATAAGATAATAACATTGTTACTTTTGCTGTCAGAATGTCAGAGCTACCTCTCAGAAAAGTGATTGGATCAACATTGGGTATTATGGGGGGAATCTGAATTAAAGCACGCTGGGCTGATGCACAGAGATATGAAATGAGGCTTTGTTATACTGAACATCTCCACTTGAGGTGCAATTGTGATGATGTTTTAAGCCGACCTCTGTGATCTAATTACATTCACTAAGTATATTAAGAGAGTATTTGAAGAGGGATAATTTAATCACTCTGAAGTTAGAAAATATCAGCATTTAGGCTGTCTCTGCAATCCAAAATGCATATTATACAATAGTCTCCAATTACTTTATTTTAAATATATTTTTTAAATAACCTTCTAAACTGAAATCTAAATACAAGAGCAGGACTTGGAGGCTGCTCCAAGATATGGGTTGAAGTCTTCCCTGTGGCTGCTGTCCTAACTCATAGGGTGTACATGCTAGGGAGGATTTTTTCACACCCTGCTGTTCACACCCTCCAGCCACCTCTTTTCTCACCCTTTGTTTCTGTTCTCTCAAATAACATTGCTCTTGTTCAGCAGGACAGGGGTGTACTGAACCCAAAAGCCTCTTCACAGAAATCGGCTCCTATCTGCAGATTTCTGTTCAGTGGACTCCCATCAGGATTTCTCCCTCCTGCCTTTATACATACAGGCACCCCCTGTGGCAGGTGGACTTCACAGTCATCATTTAACACTGGTCTTTTGTGAAATTTGGTTGCTGCCTGGTAAAAGGACAGAAATGAAGAACGGAAATCCCTTGGTGTGTGGAGCCTGGGACCTGGACTGGCCCATAGTGATGAGTCTAGAAGGGCAGTCACCACCAGACCAAGAAGGCATCAATGTGCAAATCCTTCAGAGGAAAAATCACTACAGATTACTACCCCTGAACCCACAAAATTTATGTCTAAATCGCAGCCACAGCTGTGATTGCTCTATATGCTGGCATATCCAAGCAGGCTCACTCACTAATTCAATAACAGTGGCAAGTTCAAGCAATTCAATACTGGTACAAGCTCAGTCACAGTAACAACAGCAGGGCAGATAAAACAGCAGTAATCTCACCGTGCTGTTCTCCAGGCAGCTGGGCTCTCAGATGACTCAGACAGCTGGAAGTTACCAGAGCACACGTTTCAGTGCATTGTTGTCATACCTGTATACTACATTAAAGCTTGCTCATTACAGTAACTATGTGCATATATATATATATATTCCTTTCTGCTCCTACCTCAGTGGGGAGGGCACTTATTAAGGTCATAGTTAGTCTCTGGTTAAGTTCCTTTTATTTCTTGGAAGGATTTGAAGACAGTGCTGGTACCTAAACAAAAAAAAAAAAATCCAGTGAGGAAAAGCACAAGATTATCATAACAGAGAGTTATTCACATCTCAGAATGTGAATCCTTGCATCTAAGTCTTTGTTCTAGTCCTTGCTCAGTAAAAAAAAAAAAAAAAAAAAAAGACCTGTTTGTGAAATAGGTGTTTGAGTCCATCCAAGCCAAGGAAGACTGAGCCAGGTTTTCTGCCTTTTGAATGTGTCTTTAACGCCTGCTTTAGTGTAGACAAGGCTGCTGGATGTGCACTGCAGTGCATACCTCGGATTTTATCACAGCCATAAGGAGCAGCCTAATTTAAGAGGGCCATATACTATCTAACTGTCCCTGACTATGCTTTTAACAAGACAAATGTAAATACTAATAATCAAATAGATAAGTTATGATTTAATTTCTTCAGGCATGCCTAAGTGCTGGTTTTCAGTAAGATACAACTATGTGAAAAAATTGAGTAATCTATGCCTTTGCTTTGTCAAGCTCATTAGAGCCAGCCACTATGAAGTAACTTGCTCTGAATGTGAAGAGGGAAAAAAAAAAAAAAAAAAAAAGGAAAAAAGGAAACATTTGTGAACAGAAAACCATCTTAACCCATGAAAACTCAATATTTCTCTGAGGAGAAAACATGCATTAGATTTTTAAATAAAGTCCCTCAGAGCAACCTAGACTTAGACAACAGGGTAAAGTAAGGATGTTTTCTCTTTTTACAAAATAGAGGCAGACCACTGAGTTACTCAGACCTGTTCCACTCTTCAGCACTCACGACAGTGCAAGTGTTGAGGTTGGGAGAACACGGCCATCACCTTGTACTCTAGGATGTGCTCTATCCAATTTTACTTACCCTGCTTAATGCTGTATGTCAATTCATGACATATTGATTCAACTTATAGAAGTAATCTTTTTTTCCAGTTCATTTAAATTATAGTTTAGACCAGATATGCTTGAAGGAGATGTCCATAAATTATGTCAGCTTTCAGTAAGTCTCCATTAAAAAATACAAAGGAAATCAAAAGTGCTAACTAATTTTTGTTTAATTATTGATTTAAGCTTACTCTGCTTTGGAAAATGTAATTACAAAAGTTGGATTTGGCCAGATCTACAGAGGGTTATATGGAATCAAGTGGTAAAGGAAAGAATTTTGTCTCCTAGATCAATTATGAAAATGTGTCCTTTGACAGTGGCTCCAAGAAGAAGTCCAACAGCATTTCAGAGTGCCCATTTGTCTTTCTAGCCATTCCCCAAAGGACAGAAAGCATCAAGGAGTTTCTGGGTTCTCTCCAACATGGTATCTCTCTGAAATACCAATGAGGGTGATGCTTTTTGAATTAGAAGGAGGTCAATTAGGTATTGACCTAATATGAATGCCTGTGCATGAATTCAATACACAGAAATTATAGCTTCCTGACTGTGTATTTATTACCCTCAGAGGCTGTTTTACTTTTCCTCTGTACACAAATATTAACTTCTACACCAGAACAGGGGAGCCTTCTCAAGAGGGAAAGAGACACTCCTGGGAGCATCTCTGCCATCCTCAAACCTTTGATGTACAGAAGGACAGAGTCCCAGGCCCAGACATGAGAAAAGGTCCTAAATAAGAATTCCAGCTTAAATTGGTATTATTCAAATGTGTTGCCCAAGAAGTGGACAACCCCCTGAGGCTTTATACATCTGGGAATCAATCAGGGAATCATGATAACAATGTGCTAAAACCTGTGCTCTGGTAACTTCAAGCTGTCTGAGTCATCTGAGAGCCCAGCTGCCTGGAGAACAGCGCAGAGAGATTACTGCTGTTTTATCTGCCCTGCTGTTGTTACTGTGACTGAGCTTGTACCAGTATTGAATTGCTTGAACTTGCCACTGTTATTGAATTAGTGAGGTTAAGCCTGCTTGGAGAGATATTTTGATCAAGTTGCTCCTGTTCATAGTGTTTCCTATGACTTAATCTTGCCAGACCAGCTGGTTAAAAAGTTTTAAACCAAAATTTTTAACATAACCTTTTCAGACTACCAAAATATGAATTCAGTTTTCTTTGATGACTGCCATCATACTACTGAAGGTTAAATTTATTAGTCCTAAAAGATTTTGATGCTGATTTTTTTTTTTTTTCCTGATACATTCTTGAAAGATAGTATTAGGTTTGAAGGAGGATTTAAAAGATTATTTGAGGGATTGTGAAACAATTTCTGGATAACCTCAAGTTTGTGGTTTCAAATAACGACAACCTCAGTGTAGAAACCACAGCAGGGAGCTTTCCTTCCATTACAATTCTTCAGCTTGCTTTCTCTCAGGAAAACAGGGGGCTCTGAAGGGATTCTCTTTCCCAAATAATTTAGCTTTGCTCACAGCTTTCCTCCAATAGGAACTGTTTGTTTTCCACTTGTTTGCACTGCTGAGCAATTAGTGGGCTGAGAAGTAAGTTGGGACAATCGAGGAACTCAGCTGCACTTGCTCTCCTCTCTCTCCTCAGCTCACCAGACCTTTGCCAATCCCAGAAATCTTTTTGGCAGGGCAGTGAGAATATCAGGAATCTTTGTAAAAGGATTTGAAGGGCAGCCAGGAGAATTCGAGCAAATCTTGTGGAGGTCGTTTGCTCGTTGTTGTGGAGGAATTCTTGTATCTGTTCAGGATCAACTCGGAAAACTGATCATGGGAAAATCCCTGTGCTCCTTGCAACATCAGGGAGCTGAGACCTGGTTGGGTTTATTTCAAGGCTGTACATTTGAGAGTGTTTTCTTCTGTAAATCTTTGCCTCATGTACTACCTAGAGGAAAAGAGATTTCTGTGACAAGCTGATGTGATAAAGTTGATGCATCCCTGCCAGGAGTTTTCTACGAGCAAAAAGCAAACATGTTCTTACCCTGCTTGGTCGGCAGCCGGGGAAGAAGTCCCTGCTCACCAGGCAGCTGGGGTCATCTCCCTCCGAGCTCTCAGCCAAGAGAAAACAGCTTGCAGCCCATGTGGCACTTCAGTGTGAACAGTAAACAACACACAGACGTTTGTAGGAGCCCAATAACCTGTCACTGCGGGTTTGGCATTGCTGCCTGAACTGCCCCGGTGACCGTGAGCCATGTGTCCCGGGCAGCTGGGGCACTTGGGGACAGCTGGCCCTGCCCCTGGGGGCTCAGGGAGAGGGGCAGGGTGGTCTGGCTGTGGCCAAGCTGTCTGTGCACCCACCTCGTGAAGGAAAGCCAAAACTGAAATAAGTGGTAGCACCCATGGGCTCAGCTCCACCCTGGCCCAGGGAAGGCTGGAACAAAACGGGGAGTTGGTGCTATCTGACATGTGCTCACGGGCCAGGGTAGTGAGGAGGAGCAGGAGTAGACCTGTCAGGTCCTACATAGACATGGGTGGGCAACCGCTTCCCAAAGCACAGTGGTGATTAAAAGCCACTCCTGGCACTCCAGAGATTTACCGAGACTCTCTGTAAATCTGCCCTGTGGCTGTGGCTTCATAAAAATGCATGCTTTTACCTTTTTTTCCATTTTATTTTTTAGTGCTGTTCTTTTCTTAAAATAGAGACTAAATGTCCTGCACTGGCCATGTGGACTGGGAAGCTGTACAGCTCTGCCAGAGCCAGGACAAGGATATCTGCAGGGAAAGGCTGGCTGAGGAGCCCTGGCTATGTTGTTTTCCAGAGGGGTGCTGCAGAAACTTCAATCATTTTGAAAGCATGATGGGGCTGTCAGGAGGTTTCCTTTTTCCCCAGAGGGGCTGCGCAGAGCCCCATGGCCTGGCCTGTGCTGGCACCAGGATGTGCCACTGGAAAAAGCAGGGGTACAAAACCTAGGGAAAGTGCAAAAAATGGTGATATGGAGAATTGTGGTAGAGGCTAGAGGACAATGGAACTGATGCGACAAATATATATATACTTAGTTCCAGGAAGGGGACAAAACTGAAATCTACACTTTGCTTGTAGGAGAGTTACTCTTTTGAATGTTGATAATCTTCTGAAAGCCTCTGCTGAAGATTATTCAGGAACAATGGGGATGATGTGTTTTCTGGGAAGACTTTGGTGTACTATTTTAATCTGCTATGAGGTATATGGGGAATGTTAACATGGTGGAATGACCTTCTGAACTTGTCTTTTTGCTAGGATGCTGCTCTTAGAAAAACGTCTGACAGGCATTTTTCCAGGTTTTCTTTTTCCTGTTAAGGTAACTTCTACACTCCTCTTCTTACTGCAGAGATATAAAATACAACTCACCATGTCCCATGGGGTTTTGGCCTCTGGTGGAAAGTTTGCTCAGAAACCACTCCTTGTGAGAAGAAAGAAAAAGACGGAGCTGCAAGTAAGTGACTAGGAAAAACTCCAGGTAAAAGTAGCTTGATCATAATATTTAAGACTGAGATTTCCAAAACCACTTAATGATTTTGAGTGCCTCGCTCCTTAGGTATTCCAACAGAGAAGTCTCCAGCTTATGCTCTGAGAATAAGTGCTTGGCATTTCCTGAAAGTTATGTCTCCATTAACATATTTCAAGTGGTGCATGAAGAACAGGAGCTATTGAAAAATCACAGGGCTAAGATATTTTTTAGTAACTTAAAATGGTCAGACAAAGCATATTGTCATGCTCAGACACAGCTTTTCAAGGATTTTAAACTTTTTTTTTTTTTTTCTCTGAAAGATATTAAATAATGGTATATCTGAAATCTTACACTGCACTTCAGTTGTGTCATGAAAGATAGAATTCATATTTGATATTAATGGAGCAGGTGAAACGTGAAATGATATTTCTTTAATCTTTAATGAAATTTCTAGTTTTAGCATTTAGGTTGTCTGTTCAATGACACAGAAGAGCTAATAATATCACTGTTTTTAAAGAATTCATTCACTACAGGCAGCCTGATTTTCTGAATCTGTTGGAAGCTCTTTAG
Organism: Hirundo rustica; assembly: GCF_015227805.2. Taxonomy (NCBI): domain Eukaryota; kingdom Metazoa; phylum Chordata; class Aves; order Passeriformes; family Hirundinidae; genus Hirundo; species Hirundo rustica. The sequence goes on along the minus strand of NC_053451.1, from coordinate 101,438,719 downwards.
GTGCTCCAATGATGCATGAAAAGCATAAAAATAATTTAAAAAATCCTTTGTCCTTGAAGCCCAGTGATCATAATTGGAAACATATAATTAAAAGAGAGAAAAAAAAAAAAAATCTCCCAGTAAGCCACTCTGAGACAGAGATGCAGTAGTTTGGAAAATAACAATTCTACAGGAATTAGCAGGACCAATGGGGTTTCAGAAACTCTTCAACCAAGAATCCTCTGTAGCTTGGATAAACACCTATATGTTCAACACCAAAAGGCGGAATAGTGTTTTCTGTAGCAAACTGTTTCTTTGCTGAATTACTTTGTTGTTATAAATTTTCAAATTGCTTTTGTAAATCCCCATGAGACAGGAAAAATTAGTAAAGATGCAAGTCTTCGTGAAGAGAAACTGATTTTTTTTTTCTCATGGGGATATATAAATGAGAAAATGCTGTGCATGACCAAAAGTTTGCTATGAGACAAAGCAGGACTAAGAGGAGGTTCCAGGGGACACACACCTATTATTTCACCTTCAGCCAGTCCCTTTGGAGCCAAAGTAGATCTTGCAGTCTCTTAAGGTCATTCACACTTTGATTTTCATTATTTTGTTTAAAAAAAAATAAAAATTAATTTTTTCTTTGGAGGGGCTAGTTCTAACCTTCTAGAAACAGAGGAACATTGGAGTAGTGTCCAAAGGATGCAGTTATACTTCCAAAAATCAAAGTTATTCTCCACTACCATTAAAGCTAACTGTTAACGGAGATAGTATAAACCTTGGCCATTCTCCCAGCTGACTGTCCTAATAATAGAAAAGCCCCTCTGAGTGAGTAGCTGATACTGGGGATCTGCCAGGCAATTTTCATTAGAAACAGCAATTGGTGACAATATCCTTGGAGAGGTGGAGATCTGCTTGTCTTACTCATATAACCACTGAAATTAGCAAGAGGGTCCTTTCTCCCTGTTTTCAGTTCTCATTTCGCTGTTGGGATTTTCTTGAAGTCTCTGATCTTTTTTGAGGTCTCTCCTAAACCTGCTCCCCATTGCTTTCCAGTTGCACTTTTTGTTTGTTTGTTTGGTTTTTGTTTGGTTGGTTTTTTGTTTTGTTTTGTTTTCACATGCAGTACTTCACCCTATTGCCATTTCTTCAGCTCATAGGGAACCTCCCAAGCCTGTGTGGCTGAGCTGGGGAGCAGCTCTCTGCATGGTTTGGAGTTGGCAGGTAGGTTTCTTTCTCCATCTCTCTTGTTTTACAGAGGACCTGGCTCATTTCCTCTGTCCAGCCTGAAGGGAGAATAGGCTAGTGAAAGGCGAGGGCAGCTAGAACACCCCAGGGAGTGGCCAGAGGTGAGATATGCATGAGGCAGCTGCACAAGGCACCAGTGTGTAACCCTGTGGTCGCCTAACCACAGCTTGAAAACAGAAGTGTCAACATTAGGGCTTGGGAAACCTTGAAAAGACAATTTGATCAAGCTGTGGTGAGGAGAATAAAGCATTTGTAAAGTAGCCCCTTCTGGGCTGCTCCAAGGATGAACATTGCTGATGGTGTAGTCGGGATGTCCCCTGACCTGTCTGTTGCTGCAAGGCAGCCCCTCTATGCCCTGTGGGATGTCTGGGAGGTTGGGATTGTTTCCCCAGGCACCAGTGCCATGGAGACCCTCCCCAGCTGCAAAAGGGGCTTCTGGTGCCCTAATGAATTGTTGTGGTTCTTTTGCCGGTGCCACACAGAGGGAGAGGTTAAAGAGCCCTCCATTTTTAGTACGTTTCCCTTGTGATTTATTAAGATCAGCTTGAATTTTGAATCGTAGGAAGGATGTCCATCAGTAGTAACCAGAATCACATTTGCTGCTGAAATCTTCAGAGGTGACCCAGAAACCTTATCAGAGAGCACTGGGCAGAGTTCCTGCTTAGCAAAACCCGCTGCAGGTACCTCCCAGTACTGCCATTTACAGGGTGTCTGAGCTGTGCCTCAGCTATTTCAGATGACATATATATATTTAATCCATGGCAGCATATTCGCAGATCAGACTTAGATTAATCAGGCTAAAGATAACTTTTGGACCTTTTCCACATCTAGGTCAGAGAAAAAGAAGGTAGATATTTATCTGTGCTACTACACTAGCTAGAACTGTGTAGCAGATGAAATTTTCAGGGACGTCAGTCAAAGAAATACTGCAATAAGACTGAGGGAAGCAAAGTGAAAGAAATGTGTGTGTGTGTGTGTGTGTGTGTGTGTGTGCACAAATGCAATACAAGCTTTACAATTTGCAGAAGCTACCAATTTCCAGTGAAATTCTTTCTGCTACTATAGCAGCAAATATGTAAATTCCCTTTATGATAAAGTATCCTCTTTTGTTTCCTTAGTACCATAAAACAAGTCCTGCCCACTGATATTATTGCAGAAAACTACAGACAGAATAACAGTGCAGCTGTTCAAGGAAACCTTGCTGTATGTCAGGGACAGGCCTCATGTTTTCAGCCTTGGTGATGCCTGGAATAAGTCAACCAATGCATGGGAATTAACTCCTTTAAAAATAGATTAGGTCATAGGATGTTTAATGTGAAATGTTACTGTGGGTATTAATGGAGCACTTCTTTTCTGCAAATTAAAAACTGAGCTAGTGTTAATAAATCAAAGGAAACATTAAAAAGCTCTTTAGCCTCTGCCAGTGTCCTTTTGAAATGGCCTTTGAAAGACTATTATACACACAGATTCTGATGAGAGGAAAATTTCATTGAAATTCTAAATGTTCTTTAGCAAATTCTTCAGTTTTAACCTCACTGCACTTGCAACACCAGAAGGGTCAATGATGAAACCTCTCCTTGTGGTAATTCAAGAAAACAAATTCATCGGGCTCCAAAGTAAGAAGTAAATGTGCCATAACAGCAGAGAGCTAAGATGCAGGCTGAGACCTTGCCCGTATAGAAACTGTCACCATCAACCTGGAACAGCTTGACTTACATCTGAGGTCAGCATAAAAGCTTCTCTTGGTTTTGACTTGAGCTACTATAAAGAAAAATTGTCAAGAAAAAGATACTTTTTCTCTTTTTAGTTTTGGTTCTTACATGGATTAGTGGAAAACTGATATTCTTCCAAGCAGAAAACATGCTTTCAAAGCCCTATTACATGTAATGTAATACACACGGAAGGGGGACCCAATTTTCCTGCAGCAGGCAGCTCTTTCAGCTCTTGTTTTTTAAGATAATGACCCAATAACAGCCATGCTCCTCACCCCTCCTCTGAAGAGCATCTTTGGCAGACCCCTGCTAGGAGCCTCATTGATTATGTCCCTCATCTCTCCCGGAGGATAGAGTTCATTAGCTTATTACAGGAAAAATGTGCTCACTCTAATTCCTGAAGGTTAATTAGCTCATCATAGACATTTGTCCACGCTGTGCTCCTTGGTCTCACCCAAATGCATACATCCTAAGTAATGCCTAAGAGGAAAACTTTAACCCTACATTGGCAGCTTTTTCACTGCTAGACTCTTGTGTCTCTTCATAACATCTCTGCCTGACAATGCAGAAAGAGGAGGAGGTAATGTCTTCAGTGTGAATTAAGTCATTAGTGCTCTCATGTTCTCACTGGAAAACCCTGCTAAAGACTCTCTCTGGTTCCACAATATTTCATACATTGGCATAGCTCTTTTCTCTTTTTGTATTAAAGGGAAAACAGGGAAGGTATTGTCCAGAAGCCAGGCGATAAATATGTGATTTCCAAACATGTCCAGCACAGGCCTGACCCTGTGATGTCGAGAGTAGCACTCTTCACCACCTTAGGGAAAATGGATTAATGCCAAAGCAAAGATAAGGTGGAAATCTGTAACTCCTTCAACCGCTCTGTCTAAAGCATTTTCATTGGGCACTGCTATGGAATATACTTCCTGTGTGCTCTCTCAGGGATTTTGCTGTTTCTCCCGTGGAAAAAGGAGGGATGCATCCAGCTGCCATCTTCTTGGCATGGCACACACTGTCCACCATCTCCACAACAGAAACCCATTCTGCTGGACATCAGATTCAAGCCTTATGATGATCTGAAGGTTTTGCATCAGCTGCACAGCTGTTCAGATGACTAGAGAGGACATTATATAATTTTTCCCAGTAAAATCCCGTATTTAGAATGAGCAAAATGTGATTAGGATCCCTAGTATTAATTTCTTTTTTCCTAATATTGCCTCACAGCATTTCTCCATAGCAGAGATAATTATTTAGCATGTTCATTTCAGTGGCAACCTAAAGAACTGAGTGTACATATTTCACAGAGTCAGTTTTCCTAATTATTATCTGAGATGCTTATCTTGACTCAATTTTCTATTCCTCCTGAAAGGAAGAGAGCTAATCCACTCTGAATATTTTCCCTCTCAGATTATTTCTGGTGCTTAGTATTAGAAACTGATCCTTTATTAGGAACTGATCTAGAAGCTATTGAAGATTTTTTTTTCCCCTTCTGCTTTCAGTAAGCGCTGCATTTGATTTGGAAGTCAGTTGGATGGATGAGTTTGTATGGAACTGGTGAAGCTTCTCTTGTTCTGCAGCTAAGACCTAAATTTGATGATATTTCACAATTGCCTTGCAAAATTAGGAAAGGTATCTTCAAATGACAAAAATATCTTCTTTTTATCTTCCTGATAAACTAGAGAAGATTAATTTTTCAATGTAAAATCTGTGAGGGATATTTATGGAGAAAACATGTTCTTGCTTAGAATTTTCCCAGGCAGAAGTTTCTCTAGGCAGCCTTGGTTTTGGCTTTCTAGTTTTCCAAAACATTGTAGAACAAACTTCTATGCCAAAAATCATTAGGATAAATTACTTTAAAAGTTTGGCAGGAGATAATTTGCCACAGATACTACATTATAGATAAGGAAAATGAATTTATTAAATAAAATTTTATTCATGCTACTTTGTGTAATACGAAGCCGATCTTTGTACAAAGATTATGTTTCTTTGTTCGTTGCTGTGTTCTAATCTTGAATTAATAAGAAAGCTGTGCATATACTTTTTATAACCACACATTATATATTTCTTCATGTATTTAGAAATATATTTCTAAATATAGAAATGCCACTATTGGACTGAGTCAGATCTTTTGAATAAGTTTGCAAAATGTGACTTCCAGGTGCAGATGCAGAGTCCTGTTGCTGAGGCAAAGACACCAATTCATCCCAATGAAAACCCTTCCCAGGAAATGCTCATGTCTAATCTCAAAGACTAGCTCAGATCCTTCCACAATATTGTCAGTAACATCAGTTACAAAAGGCTGTGAGTTTGGGCTGGTGCCTCACATTTGGGCAGCGGCTCCTGTGCCACTGATGTCAGGTAGGTTTGTACAGAGATGAAGAGATGCAGCGGTTCAATCTGCAGTGGACAAACATGATTTTTCCATCAGCTATTTCCTATTGTTTTCAACATCTCATGCTGGGAAAAAAAAGGAATCAAAGCAAGAAAATCTCAATGTCTGTGGCTGAGTTTCACTCCTACTCCTCACCTCTGTATCACATGAAAAAATCTGACCGCAGAGTCATTACATATGCTGGAGTTGTCCTCCAGCAGTTATGAATTCCTGATATCTCATATTGGATACTCCAAAAGCCTCTATTGCTACATCACATTTGATTCAGTATATCACAAGTGATGGCTCTGCCACCTAAAGGAATATGGAGAGATGGAAAAAAAAAAAAAAAACCAAAACCAGGAAAGGGTAACAAAGAGAGCTCTCTCATTTCATATCGCACTATTTTTTTTTTTTTCCCACTTTCCTCCTAATGTAAAAAGGTTTATTTGAAAGCTCTCTTTTATCAATTAGGCTTTATCACAGCACCTGACAGCATCTCTCTGGTGAGATATGGCTAAACATTTCCCTTTGACTGCTGAATCACTTAGGTTCTGCCTGTAACAATAGGATGCCAATGACATGACCTGATGTTGTATTCTTTAAAGACATACTTAAAGTTTTTTAAGCTTTCTTGGGAAAGTAGAAGTCATCATAATTGTCTTATAACTAAATGCAAGTAGTTTAAGTGCCCAAGGGCTTGATTTTGTTTTACCAGCTAGAATTGTAGCACACAGGCTTTCCAATATATGTGGAATCTCTTCAGAATTAATCCTGGATCTCTTTCCTTCCATCCTGCTGTGTCTCCTGTTTTACAAAGACTATTTATCTGAGAGTTATTTTCTAAGCCATTCTTTTTTCCTCTTGCAATGATATCTTGAAATACAACTGCTTCACTATTTAATTCTGCTGCTTCCCTGAGTGTAAAGTGATCATTTTTTCAGTCTTTTTTTTCTCTGTTAACCTTATGAAGATTTTTTTATTATTATTTTTTATTTTTTATTTTTTATTTTTTTATTTTTAGGAAAGTTGTGTCCTGCTATCCTTGTTAATTGATGATTTATTTGCAGGCAGTTTTTCATCCACTTTCTGGTGCCAACCATGTTCTCTGAGAGAAGGTCCTCTAATAGATGGCCAGTATCAAACCATCTCTGTGTCAGAGGGTTCACAGGCCACTAGCCAGCATGTGGCAACTTTTCTGTATCATGTGGCCATTCCTAATCATCATGTTTGGTGGGCCTTGTCCATTTGCACACACTGTTTGTTTCCAAAATTTAGTTAGATAATTTTAGTACTCATGACTAATTGACTAATTGCCATGTAGCCATAAATTACCTCTTCAAAAGAGAGAGAGAGAGAGAGAGAGAGAGAGAGAGAGAGACCTATTCAGATTTTGAGTTCAGATTATTCTCATGACTGGACCAAAGTTTATACAGAAAGCAACAGCTGAGCAATCCTGCCACGGATACTGCCAACAAACCTCCATTCTGACCAGCAAGATATTTTAGTGAGCTATTTATTAAATTCCAATAGCCAAGTGCAGTTGAATATAAGAGTGCAGTTGAATTTTTGGTGTGTATGCTGCAGGCACGTGAGCTTCACCACAGAAAGGGACATAAAGATATCCCTGAGCTGAGAATAGGTTTGCATTCCTGTTGCAGTGGTCTGCAGTCATTTGGGTCATTTGGGGTAGCTGTGAGCAGTAGTCTCTGACATTCTTGAGAATCTCTGCAACACATCTAGGCATCGAGAATTAATCCTGATTAATGCTGGCATTACACCTTCCTTTGAACGACTGTTTTTGAAACAAGGGGTCAGTAAAAGTGAGGTCTGAATATTTACGCACCAGTGAAGGCTCCTAACTTCCCATACAAATATAATTTACAGCTGGGTATCCTCACCCTGTCTCAGGTCATGGTACTAGGATTGTGCTGGGGTTTTCATCTACTACATTATCTATAATCTAATACTGTTCCACTTTAAAAAGGAATAAAAGCAAATATAATACGATAAAATTGATATTTTTATGAGTTATATTATAGTATCAATAATATCAAAATTATTATGATATTTGAATTTACATCAAAACTTGTTTTTCAAAGGAGAATAATTTAGAGAGTTGTTTTGAGTTCTCACTTGTTACACTTTCTGGGGCTGTCATTCACATCTGGATCCACAGTTTCAATAAAGTGGAGATGATGTTGCCAATTCCATTAGAGATGTAAGCAAGAGAAGAGTCCACAAAGCTGAGGGAGGTATGGGAAGATAAAATGCATGACTGGTTTTTTGCCACCAATTCGTTGTTCAGGAATCAGAGTTGTCCTGACCTCCAGATTCCCTCTGCCATTCTAGGGGGGAACAAATGCTGATAGCTACAAGCAGCCATGTGGAGAGAGATGGGAACATGGACACAGACAGATAAACACACAAATACAGGCTCAGACATGCTGTGGAACATGTATTCTCTCAGCAGAAGCTAGTCCAGGAGGAAAAGCAGAGTGAGAGGTGCTGAAGGTTCACTATGTCTCAGTACCACATCTCATAAGGGGAGTAAGAAAAAATGTCTGTACTGGGCAGCTAGAGTGCATGTATTTGGGCCTCACAAGTGCAGAAAACTGAATGAAGTATTTAATTTGCTTTTAAAATATTGGTCATTCCCATGTCTACAAGAAGGACCTGGCACAGGCCATCTCAGCATGTCCTTCAGCTCACCAAAGCAGTGAAGCTGTAAGAAAGCCAGAAGAAAGTTCAGGACACCCTCAAGGCAGGCACAGCACATGTGAAGCTGGGCTGTACTTCATGCTGTGCAGGGATGCTGTGAGAGGGGAGCAGTGTCCCTCCTCCTCCTGCTGGCTCAGCACATACAAATGTTCTACAAATGCTCCCATCATATCCTAGACACACTTCTGGCAGTCCTTGACATACTCCCAGGGGCTGCAATAGTCCTTTTGCTGCAGGATAGCTAAAAAAAATTTGGCATGCTAAGTCATGTCAGCAGAAGGCTGCTTTTCACCTTCTTTCTGCTGACAGGGCAGTGGAAGATCTGGGCTGTGGCACGAAGAGCCCCGCTGCTGCTGCAGCTGCTGCAAATGAAGAAAAGAGTGAAGAAATGTTAGTACCACATTTAGCTTTATTGAAATTGAACAAAGAGCTTTTTTTAATAAACCCTTTTACAGCAAGTGTAAAATTTTAATGTTTTACTCATCTTATGTTACAGGTTTTCTTCTTCCATGTAAGCAAAAATACCATCTTTTTTCTTCTTTTTTTTTTAACTTTTTTTTTTTTTTCCTTTTTTTAATTTTCTACTTTAAAACATGTAGCAAGGATTTGAATAACGCAGATCCGGCACCAAAAGGTAACAGGTTCTGAAAATCACAGTACAGTTTTAAAATTCTTAGGTTAATTAATGATATTTAAAATGATAGCCACTTTGAGTAAAGATATAAATTAGAGGTCTGTAAACAAGTTGTGTTTACCTACAGAGCTATTGACTGCAGCTACAATGAGAGCGATAATAGAAACTCAATGCTAAACTGAGCTACACCTTTGAGGAAACAAGTTCTTACTAAGTAGTGTGGTACAAGGTAGCACAATAGGTAAAATACAGTTTGGCACCTCAAGTTGCATGTAAAACCAGCAGAAATAAAATTAAGTAAGTGCACTGTCTCCCAACAGAAATAAACCAGGCAGCTTCACTGGTTTTGGAGTGTCAACTATCAAATAAATCACATGACACACAAGTTCAACCTTAAAATTACAATTCTAGTAAAGCAAGATAATATTAAAATGCACACCCACAAGGATAGTAAAGTATAAATTTTTTTCTTTTTTTTTTTTTTTTTCCTCTCCTCTATCAGTAGAAATAATTTACAACCCACAAAAGGACTCCTTGGTGAAACCACTACCTACAGACTTGGTCATGGAATGTAGCTCAGTAGACTTATCTCAAATAGAAAGGCAACATTATCCTGAAAATTTTTGGTCCTCTTATAACTCACTGTACTGTAGCCACCACAGTCTCTTGATAGATGTTTTAGAAGAATTGTTTGTTCTCTAAATCTCTTTTGTTCTGAAAGGTAACATCTTGGTGATAAGCTAGGTAAAATTTGGCCCCAATTACAGATGTCTGCTCAATGCTGAATCTGGAAGAGCACACTGGGAGCGTATAGTGGAGCCTCTTGACTGGTCTCACGGTATATTTTTTCATGGAATCGCTTTTCCTTCTACACTTCTTTTCCTCTGCTAATTTTTTCTCCAGTGTTCCGGGGGAGTGGGGAAGAAATCCTTAGTCTATATGACAGAAAGACATTTCACTGTTTATTTACATGTGGATCACTTTGGCTAAGAAGTCCTGGCGAACCAGAGTTGCCTATTTCTTGTGAATGTCCTCATGCCGTATAATTTTGTACGTAATCCAGTAAAATATGTTGAAAATGAGGAAGGCGAGTGGGAACGCAGCACGGGATATTGTATCAATCCTTTTTGCACGGTCAACAAACTTCTTTTTGATGGACTCTGAGTCCTTTGGTGGTGCTGGAGGTGGGTTGGGTGGCGTAGCCTTGACTGCTGTGCCATCTTTGACTTGGAGGCAGTGGCCCATGCCATAGCCGCTGAAATTGAATCGGCTGTCACGAGCAACTTCATCTTCCTGGAGGATAAAGAGGACAAATAAGACACACAATCACCCATCTATTGAGCATGCCACGTAGCTGAGTAGTTGAGGTGCACCCCTCCAAAGCACCACAGCAAATTACCTGGTTATGCAATGATACAAACTCCGGGTATTAAAGACAAACACCAAGTTAAAACCCACATAAAAAGTGTGGAAATCAGGTAGCTTCCAGTGTTTGTGAATCTGAGGTTTAATTTTTCTAGCTATGTCTAAATCAAGTACCCTAAACAGCAAGCTCTATTCCAGCCCTATAAGGAAGAGATTTGACTCCACAGGTTTATATTGCTCTCCTTGATCTTTCTGTGGGGAGGAAACACGGTCGTGATGGTAGCAGGGTGTCTGCTCCAGCAAGGCTGAATTGAGTGACCCAGAGATCCAGGGGCCCAAGTTCAGATCACTGTGTTTCCATTGCTCAACCCCACAGCAGCCTTACTGCTCCGTCTCAAACCTATGAAACAAGGGTAGATCATGGTCCCTCCTTGCTCAAGGGAGTGCTCTGACAATCAGTACTTCAAAGTGCACTGGGCACTTGGATTTAGTGGTAGCTGGTAGCACGAGCTAATGTAGCATCACCCTGCAGAAATCCATTCTCTCCTGTCTGAGTGGGTGATATTTGTTTTTGGAGAGGTGAGTAACTACCACTGAACTTTATCACTGTGTGATGAAAGGCTTGTGACTGTGCTGGTAAATTCTCCCTGATGTTTCTCCTGTCTGATAGACCAATAATGCACAAGTTAACAGTTGCTGGCAGCTCTCCATGAAGGATTCAAAACCAACAGACAAAGCAGGTATATACTTCTTCATTCCGGCAGGGATGAATTGTAAGTTTAAGAGCTTGTTCTAGTTAAAGACCTTTTCTTTGACCGACAGATGCTTCACTGTTGACTGAAAATGACCACTTGTTGGGCTGACAAGGAGCCCAATCTCTCACGGAAATACTCTCTCTCATATCTCTTACCATACCACAACCTTCTGAACTTAACAGAAAATCAAAAACTGCAAGAAAAAAAATATCATCACAGCAGCAGGATATTGAATAATGAGTATACTGGCTGAACTTGGAGGTGGGAAGGGAGGATAATTTACACCTTTTCAGGATGTAAATCACTGCTCCTTCACGGGAAGAACCTCTTTCAATAGTTGCATTTTTCTCTCTCCCCAGCTCCAGGACTGGAATTGAATATATCACCGAACTTGCTCTCCTTACCTTGGAGCTGACAGACAAAGGTGAATAACCAGTAGTGTGATTCAAGGCTACCAAATGAGAAATAGTCACTCTGACTGCTTATGGCATTGAATGCTTATGGAAGGAGGGTAGGCAGTAAACTGTGCTTTGGAGACCCTGTCACTTCAGCACGAAAGTCTATTCTACAGTGTATCCATAAGCAGGTGGAAAATTGCATCATTGCAAGGTTGTTTGAGCACTTACCCACGGTTTATAACCTTTTTATTTCAAAAGTTTTCCATCATTAAGAAAAAGAAGGATGGTCCTCCCCTTTTTCAATCTTATTTATTTGTAGTTTGCAGTACCTCTGTGAAAAATCTGCTTGTCCTAGTGATTATAAGTATGCAGACTATTTTAAAGATGAACACACTGAGACCTAAGTTCTGGATAGCCTTATTAGTCAAGGCTTCTCTTGCATGACTTAACGACTTAATAACACTACCAAGTCTTCCAATAATAGAGGGAGATGCCTCCATCTCAGTGTTTTTCATTTTATTGAGTTTGAAGGATAAAATGCATGCCCAGGACATGAGAGGTGATTAAAAAGGGTAACAGATTTTCAGCAGCTGTGTCACCATATGTACTTCATTCATTTTTTAAAAATTTAATTTCTGTTGCTCCTGAGAGATCTGTGGGAAGAATAAAAAGTACTGAGCTCAATGCAAGCTTGGAGAGTCCTGACTTCCACTGTGCCCTGGTGGATCACAGCTTTATCACATGGGGCTGAGCAATTCATCTTCAATGTCACAGCCTTCCTTTTGAGCTTATGCTGCAGCAACTTGCGTGGGAAGCCATCTAATATTAGGGACATGGATGTTTAAATCAAATTCTTTTAGGTATTCAGCGTCCAGCCCTTAACTGTAAGGAGCCACTTATGTCTCAATGGGATTTAGAGCCCTGCTTTTCCCACCCAGAGAGTTCTCTGTGCCACTTCTTTCTCACAAAAGCCAGAGGGAAGCATGTCCAGTCCCCACGTTAGTTTTTTATTTAGGGCTGCAGCAGATTGGATTTACCCTGGGTAGAGGAGGTACAGCATTCACCTGGGGTATGAGTGATACATGCTTAGTTTCCCTGTCTTCTTGAACGGATTTGTATCTCCTTCTCCCTAATAAACCTCTGGATTGGTTTGTTACTGTTTTCCCAACTTGCAGCTGTTTGCTGGTTGGAAAAAAAAAAAAAAAAAAAAAAAAAAAAAGTGCTTATGAAGGATTTTTTTAACCTTTATCAGGAAAGCCCTTTTAAAAGACTAAATCAATTAGGAGATTGTTCTGCTATACCCACTTGTTAGTATGCCTGATATGCATTTACACAAACACAGCACTAGAGACACCCAGGTTGTAGCTGTTGTGATCATTTAAGCGCCACCAGAAGCAAGGAAAGCCAGAGCCATTACAGCCCCACCTCCAGCCCTGGAGATGCCACAGCTCCATAACCACCATAGGATTTTTAACAGTAAAATCTCCCAGGAGCCAAAGGAACTTTGCAGTCTGGCATGTGCTTGTGCTCTGAGAACTGCCAGGTCTCACAGGCAAGACCTGAACCCCATCAGAGCTCTCCCACCTGACCAGATATCCCCTGAAAGCCCTCAGGGGGGTGAGATCTCTGCCCTTTCCGATGAAATTGGCCAATAGTGTTGAAAGTTAAATGAAACCCTGGAGATATCGAGACCCACATGTCTGTGTTAAGAGGATATTTTTGCCATGAGACTGCAGAAGTGGGCTTGTGTCCTTTTGGCCCGCTGAGCCCACAAACCGGTTCCACTCAAAATGAGGCGAAGGGGACAGAAAGAGTTCCTCCACGCTGCTGAAGGGAGCTGGGGAATTAGCCCAAGTTCTGGAAGTTCTTTGTCCCTGCTGCTTGTGGGTTAGCTCACTCTGACGTGGATCATACCAAAAAGCTTTCTCGCAAACAAATCTGCTCCACTGGGGACTGATGCCACACACTGCCATCATGAGTCACGTGGTGATATCTGGCCTCAGGAATATCTGATTTACTTTAGCATTATGGATGTAGTTAAAAAAAATCTGTCTCTAAACCACCATAATCTTAAGACAAAACTACAATTTGACATTTTAGATAATCTTCCAACATCCTGTAACATATAAAGGACTTGGGGGAATAGTCACAGAGAAAGAAAAACTAATTTATACACTTTGATAAAGAACCTTTTTAAAATTATAATTCAAAATGCGAGATGAAGAACTGACCTTAAGCACTTTCCCTTGAGTTGTGGCTATGTCTTGCTCTGGCCTAGAGGGTGGGTGAACTACTGCACAACCTACCTTGGGCACCTTCTGGTGGGGCTGCAGAGTCACTCTCCATTCTCAAGATCATATTCAGTTCACACCCTCTGACATATCTACCATGGACACTCATGAATAGACGGTCTTCAACCTGTTCTCTAGCTTAGTCTCTGATAAAATAGTCCAAATGACTTTTTAAACATCTCTATCATTATTTTAATCAGAGTACACTTAAAACCTATTAATTTTAAACTGGACAGGATCTCACTTGCATAAGACCATTTATGTGTTTACAGATTTTAAAACCAAAATCAAAGAGTGTCGGGGGCTTACCCCAACATTGAGGTGGTTTCAGGGTCCTTGCTCCCCTGCACAGCTCCAAGCCGAGCCGAAGGAAGAGACGGAGTTCTCAGGTTTAGATTTCTCAAGGTTGCATACTTCGTTTATTGTTTCTTATCTTACAATTTTCTCGGAGTCCGACAAGATGTTCGCAGCTGCATGGATTCCTCACGTCTCCTCCCGAGCTGGGTTGTCCTTATCTTTTATACTAATTACTACGTATTTCTTGTTTACTATTTCTTACCAATGTCTATCACTATTACTAAAAAGGTCATCTTTACTTTGACCCAACCCTCGCTAACTACTTTGTGCCACGTCAATGCAGCAATGGAGTGAGGGAAGGAGAAGGAGAAGGAGAAGGAGAAGGAGAAGGAGAAGGAGAAGGAGAAGGAGAAGGAGAAGGAGAAGGAGAAGGAGAAGGAGAAGGAGAAGGAGAAGGAGAAGGAGAAGGAGAAGGAGAAGGAGAAGGAGAAGGAGAAGGAGAAGGAGAAGGAGAAGGAGAAGGAGAAGGAGAAGGAGAAGGAGAAGGAGAAGGAGACAACGCCCCAGATTCTCCATCTTGTCCCCATTCACTTCAATGCTAGAAACCTAAAACTATTATTTTCTCATTCTGTGATAAGCTAAACTACTATTTCTCACATTCTTGTGGCATGTAAACCTTCTCTCAATATAGGAAGTTTTTCCCATGGACTGAAATCAAAGCCAGTGTCTCTCTGAGCTCTGGGCTGGGGTCCCAGACCCCCCTGCCCAGGTCCCTGACCCTCCAGGGCAACCAAAGGAATGCCCTGGACTCCAACAAAAGAGCAGCCGGAAGCCATTGGACATCAACTGGAGTGGCAGAATCTGCTGTCATTGAAGTTATTAACTTTATCTTTCTAAAGGGATGTGAAGTCACGTGCTACATAATAGAGTCACAACTCCATCTGTCCTTGATTAAGGCATAGGGAAAACGGTCATAAACCAGGATGAGAAACAGAATAAAAATTAATAGCAAGAGGAAAGTGTTCTTTTGATAGCTTTCTTTTAGATGTTCACACCCTGAGTATTTTAGAGGAATTATCCATTGAAAACTATATTTATTTCCTGAGATTTAGGCAAATACTTTCTATAGATGCTTTTTCAACAACATAAGTTTATGATTGTTGTCTTATGATGTCACAATGTTCAGGCTTAGGTATTGGCTTTAAATAATTTTCATTAAACAAGAATTACATATTTTTCTCATTTTAATTACCTTTTATGAATTTAGTGATTTTTTTTTTTGTGCTTTACAAATTGATGGCATTAAATTATCTTGATTCAACATTACAGTAAGCAACATATAAATGGGGATAATACTTCTGAAATTGTTATCTTTTTTCATTTTTCATTTTTGCAAAGCTTTTATTTCTAGTCCATCAGGGCTAGAATTTATTTCATACTACCAGTTTCACACCAAAGCAATCAGAAATGGGGAAACACTTTAGAAAATCTAGCCCATTCAATGCCTTACATGCTCAGCTTTCTGTACAATGCATTTTGAAGTGCTTTGTCCTCACCACTTTTAAATGCTTATTGTCAGCATTGACTCAGTTTTAACAATGAAGAAAATGAGAGAGAGGCTGGCTTCAAACAGTGTATTTAATTTACTCTCTGATGTGATTTATTCTTTTAATTTTGTTACTCTTTTTCCAACATATGGTGGAAAAACTATTTAAAAGACTATCTGGTTTAATTAAATTTCAAGGACACAGACGATTAATTTTAGGTATAGGATAGAGAACATCAGAGAAATTTTCCTTTTGCTATTCATAAGCACAGAGTTAGAAACCCAGAATCAATTCAGACTTGAATGGAAAATTGAATCATTAGGGAAAGGACACCAAAATATCTTTGGAGATTTCATTCTTAAATCATTTTTATGACTTTGAAACACCTCCCATCTCTCAGTACTTTACATAATTCATGGTGTGGTTTTGCAGACAGTCATGCTTACATGGTTTCAGTTCTCAGGAGTCACTGAGTATGTGGACGAAGAGAGTTCAGCTGAGAAACACATTTGGACTTTCAAATCCCCTTTGGTTCCTCACAGAAGCCTCTTAAAAAATTCAATTCTATTCAATTGTGAGGAGATGAGAGGGAAGTCCTTTCAGAGATTAACTGTTTAAAAGGTAGTAATGGAGTTTAGGAGTAAGAGATCAATCTCATAACTGAGGAATTCACTGGAGGGGATCTCTAAGGATCTGTGTGAGAATGACTCAGAAGGAACTGACTTATAAATAAGCTGGGACAAATGTTCCCAAGGGAAGGTACACAGGTGAAACAGGATATTCAAAGCAGACAAAGCTAAGCCAGGCTTTCCAGAAGGATTCTAAAACAAGAGTGACTAAGTAACAAAATAGTAGTATTTTAAATACAGGGTTGATAAGTGCAAGGTAAAGCATTGAAGAAGATAACCCTAATTGAACACAGATGGCAGTGAGCTCAAAATGTTTTTTCTCATTTGTGAGTTTGGGAAATTACCATATATATGATTCTGACATTAGTCCTCTGCTAAGCAGCAGTCAGGAAATGGACAAACAAACCAGAAAATTACTTTCTGCCATCTTATCTACTCACAGCGCAATCAGTTTTTGGATACAAGTGGCGTTTTTGGTCATTCAAGCCTAGTGAAGACACAGCAGAAGTAGATAAAATACAAAGAGGAGCAGAAAGGATGATAAAGGCATGGTTTTTTTCACAAAAAAGAAGAAAATTGATGAGAGCTCATCTTAGAAAAGCTGTGTTCGGAAGGTGATATCACAGGATGATAACAAACTTCTTTGATTTCTTACAGCTGGAAAAGCTCTGGATCTCAGCTCACCTATGCCAGATGTCATTCCCATGTCTTTTTAATCCAGACTTCAGAGGAGAAGAAGGTGATGTAAAATTGTCACCTTCTCACCTCAATCCTGCCCAAAGTATAGACCAAATACTTCCCAGAATTTGGTTTAAACATAGTTTTTCCTAAACATTCGCCAAGATCAAAAACATAAACAGTCTCTGGCCAATCCTACTCCAAGATGACTCTCCATTAGGACCATCATTCTGCATGTGACAGTGGCATTCATCTCATTCCTGTCTCTCTTAATAGCGATTTTCCTGCTCACTGAGGTTTGCTTTTGCTCTCATTTAAACTCTCATGCGTTATGGAATCTAAGTAAAACAGACCTATTATTATAAATAGACATTTTAATTAATGGTTGAGAAATTGGTCATTGTTGTCTTTGGTGAGGGTCTCCAATGGACAAATTTAGGTTTGTTTTGGAAACTATGTTTAGTAGTATGTTCTGCCTCCACTAAACAGCAGAAAAATCTCTGAAGCATGAGTGATTTACTTACACAGTCTGTAAGAACAGCAAGTGAACTGTTGTTAATGCAATAATGAAATGGTAGTTAATGCGGCTTCGCCCTTTTCAAGTAGGAATTAAATATTATCCAACTGAAAGAGTAACATAATTTAAACATGTTGTGAGCAAAAATATTTTCCTGGTTTGAAATACCTATAAGTAGGATCTAAATTTTTCAAGAATTACTTTAATATTAAAGATTATACAGTTGGTAAAAGTGAATGGTTTGCTAAAAAAAAAAAAACCAAAAACTGTTTCTTTAGTAAATCAAGGTTTCTGTCTCTAAATTTTGCAAACACAAGTAGTCAAAATTTCTTATTCAATTTCAAGTTTCATATATAATATAAAAAATGCTTTCATTTTAGGGGAGGGAGAGCCAAATGAATTGCTGTTTTGCAACGCACCATAAATGTTACGATAGAGAGTCTGTCCTCCTAAAAACCTAGCAGATTGATTCCTGACACAGTCTTGGTTTCTTGTTTCTCTTTGTTTTAAATAAAAGTAATGACTTAAAATGTCCTGATACAGAGATCTGTGAGTCTTATAGATATAATTTGACTGGATATTAAATTCTCTCAAGTTGAGAGACTTGATTGCTCTCTTGGGTAACTTCAGCCAGTCTCTTTCCAAAGAAAGAAGAGGTTGGCCAGCTTAGCAGTGGAAATGGCACACTATTCTGTTTTACATCAGACAAATACATGTTGGTGACCTAGATTTGAAGGATAATCTGCTCTGACCAAAAATCTGTTGGATAAAGGGCAACTGACTTCTGCTCATTCTGTCTGCATGCAGGGCTAAGTAGAATGCAAAGATGGTGTTTAAATACATAACTATTTCAGCTAGAACATGAAATAGCTGTTCATGGGCACATCAAAATAAACAATGTAAAGCATTACGACATTTGCTAAAACGTTAGAAGATCAAAAACCTAAAACACTAATGGAAACATACCTGAAATTCACTTACTCCATTTTCTCTTGCTTTCTGCAAGACGTCTACCTCAGGAGAGACGAGCAGACTCTCACTCTCCTCTTTTCAGCAGTGCTCAAGCCTGAGCTTCAGTTTCCAGTTCTCTCCCTCCCTGAAACCTGCTGCAGGGTCAATATCACAGGACAAGGGCACATGGTGTCCCCAGGTGGGTGACAGGCATGGGGGAACTGCCACAGCAATGTGTGGGACACCCATGCTGAAATACCCCAGCCACACAGAGAAATACCTGAGATACCCTCTACACAGGATTTTTCCTGTCAGGTTCCCTGGTCCTTTTCTCAGAGCAGATTTAATACCTTGGGGAAGATGATTTTTATCACACCTTTGTGAAATTTCTCAATGGCCTCTTCCTTTACTGTTATCATCCTAGGAGACTTTGTTAGACACTCCTGTGCCCTGGCTGTGCCATCTCAGAGTACCCCATTAGGCAGCAAGCCAAAATTTATAAAGAAATACATGCCCATACAGGGCCCATAAACAGCAGCCATGATTGGATTCATCCAGATTACCCACTAGAACAATGTATTGCTGGGGATGCTTTATGTCTTGGGTTTTGATTGTCTCAGTCCCCCCATTCCTTGGGGCTGCAGCCCACCCTGAGGGCACTGTCCTCCCTGGATGAAGCACTGGGACCTGCGGCATCCCCACACCTTGCTGAGGTCTCCTGCTTGGTGCCAGGAAGGGGCAGAGGAAGGGGATGGGCAAAGGGAAGGAAGAGGAAAAAGCTTTTTGACTCTCTGGTGATGGATTCTCTCCTTCAAGCCATTTTCTACAACAAACACCCAGAGCAAACCCCGGCAAATGCAGACAGAGTTTACCAGGGCTTTCTCAGACATTCATGCATTTAATTTATGCAAATACTGAACAAAATTAATTAAATATTGCAAATTACATTAATAATTTATTTTCTGTAGCTAAAAATAGTCAAGAATATTTGAATAATCTTAAAATGCTCACATGTAAATTTTATAAATTTGGTTGGGGGAGGCTGTGGGGGTTTGTTTGTTTGTTTGTTTCATTGGTTCTGGGTTTTGGTTTTTTGTTCCTGAGGGAACAAGCCTTTCTTTTCCAGTTATCAGTTCTTAATACCAGGCTTCCAATAAATAATGTTTTGGAGCTGATTTTATTTCCTTATCTTTAGGTTACACAAGTTACCCTTTCTGGTTTTCCATATCGTTTATTTCTCATTGTTAGTCAAGATCTCAATCTGGATTTCTCTAGCTATTCTTGCATAGGTCCAAAATATCATTGGCTTAAAAAATATATATTTTCCAGCTATCTGCCCTTTAAACTTGTTTCCAAAATTAAATTGTTAAATCTTAGAAATATCTTGACTGTTTGAATGTATTAGAAGTTTACTACACTTATAGACTTCTGTATTTTCATTTTTTATTTGCTTCTGTGAGGGTTGCTCTATAAAACTCTGATATTATTTATTCTCAGGAAAATGAACATTCATCATGAGGTAAAAATCAATGACACTCAATGCTATAGCAACTTGACAGTGCAATCTCTACATGGAATTGTTGGGGTCTTTTTTTTTTTTTCCAATCTGATAAGTAATAAGTCTACAAATTCTAGAAGGTCACTGGAAGTAAGCTTACAATGGAAATTAAATAATATTTCATTTAAAAGGGGATTTGATAGGTTTTCTTTTACTGTATTACACACACACAGTCTGCATGCACCCATCCATGGAGATATATGTACCTACATAAAGGTGTGGGCATCTACTTAATCTAATCCTCTAATGTATTCCCTGAAGGCATTAGTTAGTGGCAAGTTCACCTAGTGAGAATGTTTTTATTCTATTTTAATATTAAGAGCACTCTCCAGAGAATTCATTAATTATTAATTTTTAATAACTTCTCAAAATGCTAACTTTTACACTAGCTTTTCCCCTGCAGTAGTTCTGAGGATCAAGGATACAGAACACACAGGCAATGGTCATTAAACCTTCCCAATCCTCTCTGCCCATAAACAGGCTCTTTGGTGGGGTGCTGGCATTTCTCCAGGAGGACCATCTGCCCAGGCCAGTAACTAAGCAACAGATCTCCTGCTGATGGCCTTTTATTACTTGGCAAGACTGATAAAGGATAACCTGAAACACGAGATTTAACTGTTTATGAGAGAAGTCAGTACTGAGAGGTACAGACAGATGAAATGTGGAAGCATGGCTATAGCACTGGAAAAGGTATTGTTGGGAGAAGATCTCAGATGCTTATCTGACCTCAAGATTTGTTCAAGAGTATCAAAGAAAATGGGAGAAGAAATGCTCAATTAATTTACTTAAAAGAGAGCACACAAGAATAACACAAAAATAAAGGGTTGCTATGCCAGCAGGCTTCCTGAGACGCACGTGTTGTATGTTACATCTGTTATGTCTTGGAGTAATTCTAAACTTGTGTTTGCAGTGCCAGAGCTCTGGAGAAGCCTGTCACGAGGTACATGGAAGAGGTCAGGACTCCCTGTGACTGCCTACAACCTCCTGACCTTGAGGTTCCAATTTTGGGAAGGGATGACACCAGGGGAAGGATTGTATTCAGAAAAGATGCCAATAAACCAAACAACAAAGCAAAGCAGGAGCACCCCAAGAGACATGGATACCCAGCAGCACAGGTTTCTACTTCACTGAACATCCAAGAACTTCATGAGTACCAAGCAGGAGCATTCTGCCCAGGTCAGACGAGAAGGGGTGTTTGGTGACATCCTAAGTACTGCACAGTAGAATATCACACACCCTGTGCAGTCAGAAGGGGTGGGCATTAAACTGATTTGTTGTCCTCTGAGTTGGAAACACGAATGGGGTCTCAGAATCCCTAATGTGAAATGCAGGCAAGTTTACATCTACTCTTGGGGTTTTGTTTCCCTGTCTCCTTATTTTGTAACTGTCTCTTCTCTTCTTGACTCCTTTTTAACTTTGTTTCTCCAACACTTTTTGCCTCACTAATTCCCAGACCTGTTTTTGCCTACCTCCTCTTTGATGCTTTCACCCTCACTGTTTTCCTTATATGTGGCCTATACCTTCTACTTGCAAAATTCAGTTCCTTCCTTAAGTCCTATCTGCTCTGACCCTTTCTGCTCTTTGCAGCTGAATTGTCTTTCTCCAAAGAAAAGGCAAGCCATAAAAATAGAAGTCCACCTTGCCAAGACCACCTCTAAACTGAGAGGTGTTACTCTATTTTTTAAAAAATAGCCATGAGTCAAGTTTAGTTTTCTTTTGTTGTTGTTGGGGGTTTGTTTTGTTTTGTTTTTTTGGTTGGTTGGGGTTTTTTTGTTGTTGCTGTTGTTGTTTGTTTCTTTTTTTTTAATCAAAACCTTCTGCTTTTGGATATCCACAGAGTTGATAATTTCTCAAAGAGTTTCCAGCATCATAAATCATTTTGAAATGCAATGCTTCTCATTTGATCTACTGTTAATGACACACAGCCTGTCCCATCGCTGGCACGGAAAGCTGAAATCACCAAGTTTGTGAGCCCATGCAGCAATCTGTGACTGTGTTCTGACCACCTAGAACATACAACATGAACCTTTTGGAGGCTTTGGAAAGGGATCACGAGTGCTGCAAAACCAGCAAATGGAATTTCATTTTTATTCTAAGTTTAAATCTCAGAAAAAAGGGTTGTTTGTGCATAGCACATGTTGTTCTAGTCTCCTGAAAACAGAGTAATGTGGTAGTATATGCAAATAGCAATAGATTAAAGACTTGGCATGCTCTGGAATACTCCAATGACATGTCCAATCACAGCAGTACCATCTGCTTTTCGTTATATGTGCTAAATTTATAACACACTGCTAATTTCTGTAAAAGTTTACTCACCAGTTTCAGGAAATTATATTTAACAGACATGCAATATTTGGGCTTTTGGCTTACTGTTAGCAAACAGTTAGTAAATGCCTCTTCAGTTACTCATCTCTATTTTTAGGCAAAGAACTTCAGAAATCAATAACATTGATTATGATTCTTAAACCCTGAAGGAATGGCAGTGATTTGCAATTCAAATGTTAATTCCCTGAGTTTTTGCTCATGCTCGAATTTTCAAAGACCCAAAGGCAATCAGACTTTCACCTGGAACTTTGAAACCAGTAAAACACAAGTCTGGTATTGTACATCTAAATTAAAATTAACTCCTTCTGTTTGGAAGGGAATTTTTTACCAGGTTTCTTAACTGTAACTTGTCTTCAGGCAGTGTTCAGTTAGACCCAAGGAGACTGCACAATATTGCCAATATCCCACTCATAATTGCTCACTGACACTCTGAGACATAGGAAAATAGAAAAACAGGCAAGGAAAGGCTCCCTTCAATGGCCATCTAGGGTTTCCACAAGTGTTTTTCCCTGCTGCCTTCACGGTTGGATGTTTTACTGATGACACTGGAGTTCATTTAGAGTGTCTCTGCATGGTGCTGTGAATGATTTCTTCCCACAAAATGAAAGGCTGAGTTATCCCCTCTTTGGGTCTGAAGGGAGCAGATATTTCAAAGTGTGAGACCACTGAACCATCACCTGAGGGGACAGCGGTCTAGAGGATATTTTAAACGTGTTTGACACATTTAAATAGATGGTTTCAGCTAACCAACTTTGGAATGGATCCTAAAATAAAAGTCACTATAAAGAATAAAGCAATTTGTTTCAGATGATTAAGAGAATTTGGCTCATATATCCAAGGTGTGACAATTCCAATCACATCTTCATTTCAATTTACAGGAAAGAAATAAACTAGGCTTCATTATTGTTCATACTGCTGGTGCTATATATTTGACATGATAATCTACAGTATTAGTCAGTAAATTGACTCACTGGACTGCTCTTGATCATATGTTCCATTTTCCGCTCAGCAGGGCTCTCTCTAACAGCTATATATATCCAGGGAGGGAAAAAAAAAAAGAGACGGTTCTCTCTTAGATCATTATAAAATGACGCTGTGTTCAGTTTTCCTGTTGCTTCAAAGGTTATAAGTGATGTGATCTTTTCACCGTCACAGATAATACATGGCTGCTGTTTGTCTGACTCCTCAGCTCCTCATACAGAAATCCAATACTTTCCTCTTGTCACATATTCCTTTCAGAAATGTATTCTCTTGCAGGCCTGAAAAGAAATAGTCTCTGTATTCCTATCTGCCAGTTTTAAAGTCTCTCCCTGTGTGGTCCCTCCTCATCATACCATGGTTGTCACATTAGCATCCACGAGTATTTGCAGCAAATGTAAAATCTCCTGATTGTAATTAAAATTCTGCTTGCTTTTCTGTTAAATAATGTAAATCATTCTGCATCATAATCCATAGCTCTGTTCTTCTGCCACTGTTTTAAAATGTCTGATTACTGAGCTAATTGTTCAGGCAAGTTGTTTTTAGACTGTATAATGCATTTATGGGTTATATATCTCTGTCAAAATAAGTATTGGATGAATCTTTGCTCCTCATCTACATGCTAAGAAATTGCTTCCTCAGTCCAGACAGAAGTTAAAGTCAGGGGCAGCCTCTAAAAGGGGCTAAAGGGTGAAAGGCAGATGAGAAAGCATGAGATTCCCAGAGACAAAAAGCAGACATCTCAGTAAAATATTGGCATGAGTTACAAAATGCAAGGTTGTGTAGCTGTATTTCAGCAGAATATCTGCAGCTGTAATCTATGTTGCTGCAGAAGGAAAGGGAACCAAACACTCTTGGGACAGCCAGAGCTTATCACTATTCCTGTCCAGAATGTTAAATAATTGTTCAGAGACTTTTTAGTCACCTTTGTTCCAGAAGTACTTGCAAGTCAAAGAGAATTACAGGTTGTAAATCAGAAATGCTCAGCTATGGGTCAGCACATCCACAAAAAGATATAATTCAGCTCGCACTCTCCCTTAGGAGCAATCCCTGACAAATCTCTTTTAAACTCACTCCTGATATACTGAACACATTACAGAAGAATGTTTAACAGCACTGATTAATATTTTCAGCAGTTGTAAATTGTCCAGTGTACTGCCTGGTGCTGGCTCTGCCAGCTGCCCCTCAAGGGTTTTTCTGGTCCTGTTCCCTGCCATCCCACAATTCTGGGTTTGTAGTTTGAAGAACAGAATAGAAATCAATAACTCTCCTGGCCAAACAGCTTCCTCTAAATAGTAATGCTTTAAAAATGCAAATAAGTTAAAGTCTAAGCCTCTTTTCTTTGAAGGTTTGAAAGATGCCAGCAGGAAAGATCTCCAGATTCTTATGACACCAAATCCTAAGACATTTTCCCTTTGAGATAGAAGGCAAGAAGGGAAGACTTATGGTAAAAGAAAGGTCAAAATTTACATCCCACCATGTCATACTGATTGCCTTTTGGGCACCCCTGTACCCCTGCAGTATGGTGCTTTTGGCTAAATACCTTTCTATCTCCCCTCAGATGAATGAGACCTCACCATGGGAGAATGGGGTTCTTGTTTCATAGCTAAAGGAGGCAAATATCTGACAGACTCACAAGAGTCAGGTGTAGCAGCAAGGAACATACAGCAGGAAAAAAAGTGAGGTGCTAAGAACACTGGCTGGGATGCCACATGTAGTAAAAACATCACTAAGCTTCACATGGGCTTCAAAAATATTCATGAAATAGCAGCTGTTAGATTCAAACACAGCATCTGATGAAAAAGATCCGTTGTCATGATATAAGTCTGATATTCAACCCCAGCTACACAAATACCCACAACAGAACTCACAAAAAAAAAGAGGAAAACAGTAACTGTACAGAGAAGTGTGACTAAAGCATCAGTGTCCATGATCAAAAAGAAAAATTCAAATAAATTATTTTTTACAACAAAATAACATGATATAAGCCACAAGGGAAAGTGAACAGAGATCAAAGAGCAAATAAGAGACAGGCAACATAAACAGGCATCCCCAATATCTAGAAGTCAAAGAACGGCAGCATATAGCACCAGAGCATCTTAAAAGAGCTGTCATGTATTTGGGGAAAAACATCCTTTGTGCAAACTTGAAAAAAAAGAAGTATTTACATTTAGGAAGCAAGACAACATTTTCTGTGCCTGAAAAAACTGCTCTCTCTGGATTTTTATTACTTTTTTCTTCACATTCCTGTTTGGTCCCTGTGACAAAAAAATATATTTTGTGTCTCAATTGCATGACTATCCAGCACAGGTAACAGTAAGGGCAGAATAATAAAAGATCAACCCATTAGCAAAAAAATACAAAACTGACTCCACCAGAGTTCATGACAGACAAATCTAGCACATCTTCAAGATAAGGAGCAAAATGACAATGCTCAAAAGACATTTTAAAAGAGAACAGCAACAGCTAGATAATCAATTGCTTTTACAAAAAATCTAAAGCCACGGTGAGGGCTTGGAACAGCAGTGCTGACTTAGTGTTTAGTGATTTCCTTTCTTAAATGTTTTTAATTATAGGAGATAATAACCTTGTTTCCCCCATTGCTTTTTCTTCTTTACATGGGCTAAGAACCAGTCTTCCCCCAGCCACTATGTGAGAAACCTGAAATGGCAGAATGAAACTGTCTTACTCTAGATTCCTAAATGTGCTGATTTTGTTCCTGCTGTTTTTTATGTAATTGTGCAAACAGAAATACATCAGATAAGGAAAAAAACCTAGCACAAGTACCTCCCCTCCTTTCCCTTTCAACACTGCCCTCCTTGCAGGTACAGTCACTGAACTCAGGGTTACTTTGCTCATGACAAATCCCCACCAAACACTGCGAATATGTTTGCTTTCATCTAATACACAACTTTTATTATTTCTGGTTTTGGATTCACCTCACACAAGATCTTCCTCCATTTCCAATACCCTTTTCCCTCCTGATGTGCACTCCTGTTGGCTCCAGTGGCCATACATACTCCTAGTCCCACAAGTGCTGCAGACCCAGTATGAACAACTCATAGCAAGTTTTAGAAAAATATTTTAATAATTCATAAATCATCACACTGAACTGACTGCTCTATCCATAAATAGCAAAGGTTTCTCATGACAAAAATACCACCTCTGGTTTAGAAAGTCCTTGAGCTGCAAAGTCCTGGAGCCCAGGAGGATCCATCAAGGACATATTGCTGCCACACAGAGCTTCCTGTGCAAGACAGAGCCCTGACCCAACACAGGACAGCCTTCTTGGAGTTTGCCATCTCCAGATGGAGCTTCCCACAGCACAGAGATGTGGCCAGTTGCTGAGCAACTGCTACACTGGCTATTTAACTCAAATGTTCAGATAGTGACCCAAATAAATGCTCCTACCAAATCCCTTTGCTTTATGACTTTAAAGTTGCTTGAAAAGGTGACAAGTCTGTTTTTCCTAAGATGTGAACCTGAAAAGAAGAATCTAAAATCAGTGTTATGCCTTTCCATAGGCATTACTGGAGCAATTGTTTATAAGCATTTAAAAAAAAAATCTGTAATAGAGATATATCTTATTTCTGATAGGAATCCAGTTTTCTGGGGTCCATGATAAGAAATTAGACTGTTGCTAGCTAGAAGAGCTGAAAACAATTCTACGTGAAAAACACAGTGAGCAGGTTGAAAAAACAAAAAACAGCTTTGCAAATGAAGACGAGCATCTCAGATCATGCTTGGTAGGAAAGAGATGAGAAGTACTTAAAAAAGAAGCTATATGGAGCAATAATTTTGAAAGTAGCAGATAAATAAAATAAAAAATAAAAATAATTTGTTTTTTTAAAAAATAACCTTAATCCTCTTTAATTTTTCTAGAGAATTCACAGCTAGAAATATTGATGAGGCTACCTGGAGTTAGAAGCTTGATACCCAAACGTAAGACAGTCAAAAGGAGAACCAGAATTAATAGATTCAGGAAAGCTGAAGCCCAGGCATGGCAGGATATGCCAATATATGGGAAAACTGGTAATCACTAAGTAGACAGACACAAAAGAAATCCAGAGACCTCTGTGGGAAATACAGTGTAAAGCTAATGTAGGGAGAATAATATCTAAAATAAGTTATGCATCCTCTGCTTTTTTGTCTTGGACACAAACACACACGTGTGTGATCCAAAATAAATGCCATGGAGATATTTGTTTGTACCCCAGGAGGGACCTGTCTGATGCAAGATTAGCTGTCATTATGGTCAAACAAGGAAATTGCAGTCAAACAGCTGCATAATTTGCCTCTATTCCTCTGGAAAGATGGGGCAAGAGCTTGCAAATCTTGAAAGAAAGGCTACTGTCTTCTGCAAGAGCCACTGGAAGGTTGTAAGTAAAGTAGGTAAGTAGGCAAGTAAGTAAGTAGGGCAGGAGAACTACTGAACAAGAGCACATAATGAATTTCAGAAGACTGGTGATTATCCACTCATTAGTGTATATTTGACCCATTCTGGATACGCAATGAGACACTTGCACCAGACAAACCCCCCTTAATTCATCTTACTAGGTAGGTAATGGTGAAGAAAGAGCATTAAGACCTTGAAGGACTTCCAGACAGAAGATGCTGAGGGCTGTTAAAGAGCATCCTGTGATGCACAACTACTCTCTATCTCAACAGCTTGTAGTGGCATCACACTTGATTAGACTTTCTAGAATTTCTCTTGCCTGTGAAGATCAGCAAACAAAAAAAAAGCCTACAAGATGAAAATTCTGCTGATGGAGCAAATGAGTAGACTTGGTGTTTGATCCCACTGAGTAAGTCAAAAAGAAAGCTGGCATAAGTTAATAGGCAACAGATAGACAAATTTCATGAAAAGTTTGTGCTAGAGAGTGTCAAGGCTGCTGCTTGCAGATGCCTGTAGGACTTTACATCCTGAAGAGGAAATGCACAACTTTCTTTCCTAGAATGGTGTGCAAGATCTCACATTTGTGCAACTCAGCTAATCTCTAATGAAGAAATTGTGATCTCTATTTGGAAGTAGTTATTCTTTTGACAGACAAAGATTACAGAGAACCTGAAAACAAGTATCCACTCCCAACAGACTTAGGAAGGCTTAACAGGAAAATGAATGAGTCAGCCACAGGCAGAGCACTTCCCCATGACTAGCAGAAAGGGTTATATCAGCACACACATGAAGAACCACTGGAAGAGAGTGAGGTGAAGCATGAAAACAAAGGTGTCATGTCTCCTAAGAGTCTTGTCATGTTATTGTAGAGAAAAAAAACCTTGGACGCTTGGTAAAAAACTTGCACTTACGCAGGTGGATTATTTGTATGTACAAGTGCACACATAGTACCTGTATGAAAAATTACATATACAAGTTAGAAATTAAATTACTTTAAGGGTTATGTCCTTGCTTTGAGAGAAGTTACAGGATCAATGCAGAAATTCACAGGTAGGATTCTGGACTTCTGGCACTTCATATGTACTGGCAAACACAGCAGCGTTTTCTGACCTTTCCTATCTATTTCTCCAGGAGCTAAAAACAGTCTGACATGCTCAGTTTGCCAGATATACTCAAGCAGCCACTGGAAAATGGAGCTTTTCAATAGTAAGTCCATTGTGACATTGATCCTGCTGTAGTGAAGATGTGTAGTGTGGGAAGAGCCAGTGGACAGCTCTGAGATACTGCTGGGAGTTCACAGAGAGTAAATTTTTAGTGACTTATGCTTGGACTTGGTATGGAGTTTTCAGGTGCTCCCAACTCAAAATGAGTCTTTACGAGGACTCTGGCAAGAGTCAGCAACAAATGTTCAGAATATGTAGGGTTTCAAAGTGTTTATTATTCCTTCCAGTGTAACAATCCCTAGCCCCCTCCTCAAGTTGTAGAAAAGAAAATCTGCTTCCTCACCTATCCATCTACTCCCAGTAACATCAGTAACGTGGTGTGCAAGAGTAGTGTTATCTCCTATCAAAAAAAACCAAAAAAACAAAACAAACCAAAACAAACAAACAAAAAAAAAACCCAAAAAACCCACAACCACAAAAAAAAAAAAAAAAAAAAAAAAAAAACGAACAACAAACATACAAAGAAACAAAAGAAATAAAATATCAGCCTACAAGAGAAATACCCAAGTACAAATTATCATATTACATTAAATTGCATCTTTCTCCAGCAATGGATCAAGAGAAATAAACACATCTGATCATTAAATCTAGCAACAGATGTCAGAATCAGGCTCTGAGTGATCAGTTTGCCATATGAAAAGCTGTCAACTTGAACAGAAATGACTATAAACAAGGCTGTTTTGCCCCAGGGGGGAAAAAAAATAATAAGGTGGAGAAATAAATGGTGGTTTCAATACCACTTTTTAAAAAGTACTCCAAAAACTGGATTTTACTTAAACCCATGAAGTTTTTCAGACTTGAGAGAGAATGAGCTTTCAGCAGTCTGGTTAATACAATTTGGTTTTGAACAATGTCATTTGGACAACATCATTACAGAATGCTTCACAATTAATTACATTCAAATAGCAGCTTCTATCCCCTGTGGAGAATGGGATTAATTGGGTCAGATGTAAATATGCATTTCATGGATCCTACTGAACACTTGCCCATCTCACCAATTTACCATGTAATTTGATACAACTGGAGTAGTATGCTCTGGAGATCCATAGGGCAAGCACGGCTCCTAGTGAGGGTAGGAATACATAGATACAGGATGCTGGCATTCTCAGCCTGAATTACGCTTGCCTCTAACTGCTCAACTCCTTCACTTTCTTGTAGAAATACTAATTTATATTTACCAATACTGAAACAGATTGCTGTTGAAAATGAGGTTTGGGACAGAAAGCAAAACTGATATGAAGCATCACGACAGACTCCAGACAACAATGGATCACAAAGTGCTCCCTTCCTGGTATCTTCACTTCCTCCAGGAAAGACGACCTGGCCATCATAGCAGTGAGAAACCCCGATACCAAGGCCTTGCTGGATCCTGACTCTGGGCATGGAAAGAGTCAAGATAAGCGACCTACAAAGGAACCAATTTGGGGTGAAGTTGTCTCCTGTGTTGCCTAAGCCTGTATCTTGGGGTTGTGACAGCTTTTCACTCTCTTTCTGCAGTCTTGGGGAGGGCCAACTTAGGTTAAACATACTCCTTCTGATGTTTATTTTCCTTATAATTTTTATCATTAACATGTATTTGACAATTTTTCACTGCCATTTTTTTTCCATGAAATGAAATGGACCAGAACACATCCAATGAAAGGATCATCATTTTCTAAAATAATCTGGAAAACAAAAGCCGGTGCCTGTGGCGGAGGGTTCTTGAAAAGCTACTTGTTGCTTTAAAGCTTCAAAAATAAGAACATTATTTCCTGTCTCTTTCTAACTTCCTCTGTTCCATTTTCAGTTTCCACTCTCCCCTAGGTATAATAAGAAATAAGAGATTTGCACCCAGCTGGAGAGTACCTTTCATGAGCTGGAAGACTGCAGAGTTCATTTTTGGTGTGTCTCCTGCTGTTCATGAGTAACTACCAGGACAAACTCACTTGAGTGAATTGCAAACTTCAGTCCCTAAGGCTTGCCAGTTAAGAGCTGATCCTTTCAGCCACGGTGTGCTGGGTAGGTACAGGGGAGGAATCAGAGTTTCTAAAGAAAAATTTCTCTATTGAGCAACCAAGAAAAACTTTATCCAGTACTTCTGACTTTTCCAGTTCTACCTATCCCATGTAGTACCAAACACAGTCACTTCATCACCCCAGACTAGAAATACTGTAATGCTGTTCTGTAGCTTATGTCCCATTCCTGTCTTATTTAACCATAAGGAATGATTTGCTTAAGTATTTGCATGCTGGGCAACATGAGTCATTACTCTGTATCATGTCCTGCTAGCTGTTTTGGTGCCATGTGTGGTCCCTACAGTTTCAGTATCTGTCCCCTGCCCCACAGAGCACTCCTTGTTGTACCGCTGATCAGTTCAGTGGCTATAAATATTCACCATTCTACAGCCTTACCTACTCCCCACCAGTTATTCACTTTCTGGTTTCCACCCTTTCTAGACTAGCCATGGGTTCCCTATTCTCATTTTCTGTGTGTTTCTTTCTTTGTTTGTTTGCTGTAGTTTCTTTCTGGTTTGGTGCTGTTTGTTTCCCTCAGAAATTCTGATTTTGTCTCCTGATTTTGTTTTCCTGTTTTTTCTTCTACTCTGGTACCTGGGTTCCATTACTCCAACTTGTGCACTGTACTACCCACTTCAATTATTATGTAGATATTTTGGACTTTCTTAGGAACTGGTATGACATTTTCCATAAATTAGTCTGCCTTGTACTACAGATTGTTTAATGGTTTTTATTTGGTTTCCAGAATTCTCTCCCTTGAAATGCAACTATCCATTTGCTCTTCTGTTTCTTGGTTTGAGGTGAAAAATCCACCCCACATAGTCCATCATCTTTTTGTGTCTGTGGCAGTGAAACACGCAAAGCAAAGTGATTTGTTTAGCATTTTCAACCTTCCCTCCTCCAATGAGGGAAAATCTTCCATTTCACTTTCAATTACCCTTGTAAACAGGCCACTATGAAATGCAATTTTTCTCTTCCCCTGTTTCTTTTTCTGTGTTTGTTTTTCACTGAAAAATCTACTTTTCCAGTAAGCTTAGTCTCTCCATTTGGTCAGACTGCTCTTATTAAAATTTTTTGATCCATTGCTTGGATACTACCCCCATGGACAAACTGCTTTTTTTTTATTACAGATTGCTCTTTCTTTGGAGAATCATGTCTCTAGATTTCTGCCTAGAGCTAGACTAAGGATTTAGATCAAGCTAATTTTCAAATTTGAGATTATTTTTTTTTAATGTTTAAAGTACATGTGGTATGTCCATTTTCCAAACAATACAGATACTTCCACTGATATTAACTAGGGCCATTCCTAGCCTATTCACGCTCACAATAAAAAGACAGACAAGGACATTCAGATGATGCCACCAAGCGACATGGCAACATGATGCAATGAATTGTGTCTATTGTTTAACTACAGCAAAATATTCACTGCAGTTGTATTTGGGATTATAACTTCAAGCTAAATGATCACTTTGGTGTCTTTATCTTCTACTGGATTTTTTTCTGCACAGTTACATTAAAGTACTAATGCAATTGCCCTGGAGAAATAAAAGTAACCTCAGTATCTTGAGGCTGTTTATCTACAGCAGAAGCTACATGCACTTTAATCCATTAAGTAAGCAAGATGAGAGAGAGAAAAAGCCATTCAGACCCAGATTCCTATTTTTCACAATGAAACTCATGTGTTTGAGCTTGCTTAGTGAGTACCAAAAATAGCTCAGCAAAAGGGCTTTCCTTGAGCAGTTCCATTATTCACATGATGCGGCACCTTACATAACGCGGAGCGTACACATCCTCCCGCCAAATGCGCTGCACACGGATGATAGCGGGCAAACATTCCCACCAGGGGCAGTAGTGCCAAGTGCTTTAAAGGCAAAGTCGGCTGAAGCACTGATTTTTTTCAATGGGCAAGTCTAGAAAACCTTAGGAAATTATTTGGGGGATCTGACAGATGGATTTCAGTATGATTAAAATGATAGAGATGACCTATTAAAGCTGGTGTTACTCAATGCATATTGCTTCTCCTTTTGAAAGACAGAAATACTGTATTATCTCAGTAAGTTTTTTTGGGCGCTTGTGGTACTTGCTTCACCACTGACAGCTCCATCCAAAGGCCAACAATTCTCTGAAGCATTCGACCGGGTGCTTCCAGCTTTGCTTAGAAGAGTTATCCTTTGTTTCTGTAATCACTTAGTCCTGGTCCCAGCTCTTTCATTTGAAAACACCATTTGTGCCTCCCTTTGCTAATCTGCATGCATGTGAACCCCTTTGGCTGCAGCATTGTTATTTGTATTGCTCTGTGTTCCCTGCACATGGAATTAAATGTCACATCTTCCAGCTGTACAGTTTTTCATTCAAGCTATAATATACTGCTTTTAACACTAATGGTCCCAACCTTAACCCCTCGTCTTGGTCACAGTGGTAACCATCACATATGTAATTTAGGAAGTCATCTTTGAGATGATGATATGAATACTAGTGTACTGTGACTCATTTTGACTACTGATCATATAACATAATAATTATTGTTTTCAAAAATGGATGATTGAACCTGGCTAAACAGTTCTGTTTCCCTGGAAGCCCAGCATTTTGAAAACTAAGAAATCATGTTTGATTATTAAAAATCATATTTTAAAAAGAAGTTATTTTCTTTTAAATGATCTGGCACCATAAAAATTTAGGTTTTATTATAGTGGAACTTCACTACATCCTCAGTAACATTAGACTCCTGGCTTCTGCAGCCTGTACTCTCTCTCTGCAACATGATATACAAGAAATAGGCAACCATTTCTCTCAGCAATCAAGTGTTGTTACTGATGGGTGTATTTACCTTGAGCAGAAAGACTACATGAACATTTAGGACAAACTTTGAATGCTTCCTCCAAGAGAAACTGTATGGGGAAGACAGACAAATTGAAGCACTGATAACTTGAGGATATAGGGGATTTGTGCATGTGGAAGATACCAACAGATCCTGATAAAGCCGTCTTTTCAAATGGTTCATCTGCAATACAATTTCTGGATGATCAACAATACAACCCAGACTTTTCCTAGAAAAAAATACTAGCAATCTGATGTTTGACTTTAGAGATTTGATGGTCTCTTAAGATGTCTGTTTTATGCACTACTCTGAGGGTTGCAGCACTAAGAACAAGACCCAGCACAGAAAATAACAAAAGCAATGCCAGAGATATGGGCTTACAAATTTGAGAATAGGTATTTTCTTGTTCTGTAGATCAAGTAGCAAATCCAGGAATCATCGTAAGGTGTGATTCAGCACCTTTTTTCTCTCCCTAGATTAGCACTGAATGATGCAGTACAGATACTCAACCATACTCTTATATTGTCTTCTTTTGAGTACGACTCTACATTTGCATTCAACATAAGCTTTGGTTCAGTGAGCGATACCTCAACAAGTCAAGTTCCCTGCTTGTGAGGCTCCTTGTGGCGCTACAGGCTCTGTTCCTGTGATCTCTTCTGTGCATAAACGTCCTTCTCTTGAGCAGAAAGCTCAAGCTGCAACCATGGAAGCATTGCTCCAGAAACCTCTGCCTTGCTACGTCTCCTCTGCTGACCTCTCAAGTGTGCATCACTTATGTGGTGGGAGTTCTCCAGGGAAAACAATGCCAGAGCAGCTCCAGCTCTTAGGGCTCTGCAGCAAAAGCACTGCAGTGACACAGCCCCTCTGTGTACAGCCCTGGCTGTGTAATGCACAATATTCTAAAGGAGAAGAGAGGTTTCTGCAAGCTTTCCTAAAGTAGAGGATAACCACAACTTACACAAACTTTAGCTGGACTACCAGCACTTTGTGATTGGTGAGATATGCAGCACTGAGTACTTACTTGGACTGCTTTTGTAGTTGTATGACATCAGCTTTTCAGTGGCAGTATACTAATACTGGTCATATCTCCTAGAGGGATTCCGATTTTTTTACATTTTATATTCAGTTTCTGTATATGTGTAAATATTACTATTTCTACAATAGAAAATATACAGAAATTAAGGCTGTCTTCTACTGCTTGATATTATAGCTCTGAAAGAGCATGATCTATTGCATTGCAAACCTTCTATCTTAATTTTGCTTTGTAATATGAACTATGGGTTTTGCTTTGATTTTGGAAGATACTAATTCCTTTTACAGTGTACAAAAATTCATTGAAATCATCTGCATTTTATACATGACTTTACAGAGCTTGATCAAAGTTAGAGGCCCTTTACAGCTCAAGAGTGGCTCAGACAATGTTTTTGTTCTGGGAAATCAAGTCCTGAAATATTAAAATCCCAGGCCCATTTTATTTAAATGAACACATTTCATTCCTCAGCCACTAGTAGCAAGCAGTGAGCTGCACACTAAGCTCATTTCTTTCCCTGTCATTGATTTTATTACCTCCACAAGTCACCCTTAATCTGGATGTATCAGCTGCTATCATATTGCTTCTGATCTGTTACATGTTACACTGTGTAAAAGATTTCAGCTACATAGCTCTTCTCCAAGCAAATAAAAAGAAACCAAGGAAATACTTTTTTTCATTCATACCTAGTCATACTCAACTAAGCAGAGCTCAGGACATCACAATGAGGAAGGCTGCAGGTTGACAGTTCAGGAATAAATACCACAGCAATAAAAACACATTTTTGTTATACATACCACATTCTGTTGGAATACGCTCATCTGAAAGATGACACAATGTGGGATTTACTGTCTCAAGGCGTTTCCTATGGCCCTCTCTCCCCACCCTATTCAATCTATCTTTACACAGGCCCAAGCTGCTGAATATACATGCACTTTCCTTAAGAGGTTTGGAATAGAGGTGGCATAGCCCAGCCACAGTAAAAAGCAAGCATAAGGATGGGCCATAGGAATGTACAACATGAAACTGCTGTTCATGCTGGGGACAGTGCTGTGTATTTTGGGGGGGCATTTAGGAAAGAGAATGCAAGAGACGACTAGTGATGCCATCAAAATGGTCCATTTTGCTGATTTATGACATCGTTGCACATACTAAAACTCCCTTGCTTTCTCTTTCTCACTGCAGTTTTACCCTCAAACTTGAATTGCCGATCTGATTCACTGTCCCGTAAGCTGATGACGCTTTGCTCCGCAAGCCATTCATGCGCCGCACGGACTCAACGCTCTCATTCCCAACAGTCACAGTCTGTGCCTGTTCCCAGAGTGTCAGCATAGACAGCAGCAGCAAGAATGGGAATGCCACAGCAGTAACGTGATGACACACACACACACAACAGGCAAAGAGAAGAATGGCTTGGTTAGAGAAGACCATCATGCAAAACAACAAGAATCACTTTCAAGGCAAAATAAACTGAGAAAATCGTGAGAGACAAGATCAAGTACAGAGATGCAGAAAATACCTCCTAAAGAAATTGCCTTAGTAACATTGTTGCCTATTTTGAAATTCATGCAACCAGATCCATAGGAAAAAAGCAAGCCTGTGCAAACGAATAGATGTGTCTTACTCAGCTGTATATTTCCTTGTATTTAATTATGTAGTTACATATTTTGCAAAGAATCCATGCATCATCTGGCTTAGGATAAACACAAGTCTTCTGATGATTTGGTTTTTAAATAACTTTCTTTCCACAGGCACCAAAATAATAGTTTTCTAAGCAGATGAATGGCCACTTCCATGGACCAAAATCTCATAAACTCGAGTAAAGTTGGTGGATACTGTTACTTACCAAGGATGGCTGCTTACCTACTTGTTCACCTCTAAAAAAGACCTTGCCTCCAAAAATGAAATTACAGATGCCATACAGAAGCTTCTGCTGCTGCCATGCTGGGTTTGAAAACAAAGGCTTCCAGTGGCAGTGTGTGTGGCCTGTGTGCCAGTAGACAGGCAACCATCTCTGCTCTCTCCTGCAATCTAATCTTCAGTGGAACCTCAATTCATCTGACAATAATATTAAACCAGAGAACAGCACTGGGTTTCTTCCCAGCGTATCCATCAAACGTTACATTAGCTACAGAACATTTATTAGACAGACCTGTCAAAACACAAATGCCCTGTGCCACTGTTGTCATCCCTCTTGTAAAGGAAACCATTATTTGTGGCTTGAAGCACTTGTGCAGCTCAAGCAAATATTTACTTCACCTAGCAAATGTATATGTAGAATTTATACTTTCGCATTCCCTAGACAGGGGAATGATCATGACTTGAATAAAACTCAGTTTAATGTCTACTCTTGTCTTCTCATTTACTGGAAAAAAACCAAAAACAAACAAACAAACAAACAAACAA
This sequence comes from Hirundo rustica, assembly GCF_015227805.2. Classification (NCBI taxonomy): domain Eukaryota; kingdom Metazoa; phylum Chordata; class Aves; order Passeriformes; family Hirundinidae; genus Hirundo; species Hirundo rustica. Next base: position 101,401,898 of record NC_053451.1, on the reverse strand, counting down.
AACACCACCACCAAACAACCCAGGACAGATGGACAGACTTCCTAAAATTATTTCTAGAGTGATGTCTAAGTTACAAACAATCCCCTCTTCTACATTTCAGTCACTGGCATAAAAGTATGTGATAATGACACTCACAAAGAGGTACTTTGCTAAAAATTTGAAGTTTGCATCAGTCACAAACTTTGAAATGACAGAATCCAGAGAGGAAATTCTCCTAAACCTTCTCCTTTTAAAAAATGGCCATGTTTCCTGGTTTCAGCTGGGCAAGACACCAGTTGCTGGTGGTCTAAAAGTGAGGGCAGAACGGACAACCATTGCAATGGGCTACCCTAGGATAAGGCAGCACTAGAAAAGACAGGTCACAGGCATGTTCTGATAACAGCATATCTGAATAATGCTCCTCTATCTGGGTCACTGCATCCAACAGCTCCTTATCCACTGATGGTGCCACATAGCAGCACAGTATTTGTTAGAGGTCTAGCTGCCTCAGCAACTGCATGAAGAGAATTCTTGTAACTCGTGACCAATTACTGACATTTGTTGATAACTTCATAAACTGCAAATAAACCCAGCAGCTAATTATCAGCTCTTTATCAAGGAGTAAATCACTCAAAAGGAAACTTTAGAAAAAGACTCTCCTGCAAGGGCAAGATCTGAGGTAAGAAATCAACTGCACATGAGCAGGGCTGTCAGGACACATTCAGTTACCCCAGGTAAAGAGCAGCTGTACCTTGTTTTGTCTTCTTTGCCTTCTTCGAAGCCTCAGAAACTCTTTGTGCTGCCGTGACACAAAGTTGACTGCTGCATATTCCAACAAAGCAGCAAAGACAAAGAGAAGACACACGGCCATCCAAATGTCAATAGCTTTTACATAGGAGACCTAGAAAGAAATGGAACACAGCATGTTATATCTTAAAATACTTCCTAAGCTGAAGAATTCAACTTGAAAAAAATAAACACATTTTTGCACAGCATGAGTTCCATGAGGTGGGTTTTTCTTGTTCTGTGTTTTGATTTGTTAATTTATTGGCTGATAACAAATACATAATTCAACTATTAATGAAAATGAGTGTCCACAAAGAATGCACAAATTAGCTATTTCCTTTAGGGAAAAATCAGGATTATTTTAACAAAATACAAGTGCCATATAGTCCCAATCAAAGTTTGGGAAAAGGAGTACAAATACAAGATATATTCACCTTTTTAGCTTTTTATGAAACAATTACCATATTGCTTATTTAGCTATATTTGGTATCCACAACCTCAAAGTAAACTCAGGGTACTCTATTGTATGGGCTGATACAACTTTTCCATTCTAGTTGCTTGACTTTACCCAACATCTTTATAAAAAAACTTTATAGATATTTTCTATTAAAAATACCTGAATACCAGCTGCCTCTGTTCTAGTAAAAATCTATTCTGATTTGAATTGAGTGGTCCACAATAAAACCAGATATATTACAGCATTGCAATGTCACAAGATTTTTATAGTATTACCCACACTGGGCCAAACAGTACCCAATTAATGAGCTACACACTATGCATATCAAAGGTACATTCTCCATAGGTGTGTTTGGTCTCTGCCTTTCTTTGTAGTCTTGCAGTTTTTAAGCAGAGATGTTATGATTAGGTAACAGCAGGTTGTCTCTCTTGTTTATCAGGTATTACCTCCTGAGTAGAATAACAATGATCTGACTTAATGTCTACAACGTACATGTGAGTTAGTTGCATAAACTACTTTGACATAAATAAATCAAGGAAAGGAGAAGAATAGGCATATCTAGGATGCAAGGCATTTGAACTGTTTTACGTGTCTTCTGTACAATGAGAGCAATAACACCCAACAGAGTTTCTTCTTCATATCTGTAAGGAAGTGCTTAGAACACCTCTGTAAGCAGAGGAACCTGGGGCTTTACTCTGTTCTCTAAATAATAGCCTCACAAATTGACACATTAGGTTCCTACTATCCATTTGCTAATTCAGCAGAGCACAAATCTTCAGTATCTCACATTAACCAGCCCGCTGGAGATGTCTCAGATACTCAAGGTCACCTCAGTTTGACAGAGACCCATGGCACCCCCATACAGCTGAATCAAGACAGGCAAAATAGATTTTACCTAAATCCTGAAATATTATAAGCATTTGAATAATAACCTGCAGGCAAGAGGTTTCATTGCGGTCAAAACATATAATGGTCTGAAAAGGTAGCAGAAAAATTTGTTGTGCTCCTGACCCTCATGTTTAGGAGACTAAATCTCCACCTTGGAAAACTCCACCTCTAGCCTTTGCATACTATTCAAAATGACTTCACTCTTCTGTCTGGGCAACCATTCCATGATGGAAGAAATCACTCCTCTAGGTGTAAATTGCACCTCTAGGTGCAAATAGGTTTTGCTCCTATTTGCCAAGTGTGTGAATATCATCACTTTTCAAATTCCATAGAAGACCTTTTGTTAACGTCAAATGGAATGTACTGCACTATGTGCTTCAGCAAGCAATACGAGCAGAGGAACTGGCATTTAAAGCACAACAGAAAGGATACAGAGCTTCATCCTGCAGATCCTGAACATGAGACGGATATTTCAGAGGGGCCAAGCACTGTTATTCAGCCTGCATCAGTGGAACATGCCTTCCAGTAGCAATAGTGCAGCTCCACGTAGCAATGCCCACTGTAAGGCTCACCTAGGCTGATGTAGCAAGCTGAGGTGACACCACGAATCTGTGCTTTTCAATTAGATACACAGCAGGTAAGTAGTTCACTCTCCCACGTATAAAAAAACTGTACAGGTTACATATTTACTGAGCAGCTGTAAAACGAGAGAAAACTCGACAATGTCCCAGACTCTCTGTGCCACAGGCTGAGGCATAGTAGGAATCAAGTCACTGTAATTTGTGTAAAATGCAGCTGAGATTAGATTATTTGTTGCTTTCCTTGAAGGGGCAGCTTGTTTCCTTTACCAATGCCCTTAGGACATGTATTAGACATGAATAAACAGCTGGACTGTGCTGTCAGAGAGAGCACAGTGCAGGGAGCTGAAGTCAGAAGAATCAGCATTTCTGACTGTGCAAATTCTGTCCTGGCGGGCCTAAAACAGGGAAGGCAAAATGATAAAGGAAGCCCTGAGTTAGCGGTCCTGCCACTTACACTGTGCTACCATAAATGGAATCTACATGGCTGCTGAGCCAGCTGTATTATTTTAACTCCAGCCCCTGGGCTAGAATCAGAAAATCACGATATCCTTGGCAGATACATTGCTTGTTCTATTGTTTGGCCGGTGCCACACCATGCCACAGCTTTAAATAAGAAAACAGAAAGCAATAGCTTCTAGCACTATATTAAAAATAAATAAATGGTAAAATCCTACAATGAGTAAAAGCTGACACCTTTGTTTTCAAATCAGTTCATGTAATTTACTTGTGGTGGTGCAAAAGTTATTTTATTAGGTTTTTAAGTGTTTTATATAATTAATTTACATTTTTTTATAAGAAGTTTTGTAAAATGGTTTGTTCCCTGTACCCCCATTCTTTCCAATGGTTCTTACCCCTTATATTGGTGTCAATCCCCTCCCTCTCTCCTTGGGTGCCCTGTCTGTCACCTCGGGACCCTTCCCCAGATTCTGGAAAGTTCCAGGGAGGGTGTCAGGTGATAGGCCCAGGGAATCCCTTTCCCCCATCGCGGAGTGGTTCTCCTGTTGAATGTTTACACCACTAGTTCCACCCTGAGTTAACCTGGTTGGTTAATCTGTTGTTGCCACCTCTTGTTCCTCCCCCGTTTAAAAGTTACCGCCCGACCATTGTATGGGTTCTCTCCTGAGCAGCAGTTCTCAGGTGTGGAGCTCCCGTTTGGTCTCCCCCTCAATAGAACCCTGTTAATCCTACTCAGAGAGTCGCCTTTCTATCCGTCACCGTGGTTGTGACTACCAACAAGTCCGTCGCAGGGTTTGGGGAACCAAGATCCCACAGGGAGGAGAGAGCCAGTCGAACTAGTGAATCTGACCCAAAAGCGCGTGTGCCATGGTGTGGGACTGAGCTAGCCCGTGAGCCTGCGCTTCCACGCGCACAGTGGACACCACGACATTTACTTATGAATCTCCTGTATATACAGAATTGTGCTGCTCAAAGCCAGGAAACCTATGGAATTTTCTGACAAGCCTGTAGAAGATGGAGTCTGCAAAACTGAGTAAATCATGATAGCCTAGACACATACATTGCTCAGGAAGGTTTTCCCATCAAACTCAAACCCGGTGTTATCAGCTAGGGGTTTGTGCTCCAGACCATAGTATAGCATGAAAACTCATGTTTGTTCAGCTTAAAGACTTATAGCATCTGCTTTGATAAGGACTCCTCAATCAGTACTGCATCTCCAGCTTCCTCAGCTACCATGTCCATGCTTCATGCTCCATAGTCACTGCCAGGTACATGTAGGACAGCACAGACTGATTTTTTGTTGAAGGTTTCTTCTCACCTAACTTAAAAAGCACTATGTAAATGTGGGGATTTTTTTTCATTTAATGCTAAGAAACATGCAATTTTAGGACAAAATTTTTCTAAGTGGAACATAGATATCTACACTATAGTAAAATAAACTGTACCCTAAAAATGCCAGTCTCTCCTTTTTGACCAAGACTGGAGTTTTGGAAGGCTATTTCAGGTATATGTATATGTTTGATATACAGTAATTTGGGCTAGATAAAGCCTATAAATTATCTCTGTTAGGCAGTGCCTTGATATAAACCTAATCAGAGCAGAGCAGAGTAGCAGAGATTACCCCACATGAGCCTTATGTAATAGAGACTGTTACCTAAGCATTTGCCTCCTTTCCCATAATTTCACCAGCAGCACAGAATCCAGCAACAATACAAATTCCAAGTTGACATTATTAAACTAGCATGTATAAAATGAAAAATAAGTGGGGTTGTTTTTCAAAGGTAGACTTTGCAAAACTTTCTCTGAAAAGCCTATAACACCAACAGCACACTGGCTTCATTTACCATAAAATACTTTTAGAAGTGGATATCTGGTAACTCTGCCTTGTTCAGTGTTATTATGTTCAGAAAGCTCCATAAGATTTCCTTGTCCTTTTCTTTCTTTAAATAGCTGCTCCATTTTTTACTGCATGTTGCCAAGCTTCCTCGCTAATACTGTTTGGGAGGAGGGGATTTAATGGCTCCTACCAATAAAACCATAAATTATATCAATTATTCATATGTTTTGTAAATGTTTTAGGGCCAGCTATTGAGGGAACTTTTTCAGATTTAGAGCTGTCTGCCTCAAGAGCCAAGTATGATAAGGCTAAGTATAGTAAATGTGACAAAGCTACTTCTTTTCCTTCATAATTTTCCTCATTTGTTATTTGGCCATATCCACTATATAAAAAAAGACAAGTTTGTTCTCCATATAGCACTGCTGTAGTATCAATGACCACAATGAAGTTCCTGGAAATGAAAGTACAAGGAGAATTACACTGTTTGCAAAGGACTTGCAGAGATTGAACTTTCCACTGCTCAAACTCTTTTTGTTTTGTCACTGTGACTCTCCCACGGCTCTCAGGCACCTTTCGGAGCATTGCCATGTGTCACCCCCAGAATGAAGAATGAATTTTCCCCTTCTGTGGGGAAAATCCAGGGAGAAACATGGTCATGGGTCCTGCAGCTCTGCAGCTGTCATTTGTTGACTTTTTTGAATCAACCCAAATGCGAGCTCTGGTTTTCCTACAATGCCAGTCTCCTGAGAATTCAGACAACTGCTTTAAATCTCTGATTGTGTCAAATAAGTGTAAAATGGAAATTAAGACACATCCATCCACTTCCTAGCATTCTGCACTGTCACCCTGGTTTTTCTGAGTTTTTTTAAAGCCTTCTGATTGTCATAAGATGGAGTCTTAAGCTTCTGTACAATATTAGAAGCAGTTTTCCCTTTTTCCCACACATGGTAACATAAACAAACCTTTTGTTCTTCATTCCCTGTCCTTTGTTTAGATATTTCTAACCTGAAAACAATTGTAACTGACGGCTGGTCTGGCCATTCGGCTGGGAGGTGATAACCCCAGAAGCCAATCCACAGCCAGACCCACAAATGTATAAAAAGTAAGAAATAAACAGGCAGAGGGCTCTCGGCCTTGGCTCAGCCTTGGGCTCTCTCGGAGGAACAACTCTGCCCTGCAAATCTCTCGTCTCCCTGTGATTGCTTTGTATGCCACGATCGCACTGCACTGTGAAAATAACTTCAATATGCAGTGAAAGGTACTCAGTTTGTGTTAAGAAACATATATTCACTTATTTTGGTAGGTAGAATCATATGAAAAAATAGCTTTTTCTCTATGATATGAATCCACAAACCTCTGTTTTACACAATGCCATATTCTAGGCAAGGTTTTTTAGAGAATAAAATTTTCAGCTACCATGAAATCTTTCAATTTGAAATTAACTTCTCCCATGCATTAAAATTAACTCTTGGAGAACAAGGTTTCAAAGAATTTTCAGACTGGAAAAGTGGAAATAGAACAAAGTATCATTTTAAGTCAAAACAGAAACAAAAGTTATTTATATGAAAAGTGGGAAATTTTCAAAACAAAACAAGAAACAAGCAAGAAGTGTTTAATTTAAACAGGATAAAAAATTTCTACTACCCTCCCTCTATTACTCAGATTCCATATGAAAGTATTCACCTAGCTCAGCATGGATTCACAAGTTGTTCCAAACACCCCAAACTGCCTTTTTTTAGTGAATAAACTATTCATCCAAAAATGTTTGCTCTATTCTTATTGCTGGTTCTGCCAAGTCATGAGATGCTAAACCTCCCACTTACTGCTGATACAGAAATAAATGCTGACTGCATTCAAGCCAGGAAATGTATGGGAAACATTTATGGTTTGTTTTTCCTTCAAAGATAAAGGGAAATTTTCTTCAAGTCTTTGTAGAAGACCAGAGAGTTAAAGTATTTCCAAAGATGTTCTGAGGGCCCCCTGGGCAGGGGCCAGAAGTGGTGATCACAGGCACGTAACAAAATTCAGTAGTAGGGCTAATAGCTATTTTTGTTGCACTAACCAGGCCAAGATGCCAAAAATACAGGCCTGGTTTGTGGGTGGTCAAAGCTACCTCTGTGCCAGTTCCATCTGACTCGCACTGAAGAGAGAAAGCAAGGTGTTCCCCAGATTCAGAGTGGGGCTGAACCCCAAGAAACGGCAGGAATTATCCAACACTCTGCAGGACATGGCTGACTCCCGGTTCAGATGACACAGGACTGTGTTATAGGACATCCTGATGGATTTGAAAAAGGGAGGACTGAGAAATAACTGCACACCAATTTGTTTAAATTATCTAAATATATTCTATTAGAAACATCACAAAAAAAAAAAAAAAAAAAAAAAAAAAAAAACAAAAAAACCAAAAAACAAAAAAAAAAAAAAAAAAAAAAAAAAACACACAAAAACAAACAAACAAAAAAAACCCCCACAACCACAAAACAACCTGTCCTGGGTTACAATGTAAGATGTGCCCAAAGTATGTATTCTATCACCATCTACATGAGATGTTGAAGCTAGGCTGGGCAGTGTTTCCCTTGCCCCCTCCCTCCAGACTATCTTCTGTTAATGGCCCATCAATGCCCTGCTGCATGACTCATAGATAACTCCCTCCAGGAGCTATCTCTGTTTAATAGGCAATCAAGGACCCATTACAAGACTGATAAAATTATATCAGCCCATTGTGAGATGCTCCTCCCAGGGGGAGGAGCCAAGCATTCCCACCTGGATATAACCTGGGATTTGGGACAGCACAGGCAGCCTTACCCACTGGATTCCCAGAGGACAAGAGCTACCAGACCTTTCTGCAGGAACACTGCTTCAACAAGACTGCTTCATCTGGACTGCTACCACCACGGTGTCAGGTTGTATTCTGACTCTCAGTGATCTTTTGTACCATTGCATGGGGTTTATTTTATTTTACCTTTTTTTTTTTTCTCTCCTATTAAATTGGTTTTTTTTTTTTCTGACTTGGAGTCTCTTGCTGGTTTTGCCTTCAAGCCAGCACACAACCAAACCCAAAACCCAAAAACCAAACCAAACCAAAAAACAAACAACAACAACAACAAAAAAGAAACAAAAACAAAACGAAACAAAAAAAGGGAAACTTGTCTTCCAGGTAAAGCTACTTTAGAAAGCAATAAAATCTTTCTTTTTAGCATGGGCAGTGTCTATTGACACATTTTGATCTTTCTTCTCAAATGGTGTATTTCCACCTTTGAAAAATGTAATACCATGAATAGAAAATCAGTTAGCAGATTGGTGAAGCCAATACTTCTTGGGTTTTTTTCCCAAGGCCCTATGAAGTATTCGCATACTCATCATGTGTCATTTTGTGCAATCATACAGTGTAGTTGTCTTGTATTTCCTGTTCCTGACAATTCATTCTTTCTGTACAGTGAATTTAAGACAGGATGTAGAATTTCCACTTCATCCTGCTTGAGCAGGGAGCTTGGACCAGATGACCCACTTTGGCCCCTTCCAGTCTTACCCATTTTGTGATCCTCTGATTCAAAACCCCTCGACTTCTCTAACAATAGTATGACTATTTTGTAGACAAAGAAAAGGAAGTCTGAGTGATAGTTTAAGGCTCTTTTTCTAAGAGAGCCGATTACAGCTGAGAAAACAAAGGCTTGTGATTTGGACAGATAATGGTGCTGGTGCTCAGCTTGGGAGCAGACTGTGAGTTTTTCTTGTGCATTGTTGACGCAGGGACAGGCTGACCTCTGACACTGAACATCAAGTAACACTAACTGAAATTCTAACTAGGTTCAAAAGCCCACTTTTACACACTGATAGTCAAGTGAATGTTGTCACACTTCTAAGATTACAATAATGTCTGGAAGTCTCAGGAGCTCAAGCCTACCTCAGACCACTTCAGAAATAGTCAACAAGGTAGAGAAGTGAAATGTTAAATTATTAGGAAGCTGGAGGTTCTGGTGGCCCCACCTGAGAACTGTGTTGAGTTCCTGCCTTGCAAACCATGTTAGAGTGGAACTAAGATTGAACAGAGCCTTAGCCCCCTGTAGAAATAGATTAAAACAATAAAAAATGACAGGGGGAAAGTGAAATTTCCTCTGCTCATTATTTATTATGACTCTGGCATGCACCAGGGCACTGCTGGCTGTTCTCATTGCCCTGATCCTGAAAAATGCTGGGGAGTAGCAGGCTGGGGACAGCACCTCTCCCACTAGCTCAGACACATCTCTAACACTGTGTGTAAATAGTAATTTGTGGTTCTTGCAACTCCAGCCTGGTTGCCTCTCTCTGCCCTCTTGGTAAAAATATTATGGCTGAGCTGGCCAACAAGTGCATGCTCTGCAGTGGTGCTGGAGACCAAGAGGCACCTCACACCATCCAATGTCATGGGCAAAGCCAGCACTGTTTGCTCAGACTTCAGAGAAGCCAGGAACACGCACAGTCTGTGCTTGAGCTGTCACAGGAATAAACCTGCAACACCAAACATCAGCTTCTCATCACTTGTATTCTGCACATCTTTGCTCTTTTACCTGGTCTCACTTTGTATGGTTAGCCTCCTTCTATCTTCAAGAAATTGGTCTTGAATAAGCACTTACAACCATTTGATTAAGTATTGTTTTCTCTTTTGAAAACCAAACAGACTTTCAATAAAGCTCTCTACGATCAAAGGGAGAAGAAATATTCCTGCTCCACAAAATCCTTAGGGCTCTCTGTGTTCATCCCCCATAGGTTACTCCAGCCCTACCATCTCAGTACATCTCAGTGTCTTTCATTTGGTTTGTAAATAAAGCAAGCTCATATTGGCAGAAATAAAATAAATAATACCAATATTTGTGATGTTTCTTGTGTATGAACCAAAGGAAGTAATCAACAGATGGGTGTAGCCATGGTGATCAGTTTACAAAGGTGACAAATAAGGATTGATGTCTCTGCTACAAGGAAGCAGCTTCTTATTGCTAAGTAATTGAAAGACATTTATCACACAGGAACACCCCCACACATGAGCTGAGCTCAGTGCAAATTGAGAATTATACGTGGCTGCATTAAGACATGGGTAAAAACATATCCCGTCAGACCTTGCAGATAGATGACAATGTCAGTCTTGGGTTTCATTTACAATGAGAAGATTTTGGGTCTTCTTTCACAGTGAAATCAATAGATAATATTTCTTTAATGTCATTACATGCTCACTTGAATATTTGGACTCTAAGTTGTAAATTTTTCAGAGAGCTTGGATTAAAACAACCACTAGGGAGAGAAAACTGAGAAAGATTGCATGTTTGCTAGCAAGAACCACCAGCCTGATCTTTGAAAAATGTCATTAAATTCATAAAGAGAGTCAAATGCTGATATCAACCAAAGAAACATTTATAATTAAGATTCACTTGAAATCAGAATTCAATGTGGTATGTATCTGAGCACAGCCAGAGTGCCTATCTCTGTAAGGCCATCTTTTCTGCTGTGATTATGTTTTTCTGAGGGGTTTTTTGTTCGTGTGTTTGTTTGTTTGTTTTGGGGTTTTGTTGGGTTTTGTGTTGTTTTTTTTTTCTTTTTTAACTCAGCTTTAGAAAATTCTTTTTGTTTGTAGATCCAAAAGTTCTTCAGTTGCCTCAGGTGAAAAGTAATCTTCACTCAGCTCAGCCACAGCCATGCAGGTTCAGTTATTACATCTGCCTTCCACTTAGGAAGAATTGCAACAAATTGCATTATTCACTGACCTTTGAAGAGTTAACTGACTCAGTGCAGGACTGTTATCAAATAACAAGTCAGGATTTCATTTTTGTAGCAATAGGAACAAATCTCTTTCTTCCAAGCAGAGCAGGTAAGGATCACAGAAGTGGCATATGGCAGAGTAGCTACCGTGATCAATGCGAAGAACATGTGCACCTACACATACATGTTCAGGTATTATTTCTTCATTGGACATCATCAAAATTGTGTTAAATTTTTAGTGCCTTCTGAACATTCTACAGCATCTTCTCTGTGCTGTATTTCCTGTTGGGGTCACAACTAAGTGAACCACTAAAAGTAATCCAACTCACTGAACCAAACAACAAAAACCTAAAATTATAAAACGATGCCTAGGGCAATATGGCTTTTTTCTTCCACTTTTGGTCTTTGTTGTTTGTGAAAAGAGCTAATTTTAATCCTTCTCTAAGATTATACTCCTAAATTGTGGATTTCCTAGGACTTTCAGCAATGTATTCTGGTGGGAAAAGGTATTCATCTATTTTTATGACTGCCAGTCTCTCTAGATTAGAGTTGGGTAAATCAGAGTAAACCTTTGGTCAGAGAAAATTGCCTTATCAATAATAAATATAAGAACAGACTAAAAAACTGAGAATGGGGTGGGTCATTACATTACTCAGTAACTCCATATGCTTCTTTCTTGACTATTATTTGATCAGTTACTATTATTGAACCACTTATCATTCTTATCTTAGCATGTCTTCTGGCTCTGGATTCTGAATTGCTTCTTTCATCTGATTAAACTGGAAGGGGGAAAAATGTTTTATGTTTGGATAATTTAAGTGATTTGTAACTGACGATAATGGTATAATAAATGGATCTGTATATAGAGTCCATGAAAATTCTATCTTTTGTCTTTTTATATTTCTTCTCTTTCTATCTTTGAAAAAAAATTCTTTAAATGAAAAATAAAAACATCTGTAAAAACAGATCTTGAAGCTGAGCTGATGTCAAAGAAGGCAGGCTCTGGCAGGATACCGTGGTCCAATTCCAATTCTAAGTGTGAGTGAGTCACATTTCATGTACTGTAAAGCACTTAAGGAAATGCAGAATCAAAAGAGAATGTACAATGGCAGTAATAGAATATGGCAAAGGTGAGAATGTACGTTGAAAGAAATTGGTAGTCTGAATATTAATAAACATAAAGAAAGAAAATGGGATAAAGAGGGGAAAGGAAAGGAAATGGAATTCAAATAAAGGGGAATGAACAGCAGCATTTAGCAAGATTCATGTAAAGATTTCCTTTTTTAATTTAACTGAATCAGTTTCCGTATTCTAGAGGGATCAGTGCTGCCACATTAATGTAAATCTACCTGTCACACACCCAAATTAACTTGAGCCTGTAGTCTCAGGACCTGGGATCAACATTGCCTGTGGTGAAATACAGGTTGCATGCCCAGACCTCTGTTTTTCACCTCACTTGGGATGGTGGAGAAGGCCAAGTGATCCATACTTTCCCATGGACTCTTCCAGCCAAGGACCTGCCTGACCCACTCTTGGGTTCCAATAACCAGCTACAGACCATCAATCTGCACCAGCCCTTTTGGTAAAACCTCTGGGCCTGAGGGCTCCTGGAGCACCAGGCTTTGTGGTGCACTGACCCATACAGTTTGAAACTACTGGCATTTACCTTCTTCCCTGTTTTTCGTATTCATATTCTCTGAAATGTAATGATCTATTTATCCTCTTTTCTGTAGTACTTCCTAATCAAGATCTCCCAGTCCTTTCCAGCCAGAGATGTCTGACCAGTTGACACCGTTAAGTAAATTATGTTTTTCTTCCCTTGTGGAAGACTAGCCCTGGGAAAACAACAACAACAAAAACCTTCACAGGAACACACCATTGCTGGCTCCCTTCTGTGCTCATGGGGAACCAGCAGGAACACCTGCAAGGACTCACAAGGCTACTTAAGCACAGAAGAGACAGAGTCACCTTTCATGCTCATTTTCTGATGGAGATTTTGATTATTGTAATAACTTGGTGATGGGCTGCTGCACAATTGTCTCCTTGGTGATGCAAAAGACAAAAAGAAAGCCATTGATTTAGAGAAAGAACTGGTTGTCCCAAATCCTGAACCTTTGCTTCCAAGCAGCATCTTGTACTAAGGTTTTGTTTGCAGCTGTCATGTTTTTCACATCATTTTATTTTCACCTGAGCTATAAATCCAAGTTTCTGAATCATACTGTAGTGTTAAACTGTCTCCAGGACCCTTTGTTCAAAACAGTGTCGTCACAGGTTTCACTCAGGCTGACGGAAATCATTTTGAGTCACAATAGTGAGGAACCTGGTGCAAATATGTACTCAAAGTAATAACTAAGAACACCATCTCTTCTCATTGAAAGATGTTTATGCAGAAGCCTTATAGCCATGCAGTCTCACAAATGGAGCACATCCATATTCCCTTCTCAACTTTGAGCCAAAGTACTGGACCTTCATAACAGGAAAATTGTTTTCTGCAGTTGATTTGATTGCTTAGCTTGATGGCCGGTGTTTACTCCTATAAACTGCTCTTTTATCCTCATGCCTTTCCTAAATCCACGGTGCCTGTATGTGTTCTGTAGTCTGCAGCTGTAGTTAAAGTAGCCAGAGATTCTTGAAGCAACCACACACCACCAGCACCCACAACTCAGTGCCAGTGACAGAAGCAGTCTGGAGCACAGACGGAGCGCTCTTTGGAGGACAGCACAGGCACCTCTCAGAAAGACTGCTGGATGGCCTTCAAGGTTCAAAGCACTGCAGCACGAGTAAAGGGAATGGTTTTCATGCCAGTCAGATGCCACATGCTCAAGACTTGTTGAACTCTGTTGCCCTGTGGCAATCAAAATCTTGCTGCCAGAATGACTTCATGATATTGGCAGATGAATGTTCACCTTCTGAAAAGGCTGGAGGCAACCAGGAGGGAACTAACAGTCCTGGAGGGAGTTAGCTGAGGATATCACCATTGCTCAGTGAAGATTGCTCATCTGTGCAGGAAGTAAGGACCGGATAACTTCTGGTTTTCTATTTGCAAATTTATGGGGTCTTGTATATGATGTGTGGGGTTATGTCCTTGCTGCAAGAATGGCATTATAATTGACAGTACAGCCCCTTTACTTCTCTTTGTGCATGTGTTTGTCTGTTTGTTCCCAGTTTGTGTCATATACTGTGTCTGTAAAACAGTGAATAGATGAGGTTGAACTACCTACAAGGAGGAGAGATTTCTGCATCCTTGGGGAACTGCTAATCCTGCTCAAACAGATTCAAAAACTTTAATGATACGGGATCTGGAGAAACTGTACTAAGAAACTCTCAGAGATGATGGCCAGAATAATTTCCTGAAAGCCCAGAGGGGACCAAACTGAGTTTTCTGCCGCTTAAAATCATTGGGATGGCTGCAATTAAGGACACAGTAGGTGGGAGAAGGGCTGTGCATGAACTTTTGCACTCCTGCTTAGCCTTAACTAGTTTGCTCTGACTTTTGTTCATTTTAAAAAAAGTAATAAAGTTAACTTTTTTTTGTTTTATTCGTTTTCTGATGAAACATAGGTAATTTTTAAGCTCAGCTAAAATTTTAATCCCTTGTGGCATCTCATTGTGAGAAGAAGATAAAGGCACATCCATTTTAAAGGTCTGGTTTGGGGTTGTCCCTCTTGCAATGTCACAGACCTGGTGCCTGTTTTCTGCTGTCCCTCCAATCGTGGGGACATCTGGCACAGTCACGGCATGAGCCCCAGTTCCCCAGGCTGGGCACAGCACAGGTCAGAGGTGGGAGAGGAAGGGGAAAATGGAACAGCTTTTCTGACTCTCAGACAATTCTGGCATGCTCAGCTGACTCGTGTAACTTAAAAGAAGCTGCAAAACTGAGTCAGCCTACGCAAGAGAAGAAAACAGCCTATATATAAATAACAGCCTATATAGCTTTCCCTCTGTCAGTTCCATAAGTAGCTGGAGAAGAACAAAGCTTTGAAGTGAGTCATGTTACCCCCCCCCCCCACCCCACCCTCAGTCTCTCTCTCTCTCTCTTTCTTAAAGTTCTAAGGAAGCTCAGAAAACATATTGGTCAGAATTTTAAGTCATGAAGATCAGGGTCAAATTATAACACTTTCAGGACATTTGAATGAACTGCTTAAGACAGGAATTCTATCTGCATAACTGGAAATGAACATGTATCTTTCCTGAATCATTCTGGGGACATTTGCCTTACTGGTAAATCCAGGGTAATAGTAGCTCACCACCAGGATTTTTTTCCGCGCTAAATACTCTTACAACATTGGTCTATTCCTGCTACTAATTTAAATGTAGGAACTTACACCTGCATCATTTATATCCACATGGTCAGTACAACCTCCATTTGCATCATGACAGGACATATTACACAGATTTGACTCCATTTAGATCAAAAGAAGAGTCTGCTGGTCCTGTACAGAAGCCTGGTTTGTATTGCCATGTTACCCAGTATTCACTTTCAGTATAAAAAACAAATCTTTTGAAAAATCCTACCTCTTAATAACTCTAACCCCACTATCAAGTTTCTGAGGAGAATCACATGTGGCTAGAAATACAAAGAGATAGATTTCATATTATATTTAAGAGATCTCTTTCAGTTTGATAAGTTATTAATAGATGTCAGAAATTTCAGTTACACTTGCTCCATCATTATTTAGAGCTGTGGGGAAGTGCTTGCCTGGCTGGTGAATCCTGTTATATGTTTCTCACATGAACTGACATTTAATCACCTGCAATTGTAGCAGAGATAGAAAATAAAACAAACAAAAAAAAATTAGAAAACTGTTTTGCATGGAACATCACAAGTTAGCAGAGAGTAGATTGCATCTAATGAGACTCAAAGACTAGGAAATATTTCAAATTACGAGTATTTCAAATTATGAGTATTTCAAATTACAAGAATTTCAAAAAAGGAGTACTTCTCTGCCTCTTTCCTCTGAAAGAGCTTAATGACAAGTCTTAAAGAAATTAATCCACCTGCTTCTCAATGAGTGTGCACAATGTTGGGAAATATTCTTAGCTCCATTTTACAAATAGGGAAATTAAGATGTGTATATGGTAAGTACATAGACCAAGTTTTCAGGTGGAGCCAGTGGCAGAGCTCTGAACGAAATCTTAATCCATGTTTTAGAGTTCAGATCATCCTTCCTGAATCCACATTGCGGGCTATTCCACAGAACTATCTAAGCCCACAAGAATTTTCCTGAGGAGACTGCATCACCAACATTCTACAAATGGCATTTTGCAAAAAAATGCATATCTGTATCACTGTAAAACACATCAAGAGAATGGGAGAAAGGCAGGGAAAAAAACATACAATAGCAGTGCCCACTCCCTCTTGGCTGTTGCCGTCAGCTTGGTTTTGGACATAATAAAAAACAATGAAGAGAAATTAAACAGATTTAGGTTTTTTCAGAGTAGGCAATACTCACTGATAAGGTGAGGGGAGGGCAAGGGAGATGTTCCAGCATATGCAGCTGTAAGGGAGATTTTTCTTTAAATTGTCAATACAATGTTTATTTTGTAAACATATTTGTCAATTTTGCAGCACTTACACTGCCTAAAGCGTACATTGAACCTAATATTATTTCAGCAACCGTGACTTTGATCAATTGCATATCAGGAAGCTTAAGTGCAGAAAACTCCTACACAAAAACACTTTAAAGTACAGAAATCGAAATTTAAAGGTTGCTTTTTTAACATGCTTTGTGTGTCAGAGCAGCCCAGGCCCAGTCTGAGCTGTGAGGGCAGAAAGGAGGAAGGGCAACTCAGCCACTCAGTCCTACTCACACAGGACATGTCCTAGGTACAAATTACCTTAAGTTGTGTTAAGGTGGGAGGGGAGCAAAGGAACAGAGTCGGCAGAGCTTCCTCTTTCTAACAAACCCACATCTGTTTAACATCCCCAGCTGCCAACTAACTGCAGAAGAGCTTAGAAACAGCCGCAAGCAGGGCCTGGGTCTCCAACAAATATGCTCACGTTCCTTTTTATGCACAACCCATCAAAATTCATCAGTGCCATTCAGTCAATATTGATATGCTTTTACTTATCCTTAGTGAATGCTGTCAGAGCTGCCCTGCACGTTTGGCAGCAGCCATTCCTGCACAGGATGGTCTCCACAGAGGATCTGCTGAGCTCTTGGGAAGCTCTCTGCATTCTTCTCTGAGGGCTGGTATTTTTTGAGTACTTCTCAATATATCTTCAGAAAGGCTGAAAGTCAACATTCCCCTCGGCACTGGTGTTGCTATGGAGCAGGTGCATTGGCACTGATTTTCCATTGCTACAATAAAACCTCACAATCTCTTTCCTGAGGAAAATAACCCACTTTTACAGGGCAGGTGAGTTCTCATAACTGCCTTAGGTCCAATGGCCTGTAAAGCAATTTGCTCTACCATAGTATGTTCTTTCTTTCAACTTGACTCGAGCCATGTTCTGCTCTTGGCCTTAATAATCCAGTTCTCGTAAGTATTTACTATTTTATTTTTCACCCAGTAGCTGTACAAAGAGATAAAAATTAGGGGGGAGTGTTTATTTAGTCTTTCCTCTTTATCCAGTCCCTTTGATCACAGATAGAGAAAATATCTAAGTGCTTAAGTCCAAACACTTTGCCCTTGTTCAGCTGCTGCTTAACTCTGCAGATGATTTAAATTCAGTAGGCCCTTCACTGTTTAACTTCAACATTTTCTGGGCAGCTGAGCTATGCTCATGCCCAGAATCCCCCCTTCTATGTGCAGGGAGCTATGGAGCTCCATCCTGGGTCAAATATGATTCAGGAGCTACAATAAGAACACGTAAGGACTGTGCACAGGAGTTGATTCAGAGTCCTCCAAGAACATATTGGTTAACCTTTGGTCCTTTGAAGAAATGCCTCAGTAACTGTGGGAACAGTAAAACAAAATCATGCCAATCTTTCTGTTGGAAGATTTGTGGTACTGGCACTCATCAAGGAAGAGAGAAATACACCTTAAATGCCATTTCAAGCCTGATAGGATGTTAGTGCATCTCTTTGACCTCCTACAATATGAATAGAAGGCCACAAGCAAGGATGGGATGAGAAGGGGTTTTAAAGGTCTAACAGGAATTGTTCTCCTGCACAGAAAAGAAAGCAAAATTCCTGAATGAAGAGGAGAAAAGGAGCTATGCCTTAGTTGGCTGTTGTATATTGTCACTCACTGACTGGAGTGAAGAAGCAGTTTATTTCATTGGTAAATTATTTGCTCTCTGTTCAAGCTGCTGTCCGAGGAAAGGTTCTCAACTATGTGAATGATGGGAGGAGGATTCAGCTCATCATCTGAACAGGGAGCTCCAGGGGAGACTTCAGCCCAGCCGCTTTAGATGTTGATTGGCCGTATGGATGAATTGGCTCTCTGGAAATATCCATTTCTGCCCAATGAAGAGGGAATTATGATAAAGTATACCTGCTGCCCAAATCAATTTGAAAAACCAGGTCATGCATTCAAAGGGGAAGGTGGGGGGGGGGGATAGATATATAGGGGAGAAGAATCCAATTAAGTTAACTTGGGGTTCAATTCAGAAACTACAAAACCATAGGGTACCCTGATTCATTCTGTCCCCCTTTTTGCTGTGAACAGTTTTTTAACTGGAAGAGAAGTTCCCATTTTTTATACTGGTTTGTCTGTTTATCTCTGAAGTTTAACAGAGACAAACATTATTAAAACACATTTTGGAAAAACCTTTCAACACTGCCATTTATTTTAAATATTATTGTTTAATCACTGAGTTCCCTCTGGTAATTATGCTATCTTTAGGCTTTGGAGTTTTTTAATTGGTGTTTTCCCGTGGCTTGGGTGTGATTCCTGCAGAGGCCTTGTAATAACCAAATAACTAGGACAGTCTAATCTAATAATTTGTGCATGCATATGATGTTCAGGGGGATTATTAAAGTTATTTTCTCACTAAAATGTTATCAACTTAGAAAGCTGAACTGTTCCAGGCCGATGGCTTTTTATTGCAAAAATTTATAATACTGTCGTAAGCACCAGACTGAGGTTGTACACGTTAATATCATTTATTCCATTGATTTTGCCTTTTGAAATGAATCTTGCTGGTCCCTATTTTTGCTTAAAAATATCCTAACAACTTAACCATTTTTTCTCAAATGGCAAATGCTTTCTGAAACTGAAACTGGAGTATTTGTTTAGACTAAAAATGTTGGATAAGTTTTCGTTTGACAGGACTTGTTATTAGCTTACGACATGAAACCTTGAGAATTTCTTCTGCTATAATAGCATTTTATTTCAGGCCCCCAGCACAACTAATTTAAATGGTTCCAGGGGTAGAACATAATCAATTTTGCAACCAAGATGGAAGTCAGTTCCTTAGTAGTAATTTCCCTGCAGGATAAGAACAGTAATAAGAAAACAAACAAGGGAAGAAGAAGAAAAAAAAACAAAAACAAACAAACAAAAAAAACCCCACAAACATCATGAATGTATTTAGCATTACTCAGAATTTTTTGTTCTGCTGGAGTAGTCTAAATTTCAAAGCCACCTCCCACACATACACTTACATATAACATTTAGAAATACAATACTTCCTTAGAATGTACTTCCATTCATTGTCATACCGTTTCTTCCTAGATATGGAGTATTTTGCTACAGAAATCCAGACTACATCAGTATTTTTCTGCACTAATGATTCATCCTGGACACTGAAAGACAGAGCTGGTATATGATAAAACAGTAGCACAAGCAAAGGGAAAGAGATAAAGAGATGGGCAAATGTCAAATACTATTCAGTTATTTGAACCATGATATGCACAATATGTCATGACTCTGCAAGTTATACATGCCTCATATTTCGCATTTGAATGATAATCCTTGGTGTAATTGTAGCAAATATAGTCATGCTGCAATTAACATTGTATCCATTACCCTTTCAGTGAATCATTTTAAGATTTTTTTTTTTTAAAGTTTCAGAACCTACACTAGAAAGGCTTTGTCAGCTAGAGAGACCACAGCAAACTGTGACAAGCCTTTCTTAGATTCTCTAAGGAGACAAAGGTTTAACCTGCTGCTCATATATCGTTGTTACTTGGCTTTGATGATTGCAGAAATAATGATTACTGCAGAAAAGTTCAAATGAAATACTGCTTTCTAACATTCAGTAGCAGCTGAAATGTTGGCCCATTCTTTTGAGAGTGTTTGTTTAACAAAGCCTCTTCTTAAACAAGGTCAGCAGCAAATGTGGTAGGGAGAATGGAGATATCTTCTGGTCCCTGGGGGCTCTGGGGATGTGGGGGCTGGTTGCCCTGACCAGTCTCACTTAGCCCCCAGCCCAGTTTGGATGTGTCACACACAGGCTGTGGTCAGCCAGGTGTCTGGCCCTGCCACCAGCCTGGCCACCAGCTGTCCTTGATCCATTGGCTACACAGATCCATGCATTAGTATGCTCAAAACAACAACGTTGATACCATCAGATTCTATAATTAGTTGGTTATCATGGGGTTTAAGATGGATTGCACTAAAATCAGAATGAAATTCAAGAGAAGGAAAAAAAAAGGGAGTCAGGATCATATGATTTTCATCCCCTAATACGAAAACATACAAGGGGTAGTGATGAACATTTATACCACTTGTAACATTTACAGGAACATTTATTTTATGTATATATAAAATGGGAAATCATTGCTTTTACTGGACAGTTCAACTGTATCACAAAAGGGGAATACCAGCAATTTAAGAATATGAGCCTCATCTTTCTAAAAGTAGTCATCGGTCACAAATCTGGAGTAGAATATAAGAAGTTCCAAAACAGGGCAATTTTTAAAACTTACTTGTGTTTTCCAGTGACCTTACAGTCACAGAATTTTCTACAGCCAGGTTGAAGCCTATTTTTTTTTTTTTTTTCCCCTCTTTACAGAACTCCAGCACAGCAGAAATTTTTCCCTTAACTCCTGTGAGCCTCACAGAAATTTCATATGTGGAAAAATACTTTAACTGTGATTTTTAAGAATCTGGTGTAGCTTCTTTACCTGATCTTACATTTTCTGGCTCACTAAAGTTCCCCTTCAATCAATGCCAATGTCATTTCTAGACTCATAGACTCATCTTCATTTGCAAGTAATGGCAGAATTTCCTCTCTCAGTTTCCATCCTTAAGCAACGGCACAATGTCCATGGTTTTTGAGGGGTAACAAATTGTTTTGTAGAAGACTAGAGATGACTACTTTGAGAAGTGCAACATAATATACACATCACTTCTTTGGTTCTGCTCAGACAAGTGAAACAACATAATGCTATGTCTGAGGAGCCTGGTGCTATGGTAACCTGCCTCATGAAGCATCTCTAGGAAGCCCCTGATCTGCAGCAGATGGGAATCAGCTGAAGACTCCAGCAACACACAGTCTCCACATAAACATTCATTGAATCCTTGAGTCAGTGCCCAGCTGCACTGCAGGACTTCAGCTTCACAGTTCACGTGCTACAAAATGAAACATGGCTAGATTTGGACAAAGGAGAAATGCTCAGCACCCGACACAAGAGATTCTAACAGAGCAAGCAAGGTGACTTCTGACAAGTGGAAATAACTTCAGTTTTTCCTGCATTATTATTCTACATGTTTTCAATAAGTGATTTTTAATTCACAGTTACATATGAACATGCAATTTCAAACCATTCTATTTTCCCTGTAAAACATGTAATTTTCCTGGAGAAAAAGGAGATATGAAGAGCTGGAATCTCTTTTAATCTATATTTGGTCAATACAGGAACATACTAAAACCCCTAAGCACCCCTTGTGTCTTAGCAGCACCATAGATGAAGAAGACCCCAGCTGACTCCTTCCCTTTCAAAAGCTACATTTATGGATAATGATCTCTGAGCTACAAAAAAACCCTGGTGCACTTCATACTCCTTGCACTGGGACATGGAGGGATGGGGATGTGGAAACCACCTGATCTTGGAGACACAGGACTGATCATGTGTGACTGGATATTTTGGCCACTCCCAAGCTCACCTGAGCACAGTAAAATTCCTGAGCCATCCTCAAAGCTCTTCTGTTCTCTACTAAAATGAAGTCCAATGCTTAGCAGACTGAGGTACTACACTGTGCTCTCGGGGTGTAAAGAGTAATAAGGGAGCATGGTCTGAACAGGACCACACATTATCTCCATCATTTGCATACAAATCAAGCATGAGGTCAAACAGGATTCCCCTCTCACAGAGTTCACTCTCTTTTCTGTCATTCAGAGCCAATGACCAGGTGCTTATAAGCCACGATCCTGCAAACTCTTCTTCCCTGGAGTTGCAGCAAGATCAGGAAGTGTGTTAAACTGCTTGGAAAATCCTCTTCCAGCCCAGGTCTACTTGGCATGGTGAGCACATGCACTTATAAAATGTCACGGTTTCACACCAGCCAGTTCCAAGAACCTGCCTTCCCCCCTGGGCCCTGCAATTTTAAAACACTTGAAATGTATTTGTATTGAGTTTATCCTCTCCACTTTCACATCAAGGGAGCCTGTCAGCAGTTTGCTGTGGGGATGGGTCCTGTACAGAAACACTAGAAAATCACCTGCTGTCTTTGTCAGCTCCATGCATAACAACCCCTCAGGCCAAGCACAGCTCCGTGGCTCTTGCTCTCAGGAAAAGACAGAGCTGTAGCATGGGCACCTAAAAGGGTGTGTCTGTAGGGTGCCTGTAGGTGCCTGTAGGTGCTGGCTGCACCACCTCAGCATTCAGCTTTTAGTGTTTCAGTTTTAGGCAGAGTTAAACTAGGTGAGGGACCTGTACAACAATCTTGTCTCCTGGGAATGTGCAAACTGGCTTCTCTACACCACAGGTCTGACCCAGAATTTCTTTATGGGCCCAATCATTGTAGCTGGCAGCATTTCAGAAATAAAGCCAAGTTTTTTAGTGAGATAGTGATGGAAGACCAGTAAATTCCTGCCCTTTTGTTCCTCTGTGGACAAACTTGAACCTTAGTGATACCATCTATTTTGTTGTCTTGTGGAAAAGTACAGCAGACAGTTCCAGGTTTAAACTTGTTCTATTCCCATCTTTAAATCACTCATATTTTGAAAGGATTTTTTCCAAGGAAGAAGCTTCATGTTACTATGGGGAAAATGTTAATAAAATGCCTATGAAGTAGTGCTCAAAAAGAGTTTTATGAATATATAACACTCATGTTAAAGTACCTTTGAAACAGGAAAGTTTGTGGGCAAAATAAAGGCTTTTTTTTTTGATTTCTTTAACAAAAGGGTAATCACATTAAGATTCACAGCAGGCCTTCTATTCCTTTAGTTTTTTTACATGAATGCATGTTGAATTGAAAGATAAAATAATGGTGTCATTGGCACATAATTTGCAAACACTTTGTAAGATGTTTCTTACATTTTGTGTACATATTTTTGCATGACCCATGTATTCATTGTGGGTGAGTTGTGGGAAGAGAAAGAGTATGATAACTCTATAATCTTCATACAAAAATAAGAGTAATAGGCCAAAACTAGTTATTCATACCTTGAGAAGGGCAAGAACTTACCCTTTACAAGACTGATTCACAGTTTTCTCTTTTCTGAAAAATGTCTCACTGAAATTCTTGCTTCAATCATGAAATTTTTACTGTGTTCCAATCCTGAATTTAAAAAAAGAAGTAAAAATCTGCACATGCTAACATGATGTAATATTTGCTGGATATCACTGCCTTTCTCCGCCATGACTTTTATGTTCCTTTCAGATAGCCAGATCCTGGAAGGATGTCTATGCCAGTATCCCAAAATCTTAGTCAGATTCCAGGAGAGGAAAACTGGTCAGAGTTACACTTTATCAACTTCAGATAAATATTAATATAACAAGCAATTTACCAGTTCTCTCTCATTAACTCTGCCCTGACAGAAGACAGACTGCCAGCTCCATCATTTGGAGGACATCCTTGTGTGCCGTGCATAATTCCCAAAAATGGAACCTGGTTTATCACAGTTTAATGGTGTGACTAACCTGACTCAACACAGTATCCAGTAATTTTCAACATTAACTGACAAGAACCCTTTGTCACCTATTTAACCATAACTAGCTGATGATACTGGATGTTTAGTTCCTCAGAAGAGTGAGTCAAGTAGAGCATTGGTTAGCTAGTTTGATTTTTTGCTCTACATTCAAAGGAAACTGATGCCTGATCAAGAAAACACAGTATTTCTCTCATTACTCTTGTGTTTTTATAAGATTTCAAACTGACACATTAATTTGAGACCACACTAGTCAGCAAACTCTTGACTATGTGAAAACATGCAACATGTTTGAATGTTGATGAAGGCACAGAAATCCTTGTATATGCTGCAACTTGGAGAGTACCAGTTTCTGGAGTAAAGACACATGTAACAAGATGCCTTTATTTCTAAAGCACTGGCAAAAACAATAAACAGGGCCCATAAAGAAATTCTGGGTCAGACCTGTGGTGTAGAGAAGCCAGTTTGCACATTCCCAGGAGACAAGATTGTTGTACAGGTCCCTCACCTAGTTTAACTCTGCCTAAAACTGAAACACTAAAAGCTGAATGCTGAGGTGGTGCAGCCAGCACCTACAGGCACCTACAGACACACCCTTTTAGGTGCCCATGCTACAGCTCTGTCTTTTCCTGAGAGCAAGAGCCACGGAGCTGTGCTTGGCCTGAGGGGTTGTTATGCATGGAGCTGACAAAGGCAGCAGGTGATTTTCTAGTGTTTCTGTACAGGACCCATCCCCACAGCAATCTGCTGACAGGCTCCCTTGATGTGAAAGTGGAGAGGATAAACTCAATACAAATACATTTCAAGTGTTTTAAAATTGCAGGGCCCCGGGGGGAAGGCAGGTTCTTGGAACTGGCTGGTGTGAAACCGTGACATTTTATAAGTGCATGTGCTCACCATGCCAAGTAGACCTGGGCTGGAAGAGGATTTTCCAAGCGGTTGTCTTGGGTTATGTAACCTAAAAATGTGTATTCTGTTTCATCTGTTGAAAGCTGTTTTTTGGGAGATGTTTTATCCTTCTCTTGTAACTCCAGGGGGTAGGGGGACAGATGCCTTCTGATAATGGCCTAGCCATTAAAAACAGGTGGGGCAGAGTTTCTTAGCTCTTTCACCACCCCTCCATCCTCCAGAGGGATATCTTCTGATAACGGGTCATTAGGATATCTTCTGATAATGGGTCATTAGGGCCCACTAATGACAGGACACATTCCATCATCCCATTGTGAGATGCTCCACACAGTGGGGGAGGAGCCAGCTGTTCCTAGCTAGATAAAAACCAGGACAGAAGGACACAAGGTATCCTGTTTTTCCACTGGATTCCTGGAGGAAGACCAGACCCATCTTGTCATCACTGGACTTTCTACAGGACCACCTCTACTCCACATAACCACATCTGTTACTCCAGGAGGACTTATTTGGACTGCTTCCAAAACTGTGACCAACAAGGTGTCAGGTTGTATCCCTGACTCTGTCAGGTTTTTTTTCAGGATTTTTTTTTTTTTTTTTTTTTTTTTTTTAATATTCCTAGTAAAGGACTGTTACTCGTATTCCCATATCTTTGCCTGAAAGCCTCTAATTGCACACTTATAATAATTTGGAGGGAAGGGGGTTTACCTTCTCCATTCCAAGGGAAGCTCTAGCTTTCCCTGGCAGACAACTGTCTTTCAAAACCAAGACAGCAGTTTAACACACTTCCTGGGCCTGGTGCACCTCCAGGGGTTTAAGGTATCTCCCATTGTTTCTATATCCACAGTTACAATCTCTCTACAGGACTGCATGTATTGGATCCTGCAGTATGAAAACAGAAGAGTAAATGCAGAAGCCCTATGTTTGCAGTGTGTGTTAGCTCTATGGACACCCTCATAATCCCTTTGTTTCTGGACCTGAGCCATGTCCTAAAATCTCAGTGAAGTGGGGAGAGGGTACCCTTAACCTGAAAACACTTGGCCAAAGGAAGGCTGGAATTACTCACCAGTATATATCTGTACCTACCCTGTTTCCAGAGTACCTCACACTGAAGAGATACCTTTAATTAGTGGCAGGAGCTAAACAACAGGATCTAAACCCTTGAGCCCTAAATAATCATCAGGAAAGAAATTAATTTTGATGGGGATGTACTGTAAGTACTCCTCAGTGCCCAGATTAGAGACGGCTAGGCTCAGAGCCATTCCTTAGGAAGCATCTGTTTCTCACTGACTCCCCTGCCTTCAAGCACCTCTGCTGAGCCTTTCTTCTCTCCCTATCACCTAATTAATTTCCACAATGGAAAGCAAATTGAATCACCCTGGGATCTGCCTTGCCTCCTCATCTGATCACTGCACATGTAACTAACACTTTCTGCTGCCTCTTTTTCTCCACTCCCCACAACTAGGTCCCTTCCCCAGTATCTCCAGCCCACTTGCCAATTCCCTGCTCTGCATACACTCTGCTCAGGAGGTGAAGAGTCCATCAGAAAAGCTCTTGGCTTTCCAACGAGCAATGTGGAGTGATGAGGGATGCCTCCAAATGGCACTTACCTGCTGTCTCCTTCCAGCTCCTGCAGCTGAGACTTCACATTTGCCTTTCTCATTTGGCTTCCCCTCTATAATAGCCTACAGCAGATGTTTGATATTTCACTCAGTATTAACTAGAGATGCATATTGTTTTAATTTCCATCAGTGAATCCCTGACACTTTCAAAGTCTTTTTCACATGTATTTTACAACTCAGCTGATATTGAACACAATTAAATGATCCATCTCACAGTTGCTATTCAAAATGGGTACTGAAACATGGATTTTCTCTTTCTGAAAAATTGTAATTAAACTGATTGTGCAGCCTACACAAGGGTTGCCCTGGCTGCACAGCTTTCAATGCTAAATCTGCAGAAGATAATGGTGGCAGATCTTTTAGTCAGAACCACTCCAGGATATTTTCACAGGACCATCCAGAAGTAGTCCCATCAATTGAGGAAGGACTTAATTTTTAGCAGCTGAGACTTTAAATCTATTGCAATTCAGCAGAAAGCAAACAAATAACAGCTGAGGAGTTGCTGCAGCCATGATGGGCTACAGATTTAAAAGGAAGCGGGTTTGAGGAGATGAATTCTGTCTTATTAGGGAAGACAATGTTCCTAAGAAGAAGAGATTGGTTTTGGAATTAGAGACCCTTTACAAGCATAATGCTGACAGGAAGCATCACCATCCAACAAAGCAGCACAGGTACAATAAAGGTGACTGTTGAGCCCTTCTCCCCTTCCCTGAGGTGAATTCTCTGCTCTTACCTCTGTCATGCTGTAAGTCTGACCTAGAAAGACTCTGGTCCCTGTCTCAGAGGCTGCATCACCAACTCAGCTCAGCTGATCTGTGCTCATGGAAGAGGCAGGGAGGGTGTTCCCAGGGCATGCAAGAACCAGATGGAAACATGCACTGAGGTACAGGTTCCTGTGTCTTTTCCCCACCTCGTTTTCTTGAACCCTTTGATGGAAACCAGCCAATATTCCCACATCCTCCCATACTTGAGCTTAGTTGGGAGGTTGCTGGAGAGGGGTGGCCGCAGAGTGAACACAGGCAGGGACAGGGGTGGTCTGGAGGAGTTTCTGAGGTGAAAATGTAGCGTGTCATGAAGGGAACTGGAAGGCACCTTCAGTGAGGCAGAAGAGAACTTTAGATGCAGCTGCGCCTTTTCTCTGACTCTTTCTCTGATTCCCATCTCAGCTGGAGCAAGTAAGAGGAGAGGGGAAAACACTTCCACTCTCCATTCTTTGTCTGGAGAGTGGAAGGCACAGCAAAGACAAAATAAAGAGGGCTTCAAAAGGCTCATTAAGACACCCTGAGTGCGTGGCAGATTTATATGAATATTCACAAACGTGAGCTAGGATAAGCTGCCTTTTACTTTCATGATCTGTTCCAAAGGCAAGGAAAACAGTTCTCTCTGATTCTTCTTGTCTGCCCTCAAGTTGGAAATCTTGTTTTGTCCTCCTTCGAAGTGTTTAAGTTGCACATAGGTTTAAGTCAAAAATTGACTTTATCCTGATCAGGCATGCATAAAATTAGTTTTTCCCCATTTAATAATAACAGCAAAACATTCCAAACACTAACAAATTCCAAAACATTAACAGCTATTTCCTTGATACAGTAGGTGGGTTAAATCTCATTAGTGTTATCCTTTTCTTATAAAAGCATCAGTTCAATTTGTCCATTATCCCAATATTTGCTTGAATTTCCATCCCAAAGGAAAATTATATGTTCTGAAAACTATTTTCTCATCAAGAGCTGTGTATATGCCCTCTCTAAGGAAACATCATAAAAGACTTTAAAGAAAATTTAATGCAATTGAAAGAGTAAAAACAATCTCAATTTTATGAGTTTCTGAATACTGTTCCTCCAACAGTCTTTCAGCTCAGTGTTCCTCCAGGTATTTGCAAGACTGTCCCTCCCTTTGCCCACCCTTCTAAACGCTTTCCCTACACTCACATGCAATGTTAGAGCTCCTTCTCCTTCCAGAAAGTAAAACTTGGCTTTGGGGGAGTTGGGGAAGCAAAATATGAACTTCAGGGTAAGAATTTATTTTAGTTCTAGAAGCCATGAAGCATCATTAAAAGTGTCATTTGTAGTCAGAGAAGAACACTCAGGTGTTCTTACAGAGCTTTTCTATACTTAAATCATTAATATCGAGGCAAATCAGCAGCAGACATTCTGTTAGATTTTTGCAATTTCTTTGAGAGGGGATAAAGGGCAACTCGCTTTTCATTTTCTTCTAAAACTTGCTCAGTTATTAAAAATTCATATATGTAGTCCTAATGATTTTGAAGAGGCACAAATCTGTCTGACAAACAAAAAGAGGTGAGAGGTGTTGTTCATAATTCTCATACAAAATCCTGCCTATCTCAAGGTGTTTTCTGCCTTTATCCTTTCAATTTGCTTCTATCAGTGTCAGCCATGAGAACTCAGCAGTTAATGTGGCTTATTTTCACACCTTCATAAAACTCACAATCAAAAGCAGTAGGATCTTTGCCCTGAGGGCAGGGAGGGGGACTGGCACATAACAAAATAGTTGTACCTTTTCTCTAAAAGGTGAAGTCACCAATTATTCGTGTCCCTTTGCATAGGACTTCCTTTGCCCAAGAAGTTTTAATTACTATAATCTAAACTTCACTTTCCTGTGTCATCCTAGCTAATGTGCAGTAGATAAGTTGCCTTCTAAAGGATTTAATGTGAGTGGGCAGGACTGGCTCCTTATACAGGCTAAAAATATTTGCTCTTTTAATGCCTTAGTAGGTTCTGTCCATAAGAGGATTAATTAAACCATGTCTGTGAATATACAGATATGGTCACCAACTGCAGAGCACATTTGCACACACCCACAGTGAAATGAATTAATGTCTCCAGAGAACTGTGTCACTTTATCTACCGGCAAACTTTTCCATACAGGCTCTGTTTGGCTGCCTTGGAAGTGGGGGCAAGGGACCTTGGCCCAGTTTTGGGTTCTTTCAAGCAGGACTGAATCCTAGCACAGAGGAGACAGCAGAGAGTGCTCCAAACCTCTTCTCCTGACTCCACACAGACCAAGAGATGTCTGCCAGGGAGTCCCCAAACAGCCTCAGGAGCCTACATCTCACTGGCAGGAATAACCCACACTTCACCAAGGAAAGAGCACCACAGAGGAGTTTTACAAAGCAATTGCTTCAGATCTGGGGATGCCACCAGGTATCCTCTGCAGGACAGGGTGTCTTGGTAACCTTAGGGTGTGGTAAGATGCCAGTAGCAACAATATCTTTTTTTTCCCAATGGACATGCAAGAGCAGGTTGGTCAGAGCAGAGGGCAGCTCCCCTGCTGTATGTCATCTTGTGATTGTGTTATTCCCTTGAATGGGTTTGGAGTTCACAAGTAGCATTCTGTGATGCAGAGCCCAGCACAGATGTGCTAACCCAGCCAGCAAGTACCACACAGCTGCTCACTCACTCCCCACTCCCTGCTGTGGTGCAGAAGAGAATCAGAAGGAGGTAAAACCCATGAACTGAGATAAGAACAGTTTAATAATGGAAATAAAGTAAAATAACAGAACTGCTGTAATTAATAATAGTAGTAATAGTAGCAGTAATGAAGGAAGAGCAGGACAGGGGGAAGAGAGAGAGGAGTTAAACCCAGGAAAGAGAAAGAATCCACAGCACAGTCACCCCTCACTGACTGACATCCAGCCAGGCCCCAAACAGTGATTGGCACCTCCCAGCCCACTCCCTCCCATTT
Organism: Hirundo rustica; assembly: GCF_015227805.2. Taxonomy (NCBI): domain Eukaryota; kingdom Metazoa; phylum Chordata; class Aves; order Passeriformes; family Hirundinidae; genus Hirundo; species Hirundo rustica. The sequence continues at coordinate 101,371,972 of NC_053451.1, read as the reverse complement.
ATATTCTAGGCATGGCATTGCATGGTATTGAATATCCCTTGGTCTAGTTCAGGACACCTGCCCTGGCCATGCACCCTCCCAGTTTTGCACCTGATCTCTGTCAGAGCTTGTGAAACTGAAAAAGTCCTGGACTTAAAGTCAGTGCTACTTAGCAACAACTAAACCATCAGTGTGTTATCAATATTATTCTCATACTAAGTCCAAACCACAGATTTGTAAGAGCTACTAGGAAGAAAAGTAACTCTATCTCAGCTTAAACCAGGGCAAAACATAAGGTACACACAGGGCTGGTCACTCATTTTTGAAGTGAAGTTCAGGGCTCCTCCCACCAGGACAAGCCCGGGTCATCAAGTCCTAAGAGTATCAGGGAAAAGCAGCACCAGCTGAACATCTTACCTTCCAGTTACTACCCACTCAAGGAGATAGGAACAGTGCCAAAAGATCAGGGGCAGGAGAAAGGAAGAAGGAAAGGGCAAGGTTTTTTCTCTACTACACAAATAACAACAGACTTTTACTGAAACACATTTCATGAAGCAGCTTCCCATCTTTAGCTCTAGGCAGTGCAGGAAGCTCATTCCAAATCTTTCATGTACCTGAAGCATTGCTGGCACTGGGACATGACTGTCTCTCCCCCCTCTGACAGTGCTTACAGCACATACTGGGCTAGGGAGGCATTCTGGCTCCGAGAGCTGCTCCCAAGGCTTTGGCAAGAGCTCTCTGGCACGATTGGGTCAGAGGTGACACTGGTGCTGAAACAGCATAGAGAGCTTAGATTTTGAAGGTTTGAGCTGCCAGTAATGATGTGTGGGGGCCCTTAAAAACATGATGCTATCAGTTCTTGTCTCATGGCACACTTTTTTAGATACCTATAAGCAAACTCTCTGCTTGATGCTGACCACATCTGCTTGTATCTGCTTGATACAAGACCAGGTGAGCCAGGCTGAGGGGGAACTGGCAGGGCAAAATCTACGTGATTCACTCACATGACTTCTTCTGTCATAGTCCCCCGAGATCATATACACCTTAGAGGGCCACAAAGCAAGTCAAGCTTAAGCACAGGACTTGTGATTTCCCACTGGCTCTCACTGTGCTGCCCTTGGCCCTGACCAAGGTTAGAGTAGCACAGCTAAGCTGGACACTGAGCTGGGGCACTGCACACTGGAGACAGCTGAGCAAACAGATGTTCAAACTGGTTTTGGTTGGGAATTTACTTTCATTTATCAAAAGACAAAGTAGAGAAAAGAGAAGTGAAATTCTTGTAAAACAATTTAGCCATCTGAATTTCAGTTCTGGATCATATCTTAGGACAAATAAAAAGGGGAGGAAACTCTGAAAAATGTTCTTATCCCTTTTGTCAGTGCCTATGCTGTTGTTGTCTGTATAAGTGATGTGTGTGTTTACTGATTGCACCTACTGCATGGATCTATCAGGCCACACAGAGCTTTGCTGTATAAAACGGCAGGACAATGTCAGAGAGTTTCAACACAGAATGTGGAAAAAAGAGGCCTGTAATCTCAGCAAAAAACAGATGGGAGTAAAACAGTGTCCAGACCATTTCACAAAAAGTACAGATTGTAGTTTTATGAAGTAGGTAGTTATATTTTCCCGGGTTACATATAAAAAGGGATCATACAAGTGTTTGTCATAAAAGTGCTATATAAAGACGTGAAGTTATCTTTCCGTTCCCGTTCACGGCTGACTCGCCCATAGACTAATTTAGTCCCTTTTGAATGGAATCTGTCTGTAGTCCTTGTGTAATTGCTGTCTCTTATAGTTTCTAAAACTTGGATTTACTGACTTCTAGAACATATTTCTTGAAGTGTGAGCATACATGTGTTATATTCTGAATATAAAAATATTGTGTTGGAAATACTTAGAATAAAACCAGATTCAGAGATCTCTGTTTCCTGGTTTTGTGCTTCAGTCTACTAATTGCTCTTGGATCATAGAACAGTACCCTATCCCTAGGAAAGTTTTCTGAATTAGACAAATCAGGCTTTTCAAATAAAAAAATAAGATAGTGCTGGGGAAAAAAAAAAAAAAAAAAAAAAACACCAAAAACAAACAAACAAACAAAAAAATCCCAGTAAGATCAAAATCCATATTTACCACCAGATGGGTGTGGTGCTTAACTCCATGACTGAGTCCACAGCATCACTTGGACCTCTGTGCACTGCTAGGGGTAAAGAGTAGTTGATATCGTCACCTTTTCTGCTCCTCCAAGAGCCATAAATGCTAGGTAGTCTCCAGGTCAGTGAAGCTTAACTGAGACAAATGTGAAAGACACACTTCACACTCCGTGAAAGACACGGAAGGAGGCAATCTCAAGAAGCACGTGCTCCAGTATTCTCCTGTATTGTTGGACCTCACCCTGAGAGTGCTTGTGGAGGTGCTTCTTACACACACATCCTGAGCCTGCCAACCCTACATGGAAACACCATGAAAGGAAGCCCTCTCCAAAGCAGTCACAGCCCTTTACCTGGTAACAGCTGGGAGCCCTGCAAAACCAGCCTTTCTCACAGCATCCCGGCAACTCTGGATGGAGTGTGCTTACGTGGAAAGGAGGAGAGATAGGAGGGGGAATTATGTGGGGCTGTACAAAAACACTTGTATGAATATGTTCACTTCAGGTTCATATTTGCAAGTGACATGTACAGTAAAGCAGATTGCTTTGTACTTCAATTTTTTTTCCATTGCAGCTTTGGTTTTCTATGAAACCACCAATTTGCAGATTTTCACCCAAGTTCCTAGAATCAGAAATCACGGTTAAAAGCAAAAAGCATGCAGGATAATTACTTTCCTTCAGTTTTATTCTAACACTTAAGTCCCCATAACAGTGCTTTTATCTACTGTTATTGCTGGGCATTGGTAGCAATGGTGAAATAGTTAAAGGCTTTTTGTGATGTAGCAGTAAGCAGAGTTGTTGAACATGCACAATAGCCTTGATAAAATTCTCAGAGGAGGGAAATGCTTTCTGCAGTTGGCAAAGTATGTGCTTGTTTGTTAGATAAAATGTAATTTCACTTCTGGTTTAATCTCTTCACAGAATTCTTGTCTTTCAATCCATTTTTGAGAGTCTGAATTACAAAACATTCTGCCTTCATCACCAAATTCATGTGTAAACAATGACACCTGAAAATTTAAATATTTGCACATGAAAAGTAAGGTGTAATGTGACCACTGCTAGTTTTAGAGCTAAACTCTTCCACTGGAGGTTATCTAGTAGAATAAAATAAAAGCAAACAATTTCACAATGTTTGGGAACTAGCAGTGGTTTCGCAGATATGTTTTCCTTAATCAGCAGAACTTCCTGCTGTTTTGGGATCCTAGATTTAGAAGTGACCAAGAGACAACACAGAGAGATGATAAATCACAAAAATGGTTATGTCAACAGTGTTGAAATATTAACGGCAGATTCTGTTTAATGGAGCACTGGAACTAGCAAGAGCACAACAACAACAACATATGTGTGTCAGCTTTCAAATTTGGAACAAATCAAAAATCATTCAATAGAGAAGGAATACCACATGTTTTCTGGGGTATGGCTTAGCTCTTTGTTCTCCTGGGTTACTTGTGAACTCCTAAATTTTGCATTTAAAGAAGATACTTATCTACTGAATGTTGATTTAATTAAAGAAAAAATATTCCATTAAAATATATATATACTCAAATAAATTCTCCAATTGGAAAATTAGTCAGAGGTTTTGTGTCATTTTAAAGGAACTGAAGATTTAGCCTCCACTCTGAAAAGCAGATCTCGGTTTTATGGTGTGTGCTTGCTCCATACATATGAAAAATCCATGGATCCAGAGAAAATACTGCAGAATTTAGCCAGCAAAGCTCAGCTTTTCATTTTCTGTCAGGTTGTAGAATCTCCCCATGCAGCCTGATGGCACACTAGAGCAAAGGACTCAATTAAATACTTTATATTAGATTCTGAGACACATTTTTAACCTTGCTCATGTACTGACCCTACATGCATTTACACAAAAAGTAACAAAATAAAACATGACCCCAGTGAGCAAGAAGCTCTAACGTTGGACACAAGCATTGATCACAGAGGGAAAGATAGCCTGAGTTAGAGATTTGCATTTGCCTCTCCCTCCTTCAAACGTGTATAATCACAGTGACATCCCCAAAGGCCTGAAAATCCACCATGGGAATAAATGCAACCCAGAGCTCTCATAGAACATCATATAAGTGCTCAATGCATAAATGTAAAAATGACACCCGTACCTAACACTAAATGATGTAAGAAAACCAATATGGGCTCTGGTCAGTATGAAATGTGACTATTTTATATGCGGGAGGATTCTCTTCGTTTAGTTGATGACAATCCCTTCTTGAAATGCTTAAATCATTTTTATCCAGAAATGCATGCATTGAAGAAACCACTAATATCAGCCTCTGATTTCTTCCTAGAATGCCAGTTTATGTTGAGAATTGATTTTTTAATCCACTGTGAAGTCACATGTTTGAATTCTTTTTACTTTGTATGTATTCAATTTTCTTTTCTAATTTACAGCTCCAAGAGTCAAACTGAGTCTTTGTGATAGCGCAGTTGCAGTTCTTTGCCTAGAAAACTGGAACTGGAGACTGAATTATGCCCTGTGGGCAGCCTCACTGTCTCTGTGCAGGGTCTTACAGTCACCTCCTGTAATCTATTTGTCTTTAAGATTAACAAATGTGTAACAGACTGAAATGAAACAAGAGTTTGGATACCACCTCATCTACAATTAATTAATTTCTTCTAATCCCCATTGTCACGGCATGTGAATAAGAGTGAGAAGGAAAAAACTGAACTTCTTTTCCTAAGTACAACAGGTTTTAGCTTAATCACACACAAATAGTTGTAGGTAAGAAGACTCTTGTGTAGCTACTTTTCTGAAAAAAAAAAATAAGGTTTTGAATATTTCTGTATTATGATGTACTTTCTAGTACTTTTCATATGGCATGCTTGAGGTGGGATTTACCTCACACTGCTTCAGATATCTGACTTCCAGACTGGAACTGGCACTTCCCGGCACTGCTGGCTGACACTTGAAACAAGAGGTCACCCAACCTGCCTCACATACCTAGGTGAGTGTCAGAAGAATTTGGCAGTGGAGGTGCCTCCTCTCAGGGGCTAGAAATGCAGTCCAAAATGACTTTGAGCTACCTCAGTTTTGACTGCCGAATCTCACTTCAGGGTTACAAGTCAGTTGTTTACTTTCTGATTTAAAATTAGAGCTAAGAAACAGATGCATATAACAAAATAGCCATCACCAGTAAAAGTAGAAAAAATTTCTCTGGCTTTCTCTGGACAACTTCAGAAATTCAAATGCAAATGGAACAAAATTTCTTTCCATTATGGGCTATTTTACTTTTTCCTCAATTCCTCAATTACTCTTTCCACAAACCACAGCTGAAAAATAGCCGTCTATTCATAATTACATAGAGATACATATTGATATTTTCAGTGCATGTTTAGAATCATAGAATCATAAAACTGTCAAGGCTGGAAAAGACCTTTAAGATCATCAAGTCCAACTTCCAGTGCAACACCACCACCACATTAACTATTGAAACATGTTCTCAGCAGCCACACCCACACGTTTTTTGAACACTTTCAAGGCTGGTGACTTGACAGCTGTTCCAAAGCTTTTCAACCCTTTCTGTGAAAATATTCTTTCCTAATATCTAATTTAAACCTCTCTTGGTGCACCTTGTGGTCATTTCCTCTTGTCCTGCCACTTGTCACCTGGGAAAAGAGGTTGATCCAGCTGGCTGCAGCCTCCTTTCAGGTAGTTGTAGGGAGCAATAAGGTCCCACCTCAGCCTCCTTTTCTCCAGACTAAACACCCTCAGCTCCCTTGGCTGCTCTGAATCAGACCTGTGCTCCAGACCCTTCCCCAGCTCTTTCTCTGAACATGCTGCAGAACCTCAATGTCTTTCTTGTAGCAAGGGGCCCCAAACTCGATGTTATAATAATGCAATTAACACAAATAAACACAAGATTTGATGTGAGGCCTTAACATCACTAGTGATGTACATCACTAGTTGATTTTAAGCTATTAAAAGTCTTGTTATATATTTCTTCCCCTCTTCACCCTGCCCCATCTGTTAAACAGGTTTTTCTTTTTCCTTTTTATCTTGCATGGATGTACAAGTGACTTGTTACATCAGTACAGTTCTTCTTATCCAAAAGAAGTTCTACATTTTGGTGTTTTTTACCATTTTTAACATCGCCTTATTCACTTTAATTGGAATTAGAAATTACTATCTATCCACTTTGCTCATGAAGAGCTTTTTCTCTCAGACTAATGCTGTCACTGGAACTCTTCTGTCTTATAGTTAAAGAAACTCATACATTTATTTGTTCCATGCAAATCCACATTGTTCCCATTTGATGATACAAAGACTTCTTAAAAATTCTGTCTTCATCTCCCCCATAGACCCAAAACATCACTTGTTTGTCTGGCTGGGACCTGGGAGGCTCTCAGGCAATCACACTTTTCCCAGCTGCCCTAGACTCTACTGCCGTTTAAGTGGCTAAAATGAATATAAATTACCTTTTTTTACAACCCTGTCTGATACTCCTTCTAAGTTACCACTCATTTTAATCAAACTTTTCCATTTATATTTCAAGAGGTACAGAAAGGACTGGCAATGGAGCATCAGCTCAGGAAAGCTGTGGAGTAAAGATGAATATGACTACTGAGACTATAAACAGAACAGAGGAGGAGGAGGAGAAGGAAGAAGAAAGCTCTCTCAAGAGTTTCCACGGTAGCGTAACTCTGGTTGCTATATTTTAAAAGATTATATTGGGGCAGTGAGAAAGATACAAGACTGAAGGCTTACAAAAACACTGTGTAGTTTACAAATGACAAAAAACGTTCAAAGGGTCACTTGGTTTCAACATAGGATTTCCTAAATGAGAAGGCACTGGGTCTGGACAGAATTTGTAGACCAAAGAATTGCAAAGCAAGGAGCACTGGCTGGAGGGTAAAGCCAGAGGATCCTGCCTAAAAAACACTTCCCCTTAAGAGAGTGCCTGGATAGCTATTGAAATAAAATTCCAAATTCCAATTTCAAAAGAAGACTGCACACTTTCAAGAGAAGCTTAAGCCAAATACAGAGTATCTCTAGAACACAACTGTAGCAGAAACTGGATGCAAAAAAAATAATGTTATCCTGGAAAGTCACATTGTCCCTTCTGGAGTTGGAAAATTATTTCTACAAGTGACTAAGCCACATCAGAATTCAAACAGGCCAGACTGTGCCCCAGTGACTTGAAGCTTCATATGCTGGCAACAAAGAGCAAGGCTGGAGCTCAATGTGAGGCAGTTTGACTTTATTCTCTTCTCAGTATTTGTGTTTCTGAGTTTGATCTTGTGTAGTAAGGTTTTAATTAGAGCATTGTTTTTCTCTGAACACTTAGTATTATTCATGCTTGAAAAGTACCTGCCAGTATCTCAGTAAATGTTAGATCTGAGTAGGATGCAATTTTTTTCCCTTCCTTCAATATTTTTGACATTTCAGAAATACCTCCTAAATTAGGATAAAAAGTGAAAATGTAAAAAAGTCACAAACCACAAATTTGGGATTTTTAAATAATGTCAGTTGAATAATTTCTATAATTTCCATTTTCTTGTCAAACCTTTCAGATATTTTTAGACTGATTAACTTTTGATTTCCAGGTATTGAGGCATTTCAGAAATAATAATAAAAAAATATTTTGGAGAAATCAGACAGTGGTGGCTGTAAGTCGCAGAAATTATTTGGGAAATATTCCCAACAAATGAAAACATTATGCTAAAGTATTCTTTTCATAGCTTCAACAAAGGGACATGCATACTACAAAAAGCAGTTCCTCATGACCCCACATAAAATGTTTGTCACTGCTGGAGCATAGATCTAATGCAACGTGTACTACACAAAGAGGAGATAGGAAGAACTATTTATTTGATTGCAGCTGTTAACTGCAGAATTCATTTTCAGCTGAAGATAGCATATCTGAAAATTCACTTTCATTCTCTCTTCAGGGTGATTTTCACTTGCCTTTTCTTTAGTAGAGCATCACAAAAGAGTATAAATTGAAAAAAAAATCATAATGAGAACAGCAGCTAGCAGTGCCAAGGATGTATTTTAGAAGTCTCTTTCACAGATGGCAGAAAGAGGAGGTGGGTAAGATGATTTTGAACTCTACTGTGGTCAACAGCTGTTACTGAAAACACCTTGCTTTAACTAAGAGGAAAGTACATCTGAAGGAAGTCGGTCTAATCATGGAAATTATGAATTAAACTGGCCAGATGAACTGCCATGAAGTGCAGTTCCCATATTCAGGCAATGTACAGGCTTTAATTAGAAATGTCTTTCAATTTGGGAAAAGATTTTACTGAAACCTCATTAATGTAAGAAGTTAATCAACTCTTATAACTGTACTCACCAAGACAATTTTACCTTTAAACAATTCACCCTGGAATCATTTGCCAGAATACAGGTCTTTCCTGGAAGGATGTGTAGTACACATATTTTTAATTTGTTGTGAAACATCTGTCTCCTCTTTCAGTCAATGAAGACTGTTCCAGTCTGTTCCAGCTGTGTGGTTCATACACAACACTTCCAGCATGAGCAATGTAGTACTTATCCTGATTCTAACAGGACATTGGAAAATGGTTAGGAAAAAAATTGTCACTTCTTATTTACCAAAAATACCCAACCATACCTAGTTAAAATCAACACTACACCATTACTAAAACATGACAAATGAGCCAACATCAGAGGGAATAATTAACCAATTAAGAGACTAATTATGAGTTTTTCTTCCCCCTCACTAGATGGGGCAGATAGAGAAAACAAGGTACCAAAAAAAAAAAAAAAAAAAAAAAAAAAAAAAAAAAAAAAAAAAAAAAAAAGCGCCGCATTGCTTCCTAGAGCTGTATTTTATCCGTCTTGAGATACATAAAAACCAGTGCTGGGGTGTTTTGTTTTTTTTCTATCCAGGCATAGATATATGCATAAATGTATTATTTTCATAACTCTGTCATCCTTGACTTTGGGGAGCCCTGGTAAAAATAAGGGCAGCAGTAAAGCCTGAGCATCTGAATGCTTTAAGTCACATCATTCCCAATGACAGGATTTTGTTTTCATTCTGAGCAGATTCTGTTTGTGCTAGAAGGTTCAGGAGACAGCAAAATGCAGCCAACAAACTCATAAAATAGATCCTGTCAGACAACTACAGCTTCCTTTAAAAAGCAAGTATCTTTATTGTTTGAATTAGAAAAAAGAAACAGAACAGTGTCTAAATCTAAAGAGCTCCTATTATAGTCCTGACATTTGGGCTGCTTCATTTTCTTAATTTTTCATATTTGCTTTGTCAGTTCTATGGAAAATCAAAGTTGCTTTAAGTAATTTTTTTTTTTTTTTTTTTTTTTTTTTTTTTTAAATAATGAGCAGAGCACACTCAAGCAGAGTGGTGTGGTCCAGAAGGGTGGTACTGTCACTGATGTCTGTCACCAACCTATATAGTTCCCTCAGAAATTAAGTGATGTTTTCAAGTTGATCATCCCTTAAAAAATGGATGGACATCAATGCCTCCTGACCACAGATAAATTAGAAAAGTAGAACTGTTAACAAAATTTTAGTACAAATCAATCAATAAAATGTTTCAATTGCCATTACACACACAAAGGAAAATGCCCCTCTGCAGAAAAGAGACAGAAAATGCAATAATTTACATCAATGCAGTAATTAAAGGCAAATTTTAGTTTCTCAGTAGACAACCTTATAACACAAAATGTTTCTCCAATAAGTGACAAATATTGATATATTCTCCTTATAACAGTGTCATTATCAATATCTATTCATAACATAATTGTACTATCTTTTCTAGTAATCATTGACCTGAGCAACATTTGTTATGTGGTCTCCCTTTTTTCTAACTTGCATTTTCTGCTGTGACTTAGTCATTATGTTCCTCTCTAGACGTATTGAAAGCTCTGGCTCCATTCCCCAGAGCCTTAACCTTTGGTGAAATGAGGGAAGACAGCACACAATGTCTCTTTCTCACAGGCAGGGCAGACTAACACCAGATAGAAGCTACTGAGGATCAAAGCTTTTTATTCTCATGCTCCCTTCTCTTTGAGACAAGATATCTCAATTAACTCCAAGCTTCTAGGAAAAGGAAATAAGAAGAAAAAGGCACTATTTCATCACGTTTTAAAACTTTAATACAAGGGTTTGTGAATAATGACACATTCTAGAATACACGACCATGCCTTATAAACCAAAATTATGTCATTTTCTTGCCAATACCTAGTTAAGAATTGTTTAATTTCCAAAGCTGATCTTACTTCAGCAAAGACTATTATGCCACACTATTGGTGAATTAAAGTTGTAGTTTTGTCATAACACAGATATTTTATGTAAAAACAAGACACACTGAGTCATTTAATTTCTGCTCCCACAGAGGTTGGATGCATCCATGAAAAAGAAAATTGTCTCCCTCTGTTTTCCTTGCATGGAAGGGGGAGAGGAGAAGAAGGAATTAATACTTTCAGGTATCAATATCAACAAGCGATTCTTTTTCCCCATGAAAATGTTGCCCAAAGGGAAAAGAAAGACCTGTCATTCAAATAACAGAATTCAAATGGTTCCATTGTCACTCAAAGACAACTTTTAGGAGTAAGATGTCAATGGTCCAGCTGCTTCAGCAGCCACATGCTGTGAGCACTGATATTCAGACTGGAAGGCAGCAGCCTTGAGGTAAGCTCCAAATGAAAATGTTTTTTGCAGACTCCAGGGGATCCCATCAACATTATTTCAAATGAAATATTAACAGAATATATTCATAAGTAATAGTTCTAGATGATATAATAGAGTCAAGACTTGCAATTACTTGAAACGAATGAGCCACAACAGAGTACATCATTGCTCCAGAGCAGGTTTGCAGTGCTTATGTCTGTGAGAGAGCAGCACCAGACACTCCTCAGAGAGACACTAAAAGCCACCAGAAAGTCCTGAAGGGTGTGACAATGAAGCTGAAGGCTCCACTATCGTGCCAGGGTTATGAAACAAACAGCAGACTGGTGTACACAATAACTTCAACCCTTCTTTGTTGCTTGAAATAGGCTCAGCTGAATGCCAGCCCTCCCAGAAGAATGTATTATAAAATTTGCTGAGGAAGTGCCAGGAGTACTCAAACTACATCCCAGAGGTATTCAGGCACATCTTATTGCATATTTTTAGCTGTCACACATGACAGCAACTACTGCTTTTGTTGTACAGTAAATACCACCGTCTTCACTATACAGAAAAGTAAACTTTGAAGTTTAGATGAGTACAGTGGAAAAGGTGACCGATTTACTGAATCATTCATTTTTCACTCTCATAGAGTAGAATCTGCTATAGATCCTAATGTGTTGATATTAATCAGACAACATACCAGTCATATCTCATCAGTCAGTTTTGCACAGAATGAAGGTGTCTTGGCTTATGTAACCTAAAAATGTGTATTCTGTTTCATCTGTTGAAAGCTGTTTTTTGGGAGATGTTTTATCTTTCTCTTGTAACTCCAGGGGGGGAGGGGACAGATGCCTTCTGATAATGGCCTAGCCATTAAAACCAGGTGGGACAGTGTTTCTTATCTCTTTCACCACCCCTCCATCCTCCAGAGGGACATCTTCTGATAATGGGCCATTAGGGCACATTCCATCATCCCATTGTGAGATGCTCTACACAGTGGGGGAGGAGCCAGCTGTTCCTAGCTAGATAAAAACTGGGACTGAAGGACACAAGGTATCCTGCTTTTCCACTGGATCCTGGAGGAAGACCGGACCCGTCTCATCACCACTGGACTTTCTACAGGACCATCTGTACTTCACAGAACCACATCTCTTACTCCAGGAGGACTTATTCGGACTGCTTCCAATCCAACACCCTGACCAACAGGGCGCTAGGTTGTATCCCTGACTCTATCAGGGTTTTTCCAGGGTTTTTTGTTTTGCATGCTTGTTTGGTTTTTTGTAGTACTACTTTTTTTTTACTTTTTTTTTTTTTTTTTTTTTTTTTTTTTTTTTTAATAATATTCCTAGTAAAGAACTGTTAGTCCTATTCCCATATCTTTGCCTGAAAGCCCCTAATTACAAAATTATGATAATTTGGAGGGAAGGGGATTTACATTCTCCATTCCAAGGGGGGCTCTGGCTTTCCTTGGCAGACAACTGCCTTTTATAACCAAGACAGAAGGACAGAGAGAAACGCTAGAACCCACACATTGTAAGACCCAAAGATTGTCCAGGGTACCATGTATCTGCAGCCAAACTAAAGAGAATAGTTTACTTTGACAATTTCTAGCATCAGATTTAGGTGCTGTGTTTAACTTTTGTATCGTTCTTTCTCCTCCTTTTCTCACAAGTAGCATGGGTTCTGCTGGGGTTTGTCTTCTTACCTATGCAGAATACTGAAGACTTCTGTTTTATAGAACTAGAAACAGTTGTGGAGTGGAAGAAAAATAATTATTCCTATTATGGATGCATGATCACAGCATATATAACTGTGCCAAAGCTCATCCAATATCATATTATTTGAGATTTCTAGTCCCAGTGAAGTTGTAACTGCATAGGCTAGCTCTGTAAGCATCTACCTAGATCTCAAAGGTGCAAAATTTTCAAGAAAAGAAAGTGTCTTTAACATGACCAGCTGCTGTAGCTGGAAGTAGCAGAGAAGTTTCTGGGCACCACGTATTCTTTTAATTGGAGCCAAGAATGTATTTTCAAGCTGGCACTAACCTGGCCACAGTGCTATTAATATTTGAAGCTGCTGGGAAGTTCTCACTGATACTCTACGCATCATTTGGTGCATGTACCACATCTCCCACTGTCGTTCAAGCCCTCAAGCATACACACATTAATAGCCTGCCTCAAAACCACTATTGAGAAAACATAATTAAAGGGAGCAGAATTAAAAATAAAGAAATTGAATATGAAAATTTGTAGAGCAGAACCAGAAAACACCTTTCCTGAGCTATAAGTTATGTGTAGGTGCTTATAAACTACTTGTCAGGAACAATTTTTTTAATAGCATTTTGTAGGACAGTTTATTTATACACAAAAGTCTATATTTAGTCCCAATCACTTTGTACCTATTTAATTGCTTCATTAAATCACAGTATGCAAAGGAATGTTCACTTACTTAAAAACTTCTTTTTACTTTCTGAACTTTTTTTGTTGAAAAATAGGTTCAGTCTATATAACTTCCTTCATCATACAGAGTAGAACTGTTTTTATATCCAGATTCAAATACTGTATGGAATACACCAATGGATATTGAAAATATTGTCTCACTACACAAATTAGTTGTACCTAGTATTGTCAACCCCCACTCACCCCCAAAAAAGAGTTAAAGTAGTTTTCAAGATCTTTTAATATTAGTAAAGAAGGAATATATGCTGTATGTTAAAACTGTAATGTGAATGGAAACATTATATAAGAATGCTGGAAATTAAAAAAATGAGTGAGTCCTAAAATATTTCCGTGTAGGCACATGACTGAAGAGTAGCCTCATGGCTACCTGACAGTGCAGCCTAACTTTCAAGAGTTTGGACAGGATACCCTCTTTCACTCTTTCAGAAAACTGACAACCAGTAAAATACTCAAGGGTCCCAAAGAAATTTTTTAAAAGTTGAAGTTTGTTTACAGTAGCACTATCAGGATACATAAATATGTGATGTAGACTAGACACATTAAAGTATCAAGGTTTAGGACCATTAGGTCTCCAACAAGAATTTGTAAACAGCTTATAACAATAAAGTTGTCTTTATCACTTAAGCAGTGTGTAAAATGCTCAGACACCCATATAATACAAGTCCCAATTAACAAATCTCATGATTGCCAAATTACTTCCATATTACCTCTTCAGATCCTGAGACTAGAATAAAAGTAATTTGTCAAAAAATTTCTTCCATTCCAAGTTACTTCATTATTGCTGTTTTATCATAATACCACATCAGAATGTATCATTCTCTGTTTTGCTAATGAAAGAATAGGCAATCACCTTGGTGCTCTACTTCCTGTGAAAACAAATGTTCACAGAACAAAATCATCACTGATAATAGGCACCTATTCCTTTGTCCTTATTGGTATTGTTCCTAATTTTTTTTTTTTTTTTTTTTTTTTTTTTTTTTTTTTTTTTTTGTGATAACAATTTAACCTTAAATTAAAAAAAAAAAAAAAAAAAAAAAAAAAAAAAAAAAAAAAGGTGCTATATTCTTGTATCTTCTTTCCTTGATAGCTTCTGGAATTCAGAAAAAGGAGACTGGCCTGCCAGAAGTTGAAGAATCTGTAAAAGTCTCCAAATATGCAGGGGATAGTGGATGATATGTAAAACCAATCATTTACTGCCAAAGGCTTTGGTTTTGTAAGTCTCTGTACTTATGCTTTTATTGCATTTAGTAATATATGTAGTGATTTAAAGCAAAATGAAGTGAATGAAAGGACTTTGAATGAGAGGTTTTTTCTGCACAGATTGATCCCCGGGGACAGAAAATGCATTCATTAAGCGCTGTGCATTAAAGTAACACAATATGAAAGCTATGCAACTGTGTAAAATACAGTTGCTATATCTTGACTTAAAATATCCTGAAATGTTTTGCTTTATGACATTAAAAGTAACTCATTTTCTTGGACTGTTGTTGCTAAGGTTTGGTTTATGTAAGTGTTTTAAAAAGAAAGCAGTCTGAAAAATGCACAACTAGCACAGCAGAGAACTCATTATTCTTTCAAATGCCTCTTTTGAAAAACCTTTCAAAGTTTTTATTCTGTTGATTCAACAGGAAAGCCATTTACAAGTAAAAAGAATAGCAAGAAAATGGTGCTTCAAAGCTCTGAAGAAAAGAACTGCTTTGTAACTCTTAACAGTTCTGCGCTACTGGACCTTGAATTCCACCCGCTTTACTCCCCCAGCTTATACACATCTGGGACTGCGAGTAAAGACAGATGTCTTGGTGCCCCTTGTGGTGCCCAGACAATCTCAGCCCCTGTTTGGATGGATAGAGAGTGCCCCATGGGTCTGATACTTCCAGAGAACAAGCACGTGCTGGGCCCTGCATGGAGGTACAGTAGGTGACATCAGGTCCATAACTGGTGAGCCCTGGAGTTTCTCTGCAGAGGTAAAGCCCAGCACAGCCCAGGTGCAAGGGATGTCCCTGGCTCATGCACAGGACTCACACAGAAAGCTCAGGGGTTCATGGAGATTTCACTGTGGCTGTGTGGTCACAGTGATCACCCAGCTGGCGTCCAGGATTTCTGCTCAGCTGTCTGATCAGCAAGAGCCACTGGTGCAGCTGGGTGCACAAACATCACACAGATGGAATTTCTAAGTGGAAAGTGAGGATGTGACCAGGGAAATCAGACATAAGAGTATCAGATGTGGGTAAGACTTATACACATGAACATGAGAAAAGGAACTGATCATAGGAATCCTGCTACTTTGGATCACCGTTCCTGGGCATCCCAGTGATGGATTAGTCAAACTAGAAGTAGGGAATTCCATCCCAGCTTTCTGGATGAGTTCTTTACCAACCCCTAACACAGCCAACCAGGGCAATTCTGCTTACAGGACCCCTCCCAAGTCTTCTGTAACATACATAAAATAATTACATCACTTTAAAAGAGATTGGCTCCACGGTGAATATTTCTCTGCAGATACTCCTTATATAGAAAATTATTATTTCATGGACTGACAGTGCATTATTTCTCAGTTTATGCTAAAAGTTTGGAGGAAGATAACCTTTCTGCTTTCTGAATCAGGCACTGCAGGTCACCTTTCCCAGAATAGTAGCTTTGCTGTGATGTAATCTGCCTCATAGTCTACTCTTACCTTTGGTAAGAAAGAAATTGACTTTACAGAAGAATAATGGAAAAAAGGCATACTGATTTCTTTATTACTGTGCTGCTGGTAGTGGAATTTCACCCTATATGCTTAGATAGAATTAAAAAATAATCCAAATATAGTAATTCCACAGAAATACTACAAATTTTACCAAAGAAATATATTTCATTTAGAAGAGTGCATTCTAGACACTTCTCCTATATGCAGCAAATATGAGCTTCAGATTGAATTAATTTCATTCTTTCATTTATTTTCATTTTCCCTTCTTTCCTTTTCAGCAATCTCAATCTTTGTTTAATTTTCAACAGCTGAGTGCCTAATGTCTGTGTGGCCATGACCTACTATTATGAAATCTGTGTATGGAAATGAATTTTAGTTATTAATATGGAAAAGAGCAATTTTAAGCAAACAGAACATTGTCGTGTTATCTTACACCAGTGTTGAGAACAATATGTAGGTAATTACTTCTAAACAGCAACACTTTAGTAATTTAGATAGTAACTTGGAAACAGACAAAAAAACCTAAGGAATCTTATCACAATTCTGCTTTGACTTTCTCTAGGTAAAGGAATTATTCCATTTAAAGTTGGCAGGTTTTGATACTTTGTTTTTTCTGAGGTAAAGCTCTATTAAAATAGAGAAGGATAGAAAGAAACTCTTGGCATGAAACTGGATAGATTAAAGTTAAATTGCATAAATCTATATTAATAAGAATAAGACACAAAGAAGGATGGGGAAATTATAGCTCTTTTATTCAATCCTAGGCTGCCTTCACAAAGCAAAGTCGCATCTGAGATTTTTTTCAGTATTCTTGCAAAAATAACCCTCCTGAAATATCTTTTTCTGTTAGACATTCCTGCTTGGAGCAACTTTTAAATGGATGTGTCATTGGCAGCCTAACTTCCTCTGTCTTGGCAATATGTAGACAGGGCTTAGAAAACCATAATTTTTAAACAGGGATTTTGAGACTTCAGCTCTGACACTGATTTGATTCAATTCTCCCATATTTTATTTCTAAGTGCATTTCAGCTGGACAGATTTTATTAATAAATAAAATTTGGATATTAAGTTACAGATGGGGTTTTAAAACAGCTAAGTGCCAGCAAGGGCAATACCAAGAAAATATTGCTTCTGTGTGTAAGGAGTCAGGTACTGGTGATTCAGTATGGACCTGAAGGGTGCCCAGATTTCTCCAAGCACCTGTGTCACCTGGGTGGGAGTCAGCCAGCTGGGATGATGGCATTTACTTAGAACCACATTTTTAAGTCAACCGACATACCCTCAAAAGCCCCCACAAGGACTGACTAACATACAGAGATCAAAGCTATAAAATAGATCTCAGCTGAATTACACGGAGACAGTGCAACAGCTAAGCGCAGCCTGACTGAAGCAGGTGTGCTGGCCTTGCTGGTGAGATACTTTTCTTAGTGCCTGCTTTCTGGCAGAGGAGCACAGCTGAATAAGAGAAGATGGAACATGGGCAGAGCACCACCGTTCTTTGACAGCTGATGAGATAAATGTATTTAATCCTGAGACTGGAGAAGAACCTCTCTGATAATCAATCTATCACAGTCAACATATTTTGCATCTTCCCATTCTTTCCACTCAGCAAATAATTTTCTACTCAGAACAGAGCGCAAAAGGAAAACATTTCGGCTGGATCAAAGGTCTATGACAAAAATACCTTCTAAAGCATTAGCATTTGTGGCATGCGAACACTGCAGAGCCTTTTGTCAGGTTTGTTTGCCCAGCAGGAAATCTACTACAGTGCTTGCATTATCTATACTTCTCAAACAATTTATAAGAAACTTGGAATATTTCACTTGGATTCATGTTGTGCCATCTAGACGCAGTCTTAAGCAACTCCAAATTTGCTGCTTAAAGAGCCTGTATGTTTCTTGCCAAGATTATCTTTTCAGACATTCCTTTCAGAACGTTCACTGGTAATATCGACCGAATTGTCTGAACAAATATTTAATAAATTTTCAGTTTGAAATTCTGAATATATGAGAGGCTTTCAGTTTGCATGGAAAATTATGCACATCTCCAAGTGAGTAAGTGAAGCTAAACTAAATGTTGTACTCACCAGATTTTTAACAGATACTTTGTCATTACTAACAAAGGAGTAACACAATCTGTGCACTTTTTGGAGCTGCCCTCAATTTTTGAAGTTACCCTCCCTTTTACAACTTGCATATTTGGAATGAGACAAAATGTGATACTGAGGGTGAAGCATCACAATATATGGTCTGCTTTCTTGGAATGGATCATGATCTACATGAACACCCAGAACTTGTGCTTTTCATTGATACTATGACCCCAGTCCCTTTGATGCTGGATTCCTGGAAAAGGACTCTTCAGGGACTGTATCCCCTAACTCCTTAGACTACTGGAAACTTACTCTGACATCCCTTTGAGAAAATTGTATAAAACCTGAGCTTGCACATTAAATTCTGCTGGGAATGCTGTTATCAGAAGCATTTGGTCTGTGCCTATGCTTTAAAAAGCTGTCGGCCTGAATATAAAGAGAATCCAGTCTGTAATCTGTAAATTCATCTACAGCATCTGGCCAGGATTAAAAAGACCACAAAATTTGAATGAGAGTATATTTTTGTGTGCAGATAGGATGAAGATCTTCAGATGACACTTGAATGAGTGGAATATGGACAAATTCTTCTGTGAAACAAAGACATCAGCAATTCCACACTACAAGGTTTCTCCAAAGAAATCTTTTAGTTGCATATATATTACATACTTGTATTTTATATACACATTTTTGGGAGATATATTTATATATTTATTGGACTAAGTTCTATATCTAGAAACACCAAGATATACGAGTCTAAGAGTCCAGTGTTTTTAAAGTCCCCAGTCTAGAAAAAAAACAAGTAAGATATCTAAATACCTCAGAAAATCTGGTTTCTAAACCCTCAAAAATATGTGTCAAAACTAGTAGGAACTTATTAAAAATTCATACCGCTGCACCATTCAGCCATCCACCGAAACAGCAGAAACATTCCTTAATCCAAATGCAAGGGTGCTGCGGGTTTAACATTACACTGTTACCACTTTCTAACATATCCTTATCAGATGTGTATTTACACAAACCTTGCTGAAATTTCAAAGAATAGCACAAACACTTCTTATTAGGAAAAAAATTATGGTACAAAATTAGTTCCTTACTTTTGGGAGGGAAGCTCTCGATCCTGAGCTTTGCGTGGTCATTGTCAAAACTGTAGTGATACCCAGTGCAACTCTGGCTGGAGCAGCATCCATGTTGATCCAGAAAGAAACCCAGGATAAAATGACAATCAGCAGGCTAGGAATGTACATCTGGATTAAATAGTATCCCATCTGACGCTCCAAATGAAACTTGACTTCAATGCATGTAAACTTTCCTAGAACACGAAATTACTTTCATAAATGCTTTTTGCACATTTGTATCTCATTTTCTGAACATAGGTTAGATGTGTGGCCTGTTTCCTGAGCTAATACTGTAAGCAAATCCTGACATACAAACACTAGTCAGCCACTTGTTGCATACTAGCTTGGGGGAAGCATGGGACCACTGAAGTATACTGTGCCCAGTTCTTCATATTAACTGAGAAAAAGAATGTCAGCAAAAGTGTTTCAGCTGCAGAAAAATATAAAGTATATGTTTCTTTTCTCAAAATTCAATGAGCTTTTACTTTAATCAAATATAATGTTAAGCATTAAAAGGGGACAGCATTTTTGGTATTTTAGAGGCATGAGATTAAGCAATCGTGTTTGAACAGACAAATTATACACCACTACTCTTACAGTCCTAGGGTAGCCCACACTCCTCGTTCCGCTAATGAGTTTCTGTCTGTGGATTATGTCTCACAGCAGAATCAACTCAAAGTCTACTTTGAATTTTGCTGAAAGTCTGACTCCAGGAAACCTAAACCAATCTCTCGTGGGAGGTGAGTGATCCTTCAAACAGCTGATAGCTGCTGCACAGCAGTCCTGGAGGACAGAGGTTTTGGATTGCCTGACAGTGGAACTAGATGTGCAGCAGGAGCTGCAGAGTCCTGAGCTGCAACCGCTCGTCAGCTACTAATGCAGTCACTCTGTGCTACTCTCAGAATTACTCTGGGTTAGGTACTGCCAGGGCTCTCACTCCAGGGAGACTACAGAAAAGCCTCTCATTCCTGAAGTGTCATGCTAATGGTTCCAAATTACCCCCATCGTGTTGGTTGGAAAATGAATGAAGATGCATTTTTCCTCGTTCAACCTTTCAGAGGAAATTAGATTGTTTGCTGATTTCTGTGATGTCCCTATATTTTTCTGGTGGCCTACAATGCTGAATGGTGGATGCAAGAGTTAGCACAAAGGGGAGCGCAGAGGATGTTTGAAAAAAGAAGGAGTGAAGACTGAGTAATATCCTGACAGCCCAGAAGTTCTAAAATGAGTGAGCTGTGATTTGAAACGCAGGTGCTGAGGGCTGGGCAGAGGCTGCTCCTGACCAGGCTGCCCGTGCAGAAGAGGACTGGGGTGTGGTGGCAGCAATGGCACGAGCAGCACCCTCTGTCAGAGGCTCTCCAGACTTTTGTGGCACAGCCTGGACAGAGAGTTTAGGAGAAGGCTGAGTAATAAGTTTCATCCACATTTTAATTTCACACCAAACTGAAGGAACAAACTACGGAGAAGACAGTAGTGGGGTTACCAATCACAAAGTTCTCCTTCCTTGGTATTTTGGGCTCCAAAATGAGAGGCTGCATTTATAAAAATTAAATCCAGCCATTTTCATGAGATATAAATGTGGCATTATTTTTGGCAGAGGCAGAACCTCTCACATTGTATTATTTCATAGAGTGAAACAAATGTATTTGATGCAACCAGATTAGCTCTTATGCTGAAATGATGAAAAAGCTATTTTAGATGAGAGGGATTATATTTAATCCCAGAGAGCACCCAGAAAACTGTTCTCTAAATGCTGTCCCCATTAAATAAACTCCAAGCAGCTAAATCAAAATTTTAACAGAGTCCCCCCTTCTCTTTGAAGCTAAAGCTAGAAACCACAGCGTTATAAACTCCTAAACAGCAAATGAAAGAAAAAACTTTAGAGCATTAACAAACAATTTCCCAACATTCCATGTCTGTACATTATTCAGATCAGCAATAAAAACATTGTCTTTTGACATGCTACATCTCAAAAATTAGACTACACATAAAAGCTGGCGAAAATTTAATGTTTTTCCTCATTGGCAATTTGATATGCTGGAGAAATAAACCAGGTTTAGAAAAAAATCAGTATTTTAAAAGTGATGAATTGATATTTAATAAAAGAGTTAGGTTTTTTACGTGTTGCATTTTAAGGATATTAAAACAATTAGATTTTTATCAGTTTTTAAATATTTTAAATACTTTAATTATTTTAAGGATATTAGAATACTTTAATGAAATTAAAGGAAAATTTGAAAGTAAATCTTTCAAAAAAACAGAGAAAAATACTTCCTAATTAGATTTAAAAATAAGTGTGACTGAATAAAATTTTAATTTCAATTTTTTTTTTTAATTTTACCCAGATTTTTCCATTGCAAATTGACAATAGATACGATTGGAACAGTTGATAGAAAAAAAGAGAATAATTCTCACCAGTGTTGTAATGTTTTGTGCAATAACCAAGTTCTTTATCTTCTTTCAAAATAAACTGTGGCAAGGTTAAACCCTCTGCGACTTGTACGGGTCCATCACTTAGCCACTCAAATATCAGATCATTCATGGTGTAGCCAACTGCAATGAAAAGTTCAGAGTTTATTAGATGGCAACTCACCAAAAAAACATGTTCTTATGTCTGAGAAGCATGTCTTTTATTGCAGTACGTGTTATCTCAGTTACATTTTCAAACTGCTCAATTAACAACTGTACAATTCCTCTTAGTTGCTATAACTACACCATTACACTACTAAAAACAAGAAGTAAACACTGTTATATTCTCAAGTTCTGCCCCGGTTTGCCACCAAAGACTAATTTTGCTGGCCCAAACCAGTCTAAGATTCACTGGGCACAAAGGCAGGCAGCAGCCCACAGTTCATAGCCATACAGCTAAGTCTTTTCTCCCCTAAATAAGAAAGAAAAAAAAAAACAAAAAAACCAGCTGGCTGGTACCTACTGAATATTGGGAACGATTGCTGGTACCCCTCCTGGGTTTGCCTGACGGTTACCTGGGCAGGCTGAGGCAGTGCTGCGGTGTGTGCTGGCAGTGACACAGCACGGAGGGTGTGAGCTGGTTGCCCTGTCCATGCCTTGCCTGTGTTTAGCACACCAGCTTGGGCATCACTAAGATGACCAATGCTTCATCGGGTATTTCGCTTCCATTTTCCAAAAGTGTGCCTTGACATAGCAAATCCCTGGCTATGTAATGATTGTTCTCACTTTCCTGAAATTCAGTAATTTCTCCCACATGTCATTGCTGTATTTACCCTGTAAGTGATGCAACTCTGATGGGTAAGGTGGTGTGACCCAGGAGGGGGAAAGGTAAGGGAGCAGGAGAAGCACAGAAATAGCGATCCTCACGTTATGGTGATAAACATAATTCCCTTATAAAGCAGGAATACTGAGAATCACCACACAAATGTGATAATATAAATACAATCTAATCACTGAATGTTTGGG
The DNA here is from genome assembly GCF_015227805.2 of Hirundo rustica. Taxonomy (NCBI): domain Eukaryota; kingdom Metazoa; phylum Chordata; class Aves; order Passeriformes; family Hirundinidae; genus Hirundo; species Hirundo rustica. The sequence goes on along the minus strand of NC_053451.1, from coordinate 101,349,464 downwards.
TAAAAACTTGTTATTTGATAGGTAAAGCAATTGGGCACTCACAGCTCTCTAGCTGCATTGTACATGTCTGTACATCCATTGGAAAATTCTTCAAGTCCATGGGACAGGACAAGGTTAAAGTAAGCCTAAAATTAGAGGGGGAAAAACAATATGTTAGACATCCACAGGTTTTATTTAAAGCCCCATACTTAGAATTCAAAGGATCAAGACCAAATCTTAACACCTCAAGGTCTGGGCTCATCTCCCCTTTGAGCTTTTAAACATGTGAGAGCTGTGGAGACAAAAATTTGTGAGCAAACAGGACGCTTGCAGCCTGCCCTGGCTGAGCACAAAGAACAGAGGCAGAGAAAACAACATCAGGTTAGTAATACATGCTCTCCACTAATGAACCAATAATCCAAAAGCTGAAATGCCTGGTCATGGGACACATGTTTTTAAGTTTCATTTGGGGAAAAAAAAAAAAAAAAAAAAAGGAAACAACAACCATGTTTTTTTTTTTTAACAGAGTGCATTTGTTCTGTTGGAACAACGAATCCCATTTCCAAGTCTTCATTCTTATTGCTTAGCCACTAAAAGAAGGAAGAAAACATTATACAGTACAAGAATCACAATGCATTAAAGGACTACAGATAGAAGAAAGTAAGCCTAAAGGAACATAATCATACAAAATATATTTCTCTTTTAATATTTCAGTTGTTATTGTCCCAGATAAAGCATAACTTTACTTAAATGGGAATACTTGTAATGTTTCTTTCTTCTTTTTTTTCTTTTTTTTTTCTTTTTCTTTTTTTTTTTTTCTTTTAGTTGATTTAACCTTTTAACATTTGACTGAAATCTATTTCAAGACTATCTCTTCTGGGGGTTTTGTTTGTTTGTTTGTTTGTTGTTTGTTTATTTTGTGTGTGTGAGAAGAAACCATTTTTAGCTAACCAAGATATTGGGATAGCTTAATTACAAGCAACTAGCTGTGATAAACTGTATAAATATTAGGATTTTGTTTTAAATAATATTTTTAAAATACATTTTTATTTCTGATAACATTCAGCACAAAAAAAAAAAAAAAAACCAAAAAAAACCACTCTGTAACAACGAATGCAAAAAAACCCAAAACAAAACAAAAACAAACAAACAAAAAACAACAACAAAAAGCCCTCCGTGCCCTTTTATTTTGAAGGGCAGTAACGAGACTGTCCAATTTGAAGGGACACTGAAACATTAACATAGTATAATGACAATAATTTTTTAGTTGTCAGTGAACCCACAGGTCAGCTGTTTAGAATTTGTTGTCCCACAAATGTATGTGATCACTACAGAGAAATTCTTGACCAAATTCTGTCTCCCACGATGATCTTGTGGTTCTTACCACCTACAACTGATTCAAGGTCTTTCAGTCTGTCTCTTCACCATGTGAAGTTTTGGGGACCACCTGTCTGTGGCTTCTAACCATAAAATCACTGTGACAAAAAGATGATATTTAGGTAATAGAGATCAAAAAAATCTCAGCCAGCTCTAAGATCACATTCAACATCACTGCTATATGCAGGCTACCTAAAAAACATCACACTATTTTCATCTTGACATGGTCTTTAGGAAACAAGATGACAGTATCAGGAAATTAGAGATCACCTTCATGTGGCAGTGAGATGAATAAAAGTCCCCAGTACCCTTCTCAACATCACCATAGGAAGTAAACCCACATTTAACCTTAGCAGAAATATTAAAAAAATAAAATTGTCATCTAGAAAAAGAAAGGTTTATCTAGTAGGTGTGTGTCATTGAAAATCTGTCATTTTCTAATTTTAATATTTTAAGTCCTTGCAAATGTTAACTAGTTTCATTTCTGCTTGGTAATTTCCCGCATTAAAGATTGAGCTAATAAAGCTGCTAATCCCCAGCATTAACAAAACAGTGTCTCTGCCTCTTCCCTGAAACACTGCTATATCAAACTCCCTTCTCTTCAGTCATCTTCTAAATGTGGCTTACACATTTTAAGTTCTTTTCAAATGTGCCTTTATGCAAACACAGCCTTTGTAAAAATGCCATTTGTTTGCAATCATTGAAGTAGGCATGGGCTATTCACCCCTTGGATTTTACTGACTGTCAGGTGTGGACTGCACACCGACTTCATTTCCTTTCTCCTTCATCCCTTTTTACACCCCCAAAATTCAAGTAATCTGGGGGTTTGACTACATACATGGTCAGGAAAGTCTCTTGTTATATTAATAAAACATTTATGAGAAAGCGTATACACTCAGTTGTAGCTTTCAAGATTCACAAGGAAAAAATCATCTATCTCCATTGATATAAGGTAGATATATATATTTTTTCCCTTGGAAGTGAGATGAGAAAATTATATAGGCTCATTTGTAGGTCCACACAAAGCCTAATGTCCTACTTTCTCTTCATAATCATTGTTGTCTTTCAAAAAGACTTAATTATTCTCTTATCACCCTGAAAATAATTAAAAATAATTTTTATTCACTGTGTTGATGAGACTAGATCAAGACATCCCGCCCTTATAGTTTTACCTCTACCTGTTGTTCACCTCAGCTCAGTAGCCATTCAGAATTAGCATCTTTGTCTCTAATCCCTTTTAACAGCAGTAATGCAAGTGTGGAAACAAGGGGTTGGAGCCTTGTATCATCCACAGATCCACTGATTTTCAACAAGATTACTGTATACTACATGTTCAGCAGCTGGAATTTGAAATAGATCTGAAGTCCATGGTGGTGGGTTAATTTATACCAGTTGACACCTTTTCAGGAAAACTATGAGCCTGCAAATGTTTCCAAACTCTAGTGCCATGTCACTACTTCCATACCTACGTTAATAAGGGCATGGGGTCATAAACAGAAAGTGTTAGGTAGATATGGCTACCCACAACGGTGATAATAAGTGTCATCGACAGAAGATATTTCAGAAAAATGAATGTCTCACACTTGGCAAATTTAAAAAGGGCCCCTGGAGGTTTGGAGCAAAGAGCAAATTTAATGGGGAATTACCCTGATGAATACTTTAATCGTTAATAAAACAGAACAAACCGCTACAGAACAATTATTTTATTTTCCAGGCATCCTGCCACCAAGGCAGTTGAGAAGCATAAACAACAGATTGGTGGTGGAGGACCATAAAACACTGATGGGAAGTGCTTTATGAACCATCTGTAAAACTGAAGTGAGAAGAAGCTGACCAGAGTCTTGATTTTGCGTTCCATTACCTGAGCACCCTCCGCCCCACGCCTGCCAGCCCCAGGGGGCACAGCTGGCTCAGGGAAAGCTCTGGGGCTGAACACGTTCTGTTTTCCAGCTGAGCAGAGAGGGCAGGAGGGAGCAGGAGAGACTCACGTCTCCAGTGCCTCAGCACACCAGGCAAAGTGCCAGGGACTGCAAGCTGCCTCAGAGAAGAGGCAAAGCTGCTCTCTTCCTTTCCCCCCCTGCTCCCTCACCCAACCCCCAGCCAAGGAAGAATCAAGCCCTGGAATAATGCAAATAAGAGCATGAACAGGACAAAACACAGAATCAGAGCCAGAAAACAAAACATGAACAATTAGCTGCGGCTGTGATGAAAATAACAAATAAATAAATAAATAAAGCCACTGAGCAGCGCTGTAGCACAGACAGGGCTATAATCCAAGTACTCCAGGGCAGCATTCTCTGCATTTTGTTTTGGACCCTCTTCCTGAGGATTCCCTCACACACCAGGCAAGTCCTCCTGAGCAGCATCTGCTGGCACCTTAAATGCCTTCAAAGTGCAGCAGGCACTGCTGGGATTTCTTCACTCACCATTTCATTCAAACTCCCCTCTTTCATCCCCTGGTTTCACTATAAAGTGCTGAGATATCACTAAGACTTAGCTTGTGGGTCTGTCTTTCTCCCCAGCCCCACTCAAAATCTTTATTTCTGGTCACCTCAGGGACCCACTTATAGCACCACTCAGAGGTCTGCATCCCCCAATTTCTGATGGTAGGGAGGCAAGGTCCTCCAGGCTGTGGCCCCTGTCACAGAAGTCAGAATAGGGCATCTCCTGGGGGGGGGGGTGGGAAATAAATAGCCTGACTGCTTAATCAGAAACCCTCATGCTGGTTATCTGTCACACCTGAACATGTTTTGCAGTGTCAGTGTTTTCTCCTGGTGTCAGCAGGCGTGGCCCTAGATGGGCCAGCAGCAGAACTCAGCACAGGCACTGCTGCTGCATCCAGCCATCATCCTCCGAGGAAAAGGCGAAGGGGTCACACACAGGTGCAGCCAAGGGGGCTCAGAGGTATTTATCTGTAGTGCAACCAAGTCCTGGGCTCAGTACTGGGGCTGAGATACTGTGTTTCCTGGTCATCCTTTGACCACTCCTGCCTTTATCCTGTTCTTTCTCCAGCCTGAAGATGTTTTCCCCACCTCCTCATATGCCTGCTTATCTACCCTACATCTCTCCCAGGGTACCTACCTGACAAAGAGCCCTGACATTTTCTGTTGCCTCCTGGTCTGTCCTCACACCCTTTCCCGCTCCTGTTTACCAATTCCTGTCAAACACCACTCCCACCTGCCTTCAAGGTGAGTCTTGAGGCCATTCTGCCTTTGACAACTAACCCCCGAAGCAGCATAATCAGTAGAGGGTGAGGATCTTGAATTAAAATATGTATATATATATACACACACACACACACACACACACATATATATAAATAATTAAAAAATCAATAATCACTAGAAATTAAATGCTTGTAAATATATTATTCTCAAGATGACTCCCAACCTCATTCTTTCACTTGAGGGTTTTGAATGCTGGGGCTCCTGACCATCACACCACTTCTCTGATAATCACACAATGCAACAAAAACACTTCAGAGTACTGCTCAGACAGACTGCTTGTGAATGGTCTGCAACACAAATCTGAAGTAATGAGCTGCTAGTATTGGGTTGAACACTTAGGGAATTGTGTTTACACATTACATAATTCATGATTTTTTTTAAAATAAATTTAAGAGAATATGTAATTTTAACTGAGATTTGACATATTGCCTTGTCTGCAGCAACCACTAAACTGTATTCTAACCCAGTCCTTTATAAGCAGCTATCACTTCTTAGCCTGATGTTCTTGCAAGACACACAAAATTTCCCTTGATCTCAGTGATATCTCATCCCAGAACAGGACACTGGCTCCACAAGAGAAGGACCCTGGGGATCATAATACGTGGTATATCATGACCGGGGAGTATTCCTTTCATCAGTTATTCTGCAAGAAAGATTGATTCTGAGTGGGCTACAGAACAACAGCCTCCTCACAGAGTTTTTTTTCTAATGGTAAATAACTTGTATTAGTCCTTTTACATATAGAAATACTGTTGGGAATTTTAAAAGTCCTGTAGATGAGGCTACAAATCCCTTCTGTCTGCAAAAACCCCCATGATTATCTCCTCACTAGCATGAAAAGCACAAAATGCCTCACCATGAGTAGGCATCATGTTAAAAATAACATTTTGTTTCTATTCTTATCCCTCCATTCTTTCACACTACGCTCATCTGCACCTCATCTGCTGCTGGGACAAGAGATTTCACAATCTAGGATTTTATGCTGCAAATACCGGAGCATAAATAGCACATGCATGATCACTGGTAGCACTGGCTACGTGCCATTTTTATCAAAAGACCTGTGCAAACCCCTCGCTGTTGGATTTAGTGAGACAAGAGGGATTTCTTTTTTCCACCATTATTAAATCTAAAGAGGCTATTGTAAATTGCAAGGTCTCTGGTATTTTTCTTAAAGCTCCAAGCTGACAATAAAGATATTTTAGTGGTATATTTTTCTTTTAAAGATTAAACTCCTGATCCTTCTAGCTGCTGAAATAACATTAAAATATTACCTAAGCACAAGCAGACAAAGTTCCCTATTAAACTGGCAGGGGAGATGAAGTTGCACAGCAACCATGACAGCATTGCATGACACAGGAGCAAATGCCATTTAGGCTAGTGACACTGAAACAGGGAGGAGAATCTAAAATCTCTTTATATTCCTCCCAGGCCCCTCTTCTTGGGTGCCTGAAAGAAGGACACACACGCTGATCACTTATCAGAAGGAAAAAAAATCCCAGTGGCATTCTTCCTTTAAATGTCTTTTCATTTTGTAGTCCATCTCATTATTTTTTCAGGGACCTGACTCATCATTTTGAATGTCAATTCTGGTAATTTTCACAGTCTACAGGCTTTGTCCTGTTAAATGGAACAGTCAAACTGACTGGATTTTTTTCCTTATTTTTGAAGAGTCCTGGAATTCCTCTCTAATATTTGTCATGTTCTGCAGCTTCATTTCTGCCAGGTGGGAATGGCCTGAAGTTGAGTTTAGAGGAGACATGGAATCCTCTCTGCTATGGCAAAATGTGAGTTATAGGCTGGAGTTCGGCGTACTGCTATTTCTGAGCATGTTCCCCCTCCCTCCAGCGCTTTGCTTTGCTTCATGTACTGCTTACCAGCACAGGAGCTGGCAAAGAGCAGGGTGGTGGATTTCTCATTTCAGGCATCCCACTTCTCATTGTAATGCAATCACTGTCTGCAGATACGCAATGCCAGCACATGAGCTGCCAGCAAATGATTTTCCAATTATTGCTCAAACAAATCTAAGAAATTAAATTCAAATGTTATTGTATGTAACAGTTAAATTCTGTAAGCACCTATTTCCTTTATGTGACTAACAGTATTTCACCTTTTCTTTTTTTCTCTGTCATTTTCTATCTTAGTTTTCCTGCAGTGTGTGTTTGGTATGGTGTTGCTTTACTCCTGGCACAATGACATCTCTGTTCTAAGCCATATATTTCAATCAAATTGGCAAAAGAATATTGGATTTATCCCTGGGACCATGTTTTAGGAAAAAAAAAATGCATTTTTGTACCATTTAGGAAGGGTTCCTTCACCTACATCATTTTACACCTAACCTTTAAACGGCTCGAGTGCAAATTCAATGGTTAAATGAAGTGATTGATCAGCAGCAGTCGAGGACAGGCATTGCCAACAGCCATAAGGGGGATGGTACACAGTGTATTGGCTGTGCAAACATCCCATTGGCACAGATATCCAAAAGTAGCCACCTGCCAGGCTTTTTGATCCTGCCAGCCAAGATCAGCTTTATGTGTAGAGATTGGTCTCCAGCAGTATTTCTCACTTTTTTACTTAGAGCAAAGTCTTCCTTTTTAATTGAGACACAGGAATATTGGACGGTAGAAGTGGCATTTCATGCCATCAAATCTGATCATCTGCTTTCACTCAGAGTCACATTCTCTCAACCATTTCAAAAATGATCACAGGTCATTTCATGCTATCTAGTGTGTGTGTCCCCATTTTGGCTGGAATATCGTCACAGGAATTCAAGGCGTATATAGCTGTAAATTTGTAACTTCCTCTGTGAGCTTACTGAGTTCAGAGCCATTTGTTCTCCTGGCAGCATTGTCCTTCGGTCTAAGCAGCTCCCCACTTGTGTTTGTATTTACCTCCAGTGCTCTCCTGCCTCATCTGCGGATGTGTGTGGCATTAGAGGAAGGAGTGAGGCACTACACACTAAGATATAATGCCCATATCCCTGCTTTACTTTAAATGCCTTATGAAGTGAAAAGAAACTAATTTTGTGTCATTAAAATGTAAATTATTCTTTTCTTAAGCAGTATAATCAATGGGGTTTTCACAATAGCTATGTTAGTTGCATAACAAAGTACCCACATTAGGCTTTATTATTTATTTAGTAGGTTTTGTTGTTGTTATTCAAAGCAAGTACTTTAGATACAACAGGAAAGTAAGGGTATTGGAAACCTGGGACTAGATCCTCAGACTGAATTTGTAGATTGGGAGGGAATGAGAAAGAAGGGAATGGTTGATGCAGTTAAGGGGGTATTTAGAAACAACCCCAAAGGATGAATTCATTTATTTAAAAGGCCCCAGAAAGAAGGGTCTGGAGTGGGGCTGGTAGGAGAGGCAGGAGTGAGGGCAAAAAGGAAAGAGAAAGGAAGGATGAAAAACAGAGAGCTAATGATAATCCAAGGACATTGGGTTCAGCTGTAATGAGAATGGCTGCTTTTCCCACAAAAGGCTGCAATTTTTTTGCTTCTGAAACCATTGTTATTATTGTAATCATGCTTATGGGAAGACAAATTTGTCAAATTCGCTGGATTCACATAGCATACAGCCACAATTTGGGAAGTGTCCGTGTCCCAGTAACATTGTGCAGCATAATAAAGTTTAGTGATTGTAGCTCTATAAGGCAGCAGCCCACCGTACATATTAGCTGTCAAACACCAAAATGTTTTAAATGTTCTCTATTTCAGTTGTCTTTTCCGTTGACTATTCTTCAATGTTTTGGTTTGATTTAAGTATAGAACATTTACTTTGAGGTATATGAAGACATTTTCTGCTCTTGGAAAGTCAGAGCATTTAGAATGGGGTTGTGTACAGTTCTGCCAATGCAAGAATGAATTAATTTTCAATGAAAATGTCCCTGTGATTATTGACATTCACTTCCAAGGGAAAATCAGAATAATACCAGTGATATTCTGATAGGACCTGACGTAATAGATATGTCTGTGTGAGGTGGGAGTTTAACAAGCAAACAGACATGTCAATCATGATAAACGTCTCCATGACCCCACCTCTGTCAATCTGTCACATGAAAAGACAATGCTGCTGGTAAAGTCCAAATCCTCTTAATCCCAACACTAGATTGTAAAATAAAATTGAAGTCGTTAAAGCACAGAATGCACACAGAGCTGTAGAGCATAAAATTTTCTACTACTCTGCTAAACTAGACTGTGCTGGGACATGGATGATTTACATATAACGGGGATAAATGGATCCTTATCATCATTTAGCTGATAAAGTCTGCACCCCAAAATTGGTTTAGAAAACCTACACCTGACTTCATTGTAATATGGTAACATATTCCATAATAGCCATGCAAAAAATCCAAGACTGTATCTTACTTAAAAGCAATATATTTCAGCAGGATAGTGAACTTTTTGCCATGAGCAGTCTGTTGCAGAGGGACCAGCAGTGCTGCCTGTGTATTTCCTTAATCTGCTTTTCTTTCCCATAAGGCAAAAAATACGTGTATGGAGGAGACGACAAAACACGGAAGTTTCTCTCAGAAAAGCTGGATTATAAAAGTGCTATGGATTACTTCTGATGATTTATGTGGTGGACATGGCAGTCATAACTCCTGATCTAACACCAAGTGGTATGTGGGGTCGTGGGGGTGCAGGAGAGGGTTGACTCTTCCTCAGTGCTATGGCCACACTAAGAAGAGTTGGTTTTGGAAACTCCTGAGTAAGGCAGCCGGCGAGGCAGCAAAGAGGTTGCAAATAGATGTACTCTTCACAGATACCTCTCTTGGTTTATGCACGCAAAGTGAGGGCTTTGGGTTGTACCAGGTCCTCCCTGTCAGCTGCTTGTTGTGGAATGGAGGGCTGGTAACCATTCCCAGAACAGCTCCACAAGCAGAGCAATCCAACAGCTTGAGCCTTCTCTGTTTCCTGGTGCCCTACAGCACAGAAGTGCTTTCCAGCAGACACTCTGCCCTCAGTCATAGTAACATTTACAATTAAAACTAGGTCAATAGCTGAAACCACAAGGAACTAATTGTCTACATAACTAAGAGTTCTGCCACTAGGAAGAAAAAGAAAGACAGAAAAACAGATATTTTGAAAGACTTGGGGAAATTTTTCCTAGTAATTAATTGCTCTTTGAACAGGAATAACAAAAATAGGGGAAGAAATATAACTTCTGTATTTGCACAGATCTCCTCTCTATAATTCCAAGTGTCTCTCTTGTCAAATTATGCAACACAAGCTAAAATCTTCTCATATTTAAAAAATATGTAGTAATCTCCTTTTTAACTATTTCTGGCTAAGTACACTGGCACTACAATTCAGAGCAAAGATCAACTGAGAGTGTTTTCTTTAGCAGCAAGTAAAAAAGAAAATATATATGTACACACCTAAATATATAGAGTTATATTTACAATGCTTTCACCTTCCTGACCAATATAGTCTAGATCCAATCTGGGGATCAATACTACAGTTGAATTATATCGCCTTCTGAATCAATCTCAATAAGGCTGAGATGCACTGAAAATACTAAAAAGAGAAGGAGGCAATTAATGCAGGAAAAAAAGCCACAAACCTTAAATAAAACCACTTTCTATCACTTTGCTAAAATGAGCTTTTAGGCAGATGCTAATATTCTGAGCTGGCTGGCAGCCTGAAATGAGTTTGTGGGAATCAGGTAGCACAAATGGGTAGCTCAGAGAGAATATAAAGCCTTCTGTGAGTTTAATTAGCATTTTCCTGATGTCCCAGGTGTCCTCAGAGAAGACACGATCCTTGTCCCTGGAGCATACAGCCCATGCACTGGGGTGTGCAATGCAAAATGCAGGTGTCATAGAGAGTGTGAGTGCCTGGAACAGGATTCTTGGTAACATCACAGTGTTGCAATGCTTTCCAAGTGCAGAACCTCCTCCAAAATCCAATGCATGCAGAAATCAGTCAAGGATTGGGAGCAGATGAGTCACAAGTATCTAGGGGGTGACATTGTGTAGGTTATGATTTGAACTCTTATCGTTTTTTCAGCATACAATATAAACACAATTACAAGCATTTCTTGTTGAATGCTCTCTACAGAGTGCTTTAAAATAAAAGTTATAGCTATTTAACAGTTTTTGAATTGTTATATTTGGGTGGAACTGAGATTGATCTCGACTAAAGTGAAGTTGCTTGCTGAATAACTTTGTTGTACTTGTGGACTTCTCAAAACACATGCGCCTCCAAGAGCTGTTGTTACATCTCCAGTGACAAGAGCATATATTAGTGGTATTAAGTAGTTCTGGGTCCCCTCCACAAGGCTCTAGTTTTCCCTGCAGCACCCAAAGGTACAGACCTGTTACCCAGCCAAAGAACCTGAGGCTGTATACAGCATGTTGAGATCAAAAAAGGTGTCAAGGTAATCATCTGAGCATGCAAACATATAAAAATGGGGCTGGATTCCTACAGTTATGATTCAGAGGTGGGTACATCCACCATCAATAAATTTTTATTCTCTGTAACAACTCCCAGGGAATTAAATATAATTGTAGGAATCTGCAAGCCTGAGCATCATGATTATTATAAGGCAAACTCTGATGGAAATCTGCTTTATGCCTCTTCTGTGCTGTGTTAAGCTTGTTTCTTTGACCAGCTTTACAAGAGAAGGACAAAGAGCCTCATGCTTACCACAGGGTGAGATAATTCTCTTAGCCAAGCACTACAATGGAGGTGATACACAGCCCAGACGCTCACTCACCCTTTCATGATTTTTCTGAACACCCATATCCCACACCAAATGTCTCATTTTAGTAAGGTATGGACCAGGAACTGTTGTCCCAGGTGACTTCCCAAGTTCTGTTCAGAAAGGGCAGGTTTGGCCTCTGAGAGCATTTAACAGCATAAGTCAGTTCAGCCTCCTCCATGGTGTATTTTCATGGTTTTGATGCAGTATATAGAGAGGAAGGATACCACTGCCATACAAAACACACACCTTACTTCTTGCCCATTAATTACCAGGAACACTTCTAAAGTCACTTTAAAGTCACATGCAAAGAACAGTTTGTATTTTTGCAAGATTAATTTGATCTTGATTTTGTTAAATTTGGAAATACAGCAAGACGGCTTGCCTGCTACATCCCAGAGGTATTTGTGAAGTGTTTTAAACACTTAAAGCACATTAAATGCTAAATGTTAAATATCACAATTACAGGCAAAGTGCTACTGGTGCAGTAGCAAACAATCACAATATAGTGAAACCAATCACTAAAATATTCTTGTTTCTGCATAGCACAACTACAAGCAGCTGAGAGCAAATAGAAATATCTAGCCCGGTATCTAGACATTTAAGACAAGTATTTCTAATTGCTCCTGATTTCAAGTTTCCATACTCCAGCAAGTTTTCTTCACTGTAAAATGTTAAAAAATTATATGCCTTGTTAGGTGTGCCAGGTTACTCTGTTACTGTTGTGCGATACAAATGAGAAGCAATGAGCTTTGCTTAGCGCTCTCTTGGAATTCAGCTTACTCTGCTTCAAATTAATTTGCATTTAGGTGTGGGAATTTAAAAAACATGAAACAGCAGCTCAAAATATCACTTTTGCTTCATGAGCAAATGTCAGGAAAACTATCCATCTGCATTCAGAGCAGCACCCAACAGCGCTGTTTCCTCCAGTAAATGGTGTCTGATGTCATTCAAACAGATGCATTTGTTTCCTTCTCAGGGTGAAATAGGAAATTTTTGTAAGTGACAGTGTATTTATCACCCTGTTAGTGCTGGTACCATCCTCATATCCTATTATTTTTTCTCAATCTCTTCAGGTAGAGTAATTTGAAACCCTGCTCAGTAACCCATCTTCATCTGTCCAAATATTACTGGGCTCTTGTCAAGGAATTTCCACAAGAATTATGTAAGTGGTTGAAGTTCCATGCTAATATTTATTTATTTAACATCCTAAAGAGCACAGCTATTCCAAGCCTAGATCAATAGTAATTCCTTAATGAAAATGCAGTCAAAATCAAATGCCCCTTTAGAAATAACTACCTTCTAAACTAATCTGCTTTACAGATAAGCAAATTCACTAAACAACCTGTTAAACAAATAATATCATCTTTACTTTCCACAATGCAAGAAAGGCAAAAGCCAAGAAGCATTCTCAGGAAGAAAAAAGCTCCAGTAATTACTTCATTTTAAACAATCTTAAGAGCAATAACAGAATGTTTTGCATCTTTGGTTACCACTATTAAGCAATTAATGGTTCACAGTTAGCTGAATGTCAAATGAATACTGCAGGTTGTTTGCCGCTATTTATGCTTGTAGAATACAATTTTGTTTTTCTGCTTATGTCCCATTTCATCAGGTCATACCAAATCATATTTTGTCAGTGTTTATTAATTCAGCTAAATCTAGTCCCAGAGCACACACTTTGTTGAACTTAGTACTAAAAAAAAAAAAAAAAAAAGCTTCCCATAGTTCCCGGTGTGTTTGTTTTTTTGTTTTTGGGGAGTTTTGTTTTTTTGTTTTTTGTTTTTTTTTTAATGTGACCAGATATATTCAAAAACCAGTGGTTGCGTGTCAAATTTTTCGCATTTCAAGCATGTTTTTACTTAAAGTGTTGAGCATTTACTTAAATTAATATTCCCCTTTATTTTTAAATGGCAGCTACTGAAGAGATGGTTTCCTCTTTGCAAGAGGAGGGACTTGGGTTAATGCTAATGGTAATTACTGAGGCATACCAATAAAGTTCTAGACAGCCTCAAGTTTTCAACAGAACCAAGTAGTACTGCTCTGCCAGTTAGAGACTATTTTGCACGAAGTAAAATGTTAGCAAAGGAACATAGGCAGTTTTTCCTTCTACCCTGATATTACTAAGTCTCATTTTGGTTGTACACATGGGACAACAAAAAAATTAAATATCTACATTACATTCAGGGAGGGAAAGAATTGGAAGAAGAGAAAAAAATAAAATTAACTGGTTTACCTGATACTGTACAACACCTTTCCAGTTTTAGAAATCCTCAGCAACTTGTTGTCTGTTGTGACATCATGGAAATTTGCTCCCTTCTCATTGGCAAAGAATAAATCTGGCTTCCAAATAGAATCCAACATAGAGGGATCCAAATCCAGGGAATCATCAGGATATTCGCTGTAAGCCAGACGTGAGTCATTCCACTGCTGTCTCAAAAAAATGTTCACTCTGTAGTCCTACAGAAATGTCATGTAAAAGGTTACTAAGCCACCAAAACTGAAAGCCCACTTTATCATGCTTTATGTTCTTAGACTTACTGCAGTACCACCATTACAGCAACCATTTGTGTTATCCTTTGAACATCAGAGTTGTCATTTGAAAATAAAGTTGTCAAAATACTGCATTGAACCAAATTAACACAATTGGTACATTTTCCAAATCAAAATTCCTTCAGTGACAAGAAAAAAACTGCAACCTCCACAATTTAATGTAACCCTCTTTCAAATGTTGTGGATTACCTGAGAGATATTTGAAAATTCAAAAAGCATTGCAGCAAAATATATACAATTTCATCAAGGATTCTATAAAATTACCAATTTAAATAAATTGATTCCAATATGTAAGTTATTTATGTCTAATGTTCTCATGAACAGATTTTTAAATCCAGCGATGCCAAAACTGTATAGAAGAAATTAAATCATCACTTCTTATTTACTACTTGTTTCCTTTTCCTATTTACTGTATGATTTCTGAGTAAGTTCCTTCATTTACTCCTCCCTGTCTGAATTCTATGAAAATTGGCTTGATTGTATTCTTCTGCTGGGTGGTCTGCTAGTTACAACCGGGAAAGGCAGCAATTACCTAGAGGTTAATTTAGGACCAACATTAACACTGTGTCAAGAACTGGTTATTAAAGGGGAGTGCAAAAAGAGCTTTCAGGTTCTAAACTCTCTGCAGGGAATGGAAGGAAGCAAATGCTTACTCTCCTTATCCCAGGTTTCCGAAGTCAGCAAATAAGATCTTCATCCCTCTAAAATTACTACTTTAAATTTGTTTGTGAACACTCTCTTAGAAATACCACATACTCTGCCTCTAAAAGAAAACTATTTAATAATATTTGTATTTATTATATTATCTGAAGGTATGCTTTATCAGATAATTCTGCTGCTAGTACAAAGCATTAACATTTAGGATTTGCTTTATGGTAGCGGATGTACATTAAAATGGAAACACTGTGTTTTGACTTGGAAAATGTATGAGCTGACTGCATTTTAGTCAGGTAACTGAACTGTGTAGAAAAGAACTTATCACCCTTAAAATGTAGATAAATATTCTCTGATCAGTATTCTCTGAAATACTCTGATCAGAGCTGCAGAAAGCAGCTTGCCCGATATGCACACTCTGTGAACGAGCCTCTCTGAGCTGCAGTTTTTGCCACCTTTGCTCCCTGAGGTGGTAGTGAGGTGTGCTGCTGCTCTGACAGAATATTTCTAAATGTAGGTTTTGAACCCTATGGGAAGATGCTTTACAATCTCAGCAGGTGAATAATTTTTCTTTCCTTGTTTTTCATATTCATTTTGCTCTTGGGTAGATGTGACTCAAAACAGGAATGTTGACTAATCAGATCAAGACAGACCTGAGAGAGGCCTCAAGAATAGCACTTATTAAAGATACTTACAAAAGCCTGTATCTGTTTTACACAAGTCATTGTACTTTTTATGGTGATCCTGTTTTAGACATTTCAATATCAAATAGCTATTTGCAGTTCTGAGCTTATAAAATGTCATTACATCCTGTGAGGACACACCATCCATAATCATACTATCCCTTATTTCTTGGCCTTAGAAACTGAGAGTGTCTTATGTTTATAATGTGTCTCTAAGCTTATATTTAAGTGTATATGTTTCTCAGAGTTCATATGGGACAGCTTTAGCTATAAATCCAGGAATGCACTGATTCTATTTCTGCAGAAAAGAAGGCAGGAGCAACTACTGATAGAATAAAATTCCTACAACTAGTTATGAGACTGCCTTTAATTCTTCATTGTAATATGATATATAATGAAGTCTATAGAAAACAGTAGGATTTTTCCCCCATAACACAGAAATCATAAATAAGTCAGAACAGTAAATTATATAGAAATATCTAAAAATTGCTTTGATGAAGTTCAGTGGATGGTGATTTAGATAATAAAAAGCAGTCTGAAAAATCCTTATTCATAGAAGAGATTGCATATGATAATATATATTATACCAAAATCATAAATAGCGCCAATAAGATTACACTATATTTTTCACTATGTCTCCTCATAAATTTATCAGTCATCACACTAATAAATTTAGAAATGCTTTTCCTCTGCAAGCTCTGTTGCTGGAAGCAAAACAGAACTGAAATCTTTGTTTACATCTGATAGGCTTTGCATATATGTGTGTAGATATTTTAATGAGAAATAAAAATGTAACTATAACATGCATATCACAAGAACAGTATTATTTTTTCCTCCTATGCTTGCTGTATAAGCAGTTGAGAGGGATATGCGTTTACACTGTCAAATCTAATCATAAGCAGAATTTTGAATTTACTTTTCCTGAGCTACTACGATAACTATGTTTTGAAGGAAAATTCTCTTAAGAGTGGTAGAACAACATGGAGTTGAGGCAGACTACAGTGTGTATTTTGCAAGGTCCTGAGGGTAGAAGTGGGTGGACTGTAGTAATGCACTCCTACACAACCACAAGTACACCTACTCTGCAAATTCTTTCTGACAGCACCACCGCTCTGAACAAGGAGGGTGGACCTGAAGATTCAATCTCAGATGTAATACCAGTGTCAGCAATAGCTCAAGGCAACTCAGATAAACACTTTTCCTCTATTCTCAAGCCATCAGATCAGAGTAATACAAACATACTGAAAGAATATTAATCTGATTAGATTTAGTAGCTCTATCTGAAGATTGAGGGACTTGATCCACAGATATACTCTAGTTTGGATTATAGGAATGTAGATAGATATCAGTTTTCATCAAATATAAATCCAGATTCACTGCCCAGAGCAAAGCTGGATCCCTTTGGTCTCAGGCACTGCTGTGGCAGGAGGAGTGCAGGGAGCCCCCAGCCCTGTTCAGTGCTACTTTCTGTCTCTGAACCAATGCTTGTCTTTGGTCTGAGCTTTTCCTCCCATCTTTCCCTCCAGCAGCAGTGATTGTCCAGGAGCTGAGTTGGGAGGCTGAAACAAACAGCAAACTTAGCTGGCCTTCCATCAATAGGAGTGGTTTGCCAAAAAGACTGTCTCTCTCTAAATCCTAAAGATGAATGCTCTCTGAAAAGTAGTGGTTTGATGACCTATTCCAGGGGCATGCAACAGAAAAAGGCACTTGGCTACCTATGAGCATAAGCATGCAATGCATCCCCAATGGCTTCAGTGGGAGCCTTTTACTTAGTTAAAAGTACACATGTGAATGAATCAGGATCTAATAAGCTTATTTGTAATTATGTTTTGGTGGCTTTTTTGGTTTTTTGGGTTTTTTTTTTTTTTTTTTTGTTTTTTTTTTTTTTTTGTTTGTTTTTGTTTTTTCTCTAGATGGGAGATAATATCATACAGCCAGCCACAGCAAAGCTTTTAAAATTAAGGAATGGCATATTTATTTTTGCTAACATAAGTAGTCAAAACACAACTGGAGTTTGAATCGTTGACCCTGACAGAGAACCTGCTGCATATTGTCAGTCATTGATTATAGGGCATAACGATGATAATAATGTCCTCACAGTTAGTCATTTCTGTAATTAACAATTAACTTGTCAATGTACAAACCACTCTTAACTTCCCCTACAGCTGATAGCCAAAAAATCCTGGTCATTAGGAACACTGAACATCTGAATTCTTTGGGATGCTGCCCAGGCTGATGTAGATTACTCATCTGTGGTACTCAACTGCAGTCATGATGTACAGTGAATTTTCTGCTGAATACTGCATGTGTAAGTACTTCCAAAAATAGATACAGAGTTTACTCTCATAACTGCTTTATTCAGTGAAGTTACTCAGAAATATCTTTTTCTCTTTCTGTGCAAGTTAGGGCTTATATTAAAGACAAATAAATCAAAGAAAGTTTTCAACTATATCATCTCGACACTGGCTTTTTTTTTTTTTTTTACTATTTTCATTTTGGTATAATATATATGTCATGTAATAAGGAAGAAAAGCATTTCTTTTGCAGGAAAAATAACCTATTGGGATACTGTCCCATATGTGGAGTACAGAGCAGAAAGACTGTTACATTTGCATTTTGTTTCTCCAGGTCTTTGGGAATAAAAGTCGTGAAGAGTATATGGAGTTCATCCATCCAAATCAGCATAAAATCCTGTTTTATTTCTTAATGTAAGGTTTTAGCTTTTAGAAGATTGTGCTGGACATTGGAGTTGTGCTGGCCTTTCACATGTGGAAGAATTTCATCCTGTACTCTGCGTCTTAATCAGAGAAGAGAAACTACTACTGATAACGTTACTGAGAAACTGGCTTACTGAATTTAGTAGGTCTGGAACTGTAATCCTGTTTGCTATGTTAATTTCTCCTACTGAAACTTCTCTGAGCAAGTTTCCAATGAACTGCTGTAGATGGTCCAGGTTATATTCTGATAAAGTCCCTTCAGTGTATGTGCATGGTTTCACTAAGCATTCCCCTCCTCTGAGACAGGAGTGTCTCTATTGAATTTGCAGTCCAAGCTTTTTAATGAATCATTTAGTTTCATGTCAAAACCATCAAGAGCATTTTATAGGGAAAAATGATTCCTAGGAGTCAAACACACTTGTTATTTATCACAAGGGATGACAACAATTTTACCACATAGTTATATCTATTTCAGAAAGGCAAAGTAGTTGGAATAGTAATTGATGTCTGCCTCTCAGAGCAGACTCCTAAAACTAGTCACAATAGTCATTAAAGAAGTGACAACATTAAGAAAATCGATATCAAATAATTGAACAGCAACTTAGAGAAATCTTTCCACACTTTCAGCAGATATAATGAACAAAGCAAAATAAGAAAGCCAATAGTCTTTGTTTTCATCTACTTGGATGTTTGGCTGTTTCCAGCAAAATGTGTTAATGAACATTGGAAAGGTGCACATTAACATATTTGATAGAAGGTAAAATGCAATGAGGGGATTTAATCAAAGCAATGAAGGAGTCTAATTAATGCAATCAGCATTGGGTCGTGCAAGTATTTTCATTGAATGCCATCTTGTAAAGCTAGTGACGTGCAGGATTTTTGCTACTTAATGCTATGCTGATGTCTTTACACACTAGGATCAACAGACATGTCTGGGTAAAAATACTACATTCACAACTATCTTCTCAAAATCTTTTAAACACCGGAAAACAATTAATGTTTTCCAAAAATAATGAAAATTAAGTCTGTTGAAAATTGTATTACATTCTGATATGTTTTATTCCCTGTCATTTTAAAATTGATTTTAGTTTTCTTTTAAGGTGTTTTTAAAATATTAAAGATACATATTCTAAAGCATTAACTTATCTGTTTTATGGTTCTGTATGTTACAGCTTGTCATTTATAGCAAAGTCTTTCCCACACTGTTGAAGAAAGCAACCTGGCTAGCAATAACTTGCCTTATATCTCTAGAAAACATGAAATAATAGGGTAGGTTTTTAAAATAAAATGGTTGAGGAGCAGAAGATTTGTGTTTCTATATTCTTAATCACCACTTACTAAAAGGATGGCATTAATTACAATTTAATCTAAATTAACATTAAACAAAATAGATAAGTCATGCTAAAGATCTCTTCCTTCAAAGCACAAGGCCTATAGGGCAGTATCAATTTCATTTTATAAAAAAACATTTTTATTTACTCTAAGTGGGTAGCAAGTTCATTTTTAATCACCAAGTTCTCTGTCCTGCAGGAAGCCAAGCACCTTTACTGCCTCTGGCTTCAACAAATCCAGAAAGACCTGGATGCTCTGTAGGAATCTCTGGAAAAGAGAGCTGTGAGATTACATTGCAATTTCTTCAAAAGTGCCATAGATATGAGCATGTAATAATTATTATGGGTTTATCAACTTATTATGATCAATCTGTCAAGAATATCTCTGTGGATTAACCCACATAGTCAGTTGTATGTAGGCTTGAATAAAAAATAGATCTTTTTTATTCATTTTTGAAAAAGATTTAAAAACCCAGCATCTTTTTAAATGGAATCAGATTTTTTTAAAAAAAATTTCTTAGCAACTATAGAAAAAAGATAATAGACTGATAGATTTTAGACTAATTTTTTTTTTAAGTTTGATGGAAATTTTAATTTTTTCTCAGTTTGATTCTATTTATCTTATATTTTGCAATTTTTAAAATGGAAATCTAATTTTTTTTTTTTACTGTGTTCTTTGCATTCAGTCAAAATACAAATTTCAGTCATGTGGAATCCCATAATTTCCTAGTATTAATTTAACCTCAAAATACTTAAGTCTTATACCCATATATTCTAGTCATTTGACTCAAGTTTTACACTTACATCTGTAATTTATGTGGCTGCAATTCACAGAGATCCATCTCAGTTAAACAAGACTAGTTCCTGCAGCAGCAGGTAATTCAGCATGTGGTGTAAGACACACACAAATGTGGTGCACCTGGCAGGGAAGCCCACAGCTGAGCTCCAGCCATTCCTCTGCCTCTTCAGAGCTAATGAAATCTGAGAAAGCAGGTTTGCACACACCTGTATTTGCTGCCATCACAGTCACTACAGACTGTGTGTGCTTAGACTTGATAGATAAGTTCAATATATTAATATACACTATTTTATATATTTATAGATATCATTAGTTTATATTTATTTTATTTTATTTTTAGTAGGTTTTATTAGCTTCATAACTTAGTAAATGTCCCCACATCCTGGAGCATCTCTATTCTACATAACATCCCATTCCTTCACAAGATGGCTTCAATGATCAGTCCCACTCACCATTGTAGTTTCTGCTATTGAACCAAAGCTGTTGATAAATATGTTGCAGGTAACATTTACAGGAGGACCTGCAAGTTGAACAATAAATAGAAAAATTGACAGGTTGTGTTCATGACATATATTAAGTATTGCTGTTCTCTTGCCAATGACATCGTAGCACTTACCATTGTGGTTTCTGTGACTGATCCAAAACTGTTGATAAAAATATTGCAAGTAACGTTTACTGGAGGACCTGTGGAATGCAATAAAAATGTTGCAATATATATTGAAACAAAAGTACAGATTCCTCAGCCTCCGTACAATCTGGTACAGATGTGGCTGAAAACAAGTAGAAAGTGAGTCTTCCCAAACCGCTCATGTAAATTTTGATCAAAAGAAAAATATTATCAACACTAATTTATTTAACCTAGTTTCACTGGAAGTTGTTATATAAACACACAGAACTACATCCTTGCATTTAGAGATTCACAAGAGAGTGGAGTGAGGACTATTTTCTGATCCACAGTACCAGAACAGAATATACTTTAGCACTGCAACCACTCCTCTCTCCCTTCTCTCTCCAGAACTTAGAGTTAAAAGATTATCTCTCCACATTTACTCTACTGTAGGCAAAGGTTTGCCACCGAAATTCCCAGCAAGGTAAAGTTTTCACATTGACTCCAGTCTATAAGCAGCTCTTCATGCACCTGATCTGGAAGTGTCTGGCTTGCCAAAACCAAATATTTTAGCAATGTCTGTTCTGGCTTGAACAGATAGCTTTCATTAAACAGCTATTTGTATTCTCCTCCCTCCCACCACCTTTGTTGTTATTCAGCAGTCATTGATGTGTGGCAGCATGAATGGTGACATAATATTTAATTAGTAGCCTATTAGCCTCCTTGATTTTTTAGGTGTGATGAAATAAACAGGGGCTCTCAACAGAATCAAAAAGGATTAATGCTAAAGGCCTGAATTTTAGTGACATCGAAGTTGGTACAAGCATTGAGTATCAAGTACTTTCTTCTTTGTTTTGCCATTATTATTTTTAATCACATCATATTCCTTATAAATGAAAAAATGTCAATGCAGAGAACATAAATATCCCCTTTTGGCTTATAATTCAGATCTGAAATTTATTTACAGAAATGGAAACATCATTACTTTGAAAAATGGAAGAATAAACTAATGACTGCAGTGAAACCCATTGTCATCTGCCTGAGCGCTAGACTACCCACCTTAAAGGGAACAATCATGTCTGTTTGGGGAATAAAAACCACGACACTAACATGTTTTGAGGCTGTTAAATTCCAAGAATTTGTTTTAAAACACTTCCTTTTTATCTTGCAAATGTGTTTTCATTTCCAATACCAAGTCAAAAACAAGCCAAGTAGCCTGCTGTTTTCCCTCCAAATTATCATTTTTGTTCCTTTGAATTGGTGGTACTTCTACTAGCCAGGCACCTTGAACAATGTGTTTCTCTTCATCCAGACATACTGAATCACTGCATCATTGAAGCTGGAAGGAGTCTCTGGAGATCGCCCAGTCCCCATAGTCCATCGTGTCCCAGAGCAGGATCAGATAGAGAAGGTTGCTCAGGACTGTGCCACATCAGACTTCGAATATATCCAGAGATGAACACTCCACAGCTTCTCTAGGCAACCTGTGCCAGTGAGCAGCCACCCTCACAGCAAATTGCTTCTCTTATATTTAAGTGGAATTTCAAGTGTTTCAGATTGTGTCCATGGCCTCTTGTCTCGTAACTAGGTGCCACTGAGAAGAATCTGCCTGCCTCTTCTTTACTTACGCCTCATCAGTTATTCACGCACATGGCTGAGATTCCCCAGAACCATTATTCCCCAGGCTGAGTGGCCTCAGCAATCTCAGACTCTTCTTGTATGATAGATCCTCCAGCCTCTTAACTACCTCTATAACATTTTGCTGGACCCAAAGCAGTAAGTCCATGTCTCTCCCATACTGAGGAGCCCAGAGCTGAAGTCAGCATTCCGGATGCACCTCACCAGTTCTGAGCAGAGCAAAGCACCCCTTCCCCCAGCCTGCTGGCCATGCTCTGCCTAATGCAGCCCAAGAGTCCATTGGCTGCCTTTGCTGCAGCGACACATTGCTGGCTCATGTTCAGCTTGGGGTCCACCAGGAGCCCTGTGGCTTTTTCTGCAAATCTGCATTGCAGCTGGGCATCTCCCAGATCCCAGATTGTTCCTTCCAAGGTGCAGGAATACATTCCTTTTGCTGAACACAGTGAGGTCCTCTTGGCCCATTTCTGCAGCTTTTCCTGGTCCCTCGGAATATCAGGAAACTCTCTAGGGCGTCAACCATTCCTCACAGTCTTCTATATCCTGAAAATTTGTAGAGGGTGCACCACGTCCCATCATCCAGGTAATGAACGAGGATGTTAAACAGTACTGGCTTGGTACCCGTGCCTGTAGTACAACAGTAGTGACTGGCCACCAGCTGGACTTTGTGCTGCTGATCACAACCCTTTGAGCATTACAATTCAGTCAGATTTCCATGCCCATTTTGCTCTTCCATGTTGTGAGAGACGGTAACAAAAGCCTTGCTAAAGCTGAGATATACACTGCTCTGTCCTGATTCATGAAGCCTTTCAAGTTGTGATAGAAGGCTATTAGAATTCCAAGGAATAATTTCCCCTTCAGAAATCCATATTGACTACAACCAGCCATATTCCTGTCCTTCAGGTCTGGAAATGACTTCAGGAAGGATTTGCTCCAGGCTTTGAGGTAGGGCTGGCCAGCCTGTAACTCCTGTATTCTCCTGTGTGTCTTTTTTAGAGATAGGTGTGACATTTCTTTTTTCTACAAGATTAGGAACATCCACCAGTTACCATGACCTTTTAAGGATAATTAGGAATGCAATCACCCAGCTTCCACAGCTATACTAAGCACTTGTGGGTGTTTCCTGTGTGGTCTCTTGTACTTGTCTGTGTCCAGTTTGCCTATGAGCTCTGTAGCCTTGTTCTTCACCACTAAGCTTTTATTGATTTGGACTTTTTCTGCGGGTCTCAGTGGCATGGGGTTCCTGAACACCTCACTTGACAGTGAAAACTGTGGAGAAGGAGGTTGACAACTGTTGTCTTGCAAAGGCCATCATATGTAAGCATATTAGTTCCAGCTCCTGAATGTCAGCAGAACCTATTAAACATGCTTAACTACGTTAGGAAAACATGGCTTATGTATGTTAGGAAATATGCTGCCACAACGCAGACTGCAGTCCAGATGTGCAGGAGCAGGTACATGCCAGAGCACTGTCATTTACAATAAAGTAAATACCTCCCTCCATTTCCGTACTTAATTATAATGTCTTTTACTTGCCTTCTGCTGGTAGAAGTGGAACACTGTAAGAACTATAAGAGTTCAATAAATTCAGTAAAATAATAGAGAGATCAGGTTTGTTCCTCACCTGAGGAACTTGCATATAAATGTCTATGGACCTGATTAGATGCATCCCAGGGTCTTGAGGGAATTGACTGATGTAGTTGTCAAATCACTCTCCATGATACTTGAAAAGCCATGGCAATCAGGTGAAGTTCTTGGTCACTGGCAAAAGGGAAGCATTGCACCCATTTTTAAAATGGGAGAAAAGGGGACCTTGGGAACTACTGACCTGTTAGCCTGACCTCTGTGACTGTGACGATCACAGAACAGATCCTCCTAGGAGCTGTGCTAAGACGTATGGAGGACAGGGAGGTGATTTGGGACAGCCAGCACATCTTCAACAAGGGCTTGTCTTTCCTGACCAACCTAGTGGTCTTCTATGGTAGAGTGACTACATCAGTGGTCAAGGGAAGGGCTACAGATCTGGACTTCTGTAAGGCCTTTGACAGTCACCCACAACATCCTGCTCTGGGAATTGAAAAGCAATGTAAAATTTGTTCAGCCTGGAGTAGAGAAGGTCCCAGGGACACATTATTGTGACTTTTCAATACTTAAGGCAGGTCTGTAAGAAAGATGAGAACAAATTTTTGAGTTGGGCATTCTGCAGCAGGACAAGGGGCAGTGGTAAACTAAAACACATCCTATAAGATTTTTTTCTAATCTAATAGTTCAATTAAAATGAAAGCTGCAAACTTCTGTGAAGCATAGCCAAGGTTTCAGGACACAATCTAAAAATCTTCAAAGGCAAAGGAAATAATTAATTTGACTTTACTGCCTGAAATCTAAAAAGAATTGATGATACGTACAAAAACTTAAGCAAAGTATACTTTTCTCCCCCTTGTTTTCCTTTTGTCACTTCCAATGCAACAAGGGAACAGTCCAGGTGCCTTTCAGGGACATCCAAGATAATCAAAATGTTCTTTGTGCCATAAGGAAAAAAGGTTTCTCAAAAGGACTCAGGCAAAAAACACCAAACCATGCCCAAACCAGGCAGCTAATACTCAAATCAACCAGAAAGTACATGTGTAGTATTCTGATAAACAGCTAAGATATCGCTTCTGTTCCCTTTAGCTCCCTTTCCCCTCCTTCCCCAGAGGGTCAGCTGCTGCTGCTGCTGCCAGTCAACAGGGCTCTCTGATACACTGCCTTCTTGAAGAACTCTGACATTAGAATGTGTCACACACCTCCTGGGACTTCAGGGCACTTAACACTTACAGAAAGTCCCTGGCACTCAACTGCTCACCGTACCCACAAGAAACCTGAATACACAGAATATTGCCCTGAATATGCTGTAGCATGTTGCCTCAAAACTCATGTACCCAATGTGTGATCTTATTGCCATCTGGGTAGTGAATGAATCTTCTCCTTATCAGCTGCCAGAGGAGATGAATCCACCCCAATGTGCAGAACAGTTCCCCTATGGAATGATGGGTGCTGAAAGAAATACATTTGAACCCCACCCAGCTCCTAACTCTAGCCTTTGCTAAATATTCTTTAGTATTGATAGCACACGGTCATAAATCTTGCTTCATTGGATATGCTCTTGAGAAGATTTACTTGTACTATTTCCCTGAAGATGATCTAAACTGCAACTAATCATATCTACATCCTCAACTTCAGCCCAACTCTTGTCTTTTTTGGTGTAGAGTATCCAGGTCGCACGTGGCAGACTTTTCTCTTCACATTAATTTGAACCATATAGCTAAATTGTCCTTAGTGGGAAGGGAATATTATAACCATACAAGAGATTTAAAATAATACCTGTGCACTTGCCAATTTTCTTTGATATGTGTATTTATTAAGGGGTTTTGTAAGGCAAATTAAAATACAGTACACATAGAGAACTGTGGGCAAAGCAGAGACGTGGAAGCAAAAATAAAAAATAACAAGGCTGAATTACCTCATGAATGACAGTGGAAATCTGGCAAGATAATTTACAGATCTGTGAGGAAACTTGTAACTTTTTCTATAAATAGTATTCTCTAGTCTACCTTCTGAATTCGACCCTTGTGCCAATGCAGAGGTTTTTTTCACTATCTCAAATGATTTATTTTGTATATACAGAGGAGAAAGATGAGCCAAACCTCCCTTCTCCCCTTACTACGCAGAGCAGGATAATTAGGACTGCTGGAAAAGACTAAAATCAATCCCACCTGAATGTGGAGATAGAGCAGGAATCCAGGAACAGAACCAAGGGACTAAGTGGGGAGGCAGTGATCCCACCAGGGACTGAGAATCCCATTGTCTGTCAGACAGGGATTTCATGCCAGAGCTCAAACAAGGGAGGTAATCAAAATGTGGATGGTGTCAGGACAAAGACCCACATGTTGACCTGAGCACCAGTAACACATATCCCAGGACAGCGGGGGAGGATAGGGGAACTTGCTGGAGGTGTTTTTGTTTTTTTTTTAAATGTGAGTTCTGAAGACAGCTGGGGTTTCAGAAACCACTTATCCCCAGCCAAACTGAACAGTCTCCAACATCCATCAGAGTCCTCATGAGACCTAAAGAGAGCTAACCCCTATGGAGGCCTCTGCTTCTGCAGCTGCTGTACTATACAGGTGCCTGAATTACCACTTCAAGAGCTTGCCAAGGCACCCCTCCATGGCCCTGCAGGCACATCCTTGTAAGTCAGACAAGGATAAACTGCTACTGGGACACCTCAGCTGGCCATGGTAATTAGGCAGGGACAAGTTGTTCATCATCCCAGCTCCTTCCCTGCTCAGAGTGTAGCACACAGGGGAATGGCTGGAGAAGTGCTGTCAAAGGCGACTCAGCAAGTCCTGTGGCCAGTGACCATGGGCATTGGGCCAGGGAGAAAAAGATGGCTTTGATGCACTGAAAAAGTTCCTCTGAGACATGGGGAACCTGCAGCTACTCCAGAAGAAGTGCAGCTGCACTTGTTTCCAAGGGCCCATATAAGGTATAGTCCAAACTACTTATGAGAAAATTCACACAATTTAATGAGTTTGCTTGAGGTTAAGAAATCAGGAGGCAGACCACAGGTAGCCTTTTTTGCAAACACCTAGGTAAGATCTTTCTTTCTTTCTTTCTAATCTTTCTTTCCCTATCACTTTGGCTTTCGGCAAAACCAATCTTTCCCTCTATTTAAACATCATCATCTCATTAGAGTCCTAACAGCTCAGTCAACCAAGCCAAAAAAAATGGCACCAGGACAACATAGTTACCGTAAGGCTTACAAATCAAGGTGATATTTTTTGCTGGGTAGTGATGCCTTTCTTTTATGAGGTTGTCTTTCTATGGGATTTCTGTCAAGTTCATAGTTCTGACTGCCTAAATATAATCATGCCCAGTAAACACATAATTCCTTCTTCCTTAGAAGTGTTCAACACAATCCAATGTGTATTATTAAGTTTATGTCAGTTATTACTAATTCCTGATAACAATACCTACTAAATAAACAAACAAAAACCCTTCCAAATTGAAAAAATTACAAAATAAAAACAGCAGAACCAAAAAAAACCCCGCCAAAGACCACAAAACCCCAAAAAAAACAAAACAAGAAAAAACAAAACAAAACAAACAAACAAACATAAAAAAACCCCAACAGCAAAACAAACAAAAAACCAAAACCAACAAAACCAAACCCAAACCCCAAAATCCGTAAGGCCAGAGGTCTCAATAAATGCAGTAATAGTATGGTATTTTGCACTGATTCAATTTGCTGGTAAACTCAAATAAAGACAAAATTATTGTTCTGCTTCATCAAGCTAAAACCAACATCCTCTGAAAGTTCATCTGTCATATATAATAACTTAGCTTGCTGAGAATGTCATTTGCCCTGGTAGGAATATGGCAATGATTTTGGGTGCTTATTGTTGCATTCAAGACTCAGAATCGTATTTCGTGTAATCAATATATATTTATGACCAACAGACTGAGGCTGAGTCACAAAAGCACTCAGAGAACCAGAGAAAAACCTGAAGAGATCTTTAGGTGTCTAAGATCTTTTTAGGACTCTCATTCCCATCAATATCACTCAGTCCAAGAATTACCAAGTGTCTAGAAATACATGTGAGCAACACCATTTATGAAAGTGGTATATTTCCAACTGGGGGAGACACAATGTGTCCTACCCATAGCAGCTGAGATGTAGAGGCAATACTGGTTGGGATCAGAAGGAAAGCATGACAGATAGCAGGAAATACAGTTTTTCCCTTGTTCCAGATGCCTATTTCAAGAAGTGTACATGCAGGCGCACATGTAAATATATGTGAACAAACAAACAAAAAGAGAACTCTACTCTTACATCAAGATTTAAGCTACTTCCCTGCACTTGCTTGAGACAGCATCTAAGAAAGAATGTGGCCCTGTGAGACGACCTGGATTTAAAAAGGGCATGTGGTATTCCAGAGTTGAAAGCTTTTCTTCAGCAAAATACCACTGAGGCCTCCCAAGACAAATACTTCAGTGATTGTCAGGTCCAGGTGATCACAGGACGAGTCACAGAAAGAAGATTCTCTGGAGTAAGTACTGCTAAAGCTATTTCTCTCTCTATATATATACATTGACACTGTTTGAGCTCAAACAGTGAATAGTCAATTCCTGAAGTGGTATGTGAGTTTTCAGCTGTGGGACTATTGCTGAATGTAACTGGAGTCAAACTGGTAAAATCCTATCAGCATTTCAAGGAAGGAGAATCCCTGCTAAGATGCACATTTTTGTGCCTTAAAGCTCGTGTGAAAATTGTTGGATTGGCACGTTTCACATTCAGTGAATGCTTTTGTCCATAGACCCAGCTCTGGCAGAGGAAGGTAAGTCTCATTCTACAAAGCCCCTTCAGTTCTGCATTTGGCATTACAGGATAGTCCATATGATGTGTTCATTCTTCCCTGACTCCTTCTGCTGAGGCTGATAACAGAAACATACATTACTGTCAGCTCTGGGTTACAGTGGGATATATCCACACAGGTTATCTAATAGACACTGAACAAGAACAATTTTCAGGCACTATTTCATTTTGCTTCAAAACCAGGAGTTCAGAAAAGGAAAGCCCATTAAACAGTTGACATGCTCCTGATCTACCCAGATAACCTGAGCTAGTCTGAGAAGAATAAATAGCCACAGCAGTCACAATGGATTGTATAAATGTGCTAGAGCTGGCTTTCGTGTAGGTAGTTTGAGGGATGGTCCCAATGCAGTCATGGCAGGATGGAATTCGCTGGAGGCCATTAACCCAGACATTATAGCTTGTGCTGAGCTCTGTATCATCACAGTGTTGTGGAGATCTCTGAGCAAATCACTTGAAAGCTCATTCAGAAATTTCTACACAACCCTCAGCAACACTTGTGACTGGGTGCAGCCACTCCCAGAGCTAAAATGTTCCTTGTGAAAATGAAAATGTGGAAATAAATCTACAGAACAGTAAATCAGAAATCTTACCTCTAGAAACTTCCCACTGTAACTACAAGATTAAAGTACAAAGTTATTTAGAATTTATGTCAACTTTGAAAATATTCAAATCAATCCTTTGTCATACGTCCATCAAATTGTTTTTCTTTCTCTGAGCTTTCCAGTAATCTTTTAAATTTCCAAGTCATGACAAGCACCTCTTCACAAGGCATCTCTTTTTAAAGTTTTCCTTCTTCCAATGCAAAAGAGCAATGGATTGTACTTGGGCAAATAGAATTGTTTGCTTTTCTTTTGACATGAAAAGATCTGGGCCCCTATTTCTCTTCTTATCACAAAACAGTGTTCACTGAAGTGGCTCTCAGCCTCTCTGGGAGCAGGTAGCAGAGCTGCTCCTCACACCTGATCCTGAGAAACTGCTCAGTTGCTCTGCATTAATGGAAACAGAGCTCTTGCCTGCTGATTGCCATGTGAACTGCATAACGTGCAGAGGCCTGGGACATTCCTGAATGTGGTTAAAAAAAAAAAGATGGTATTGCATCTACAGTCATGAAATCATGAAATCTGCACTTCAGTATAGGGTCAGACAAACTCCTTCTGGCTAATCTTGTCAATAATGTTTTATGAACCCAGAGTAGCCAACTCATCTAAGAGACTGCATGGAACTACAAGATATAAATAGATTCACTGAGAAGAGAAGGCAGGAGGGAAGATTTACTTAATGAAAGAAAATAATAATAATAAAAAAGTATTAATAATAATATTAAAATGTTGCTACTAACCTAGGTTTCTATTTTCAGTGAGAATGAACTGATTACTTTTTCTTGGCACTCATTTCAAAATATTTCTTTTAAAAGAAATTTTATTTTGTTCATTTCGTTATAAATATGTTTTAAATCCTTCTCTGTGATTCTGACCTTGGGCTGCAGAAATTAATGGAAGCTCAGCTATAAGTGTTAGTAACTATTGTCTCAAATACAGGGCTTAGACAATATCTACCTCTGCGGCTACAGAAAGGACTCAGAATCGATTTTAACTCCTTTCTTTTTCCTCTGAGCCTCAGACATTCACTTTATTTAACAATTCTGCCAGCTTTTCTCCGTAATGTTCCTTGTTTTACTGTCTGAAGGCATATGCAGGACTTGAATTATAAAAGCAGCTTGGGTGACTAATATTAGAGAGCAGACATTGACTTATGGCTGATATGGAATTATACACCAAATGATACATGGGACACAGATAAACAATGGGATTTAGACAAATAGGATGGTTCACTGATAGGGACAAACGACAACAGAAATGGTCAGGAGCTGGTATAGATATCAATCAGCAACAGGTCAGAGACACTACTGCAGACACCCAGCACATCTTGCACTAATGAAATAAAATTTTCCTTGTATTTTTAAGCATTTCCTATTTTTTACCTCCTTACAATTCAACTCATTTCCACACAATGTGTGCAGAAGATTATTTTGAAATTAATTCCTCCATGCTGACTCTCATCTTCAATGCTCCCATCAGTTGATCTGTTGCTTGTTTAACTCAGCCTCCTATCCCTCTCCCACACAAATCTCCTTTCCTTTGGGGAATCTCCTGTCTCAAATCCCACATCCTAACAACAAAAAAGAATCCATATTTTTACTACAAAACATCCTTAAGGTACTTCTTGGGTGTCTTTCACAAGAATTTTTTTCTGTCATCAGTTCTTTGTATTTATAAAATGACCAGAAGAATGGGAAGGGAATGAGAACTTTCTGCCAGCCTAAAAATAAGCATCTCCTAAACTGACTGCCTTACTTTTTTATCAATACCAAATCTGTTTTTTGATGCAGGATGTTCAGTGCATTGCTGTGAGGGGCACCACACGGCTTTCACACAGGCTCAGAGCTCTGCTGACATAAACCATGTTGCAGGGTCAGGGCATAAGATCTTTTTCTGGCTTCTACCACCAACAATCGTGCTGGGCAGAGGTCTTCTGCACAGTCATCCAAATGACACTATGTCCACACTGAGGAACTTATTGATCTATATCAAATTTATCCTTCATTATTTTTAACATTGATAAGCCAAACTTATATTTTATTAAAAATCCAAGGAGTTAAAGTCTGATTTTAACAGATTTTGTGTGCTTTACCTCACGCAAAACACATCTCTGAAGTGTGACAAAACCAAAACTCTGAGGGATATGAAGCCGAAGAGTGCAAAATTATTCACAGGGGTACCGAGCCAAAGAGCTGAAAAATTCTCCCAGATTCTTATTTTTTGATGTTTCCTATAACCAGACTGACCAAAGGCTTCGACACCTCAGACTGCTCCATCTGATGGGATATCACTGTCTGGAAAGGAAAATTGCTGCAGTCTGAAACTTATACAGAGTAAACGCATCTTCAGTTTTAGTTTAACAGGTGGGAGAATATGCACATGTGCCTATACACAGGCAACAGGCAAATTCACAACTGGAAAAAAAAAGGAGTTTTTACATATGCTCCTGCTTTGGCACCGTGCCTGTAATTTGCATCTCTTCAACAGCTGATTTAAATTGCAGTGTGAGAGTTTATAGCAGCATTCTGAGCAAGCTGTTATGTTGTTTTATTTATTATTCAGGACTATTTCTTTATAAGACATAGTAAACAGTGCAAGAAGAAAGAGCAATTCTGGTATGATAGTTTCATAGCCTGAGACATGGACATGAAAACAACACACATCGGGAGTGTAGTCATTAGAGGCAGCCTAACATAATGAGCATCGATCTGGTAAATTCAAATCCTAGGTTTTCCCTGACTAATTATGTCTGTTTAAGGAAAGCATTTAGCCTTTTCTCAGATATATTTCCCCAAGGACAAAAGCAAGGGAGATAACCCGTAGTTGTGTTCCTGGGGTGGAGGAGCAATGAGTTTGTTCATGCAGCATGAATCAGTTGAGTGTTGGTTACCATTTATTAATGGAGAGTGTCCACAATTCAGCTAGTCATAGCTCTGCCCAGGTGCTTCTCTGCAGCTCTGGGCTTTGGAGACACAGAAATGCACAGATAAAGATTATTAGCTTTTGGAGAAGAGCACCATTCTGCTACCGTGCTTCCCCAGACAGCCCACTGTTTATTACAGCCAAAAAATCTCAGCCCCATGGCAGGCCGAAGGAGTTGCAGCAGCTGCTGCTTTGGTGAAGAATACCCAGGCCCTTGAGGAACCATGTGGTCCATGAGGCAGAACATGATTCTTCAGCAGAGCAGAGTTCTGCTTGCAGAGAGCAAGTAATCAGCAACGGGCTCTGTGTGTGCCCTCCCGAAACTGTGATTCTCAGCAGGGCTGAGGTACCTCCTTCAGGATCCACTGCTCAGACCACTCTGCACCAGATCACCATATACAACCTTACACTGAAAAACCAGTCAAGAATTTCATTCTTTCCTTCTAAAACACAATCAGTTTTGTGGCCAATAACCAAACATTGAGAGATTTCATGCTGAAAGGGTCCTTTCTAAGGGTCTTTCCCTTCCATGCCTGTCTCAGATTGAACGGATGCTGACTTGCTCCTCTTAGATTACAAAGCTGTGGATTTCTAGGATAATGGAGTGGGATGTCTCTCACTGCCTCTTATTCAGAGGAGGTGGGATTCATCCTAAAGTGCAGCCCGTGGTCATTGTTAAAAATACGTCTATCTTAGTGGTCTGGACAATCAGGAAACCTGAAAGAAGTTCTGTTTCTCAAACCCTAGCCTTTTTTTTTTCTGTAGCATCTGTTGCCCCTAAGGTTTACTGGCTACAACAGGCACTTCTGTGCATCTCATCAAAGAGGTCAAGAGTAAAGGCTCTCCTTTCTCAGACAAGCAGCTACATTGAAAGGTTGAAAAGTCATGTTCCCTTGCATTTTTTCCCTGGCTTAGTCAAGTTTGACCTCTTTGCTTCAAAATAGACCTCTCAGAATCATTTATTCTCCTTTGGATCAGATAGAGAACTGTTTAAGCTGAGGGAAAACTGGACCAGAAAATCTTCTATGTGTTCTAGAGGATGGCAGGTGACCCAGAAGACACCATTTGTTTAGGGGTGGCAGCATGGCATGCTAAGTGATTACAGATCCACCTTGAGAGAAATCTTTTTCCTGTGGAATATAAGGCAGGCTCTGAGATTCCTGGTCCATATAGGGAGATGGAGGTGGGGCAGTGCCTCATCAGAGGGTCTGAATTTGGATTAGGAGAGAGGTGGGTGCTCTGTGAAGCAGACTGGGGCAGTTCTGTGCACACTTAAGAGCAAATCTGAAAGAATCTGAGGAACTTTAAGTAAACAGTTAATGCACTGCCAAATGTTACAAAGCAGGTAAATCAGGGGTTTCTGGAGAGGGGTCATGGGCTTTGTTTGTGGGCTCATATTCCACCTAAGTCCTAATTTAAATGCTTTCTTCTTTTACTGACTCATGAAATGCTAACATAGAGTTGTCGCATCAGGAGTAATCATTACATCTTCATTCCCAGGCAACACTTGAGGATTGTTGGTAGCTGGCACAATTCAAATAAGCCACTAGGCTGCTCTTATTTAATCCTCA
The DNA here is from genome assembly GCF_015227805.2 of Hirundo rustica. Lineage (NCBI taxonomy): Eukaryota > Metazoa > Chordata > Aves > Passeriformes > Hirundinidae > Hirundo > Hirundo rustica. The sequence continues at coordinate 101,315,693 of NC_053451.1, read as the reverse complement.
TAAGTAACTGAATGCTTGGTGAATTACACTTCTCTCTCATGTACTGTATGGCTTAGATCTTGCACAGTTTCCAGTATCAGAGCCTTTATAGCTCTATAAATTTATTATTTTAATAATGGTCTTGGTGATTGGACTTTATGACATTGGCAGGTCACTATTTATGCCATACATTGTGCACCCTTCATCTTGGAGTTCTGCCAGACCCTGCACCACCCTGTATACATCATCTGGGGGGCCTCTCTCTGCAGACTTAAAATCACACATTTCTCTGAAAGACTGTGAAATGCATATTTGGAAGCTGAACTGTCAAACACACTTTTGCTGATGACTTAATCAGAGATTTACATGGACCCACAGTCAAGAACCAACCCAGCACACAGAGAGAGGGGCAGTAATGGAGAAGAGTGGAAGTTTGAACAGGAAAGGACCTGCAGGAGGAAGGGACTTCCCCTGAAGGCTGAGGTGTGTCACAGAACCTCTTCACTGCTCTGGAGAGTAAACACCTGTCAGATCAGGATTGCTGCTGGAAGTGAGTAAGGCAGCTCCATCTGCTCCCCGTGTAACCACCTGTGCAGCTGAGGTGACAGTGGGTGATTCTTCCATGAGGTATGGAGGGAGGACCCATGTGCTCCCAAGAGAGGTCAGCAGTTTACTTTAATACAGCCCACTGTTTCCCACTGCTGCTGGTTTGTGTGTGCACCAGTGACACAGCCAGGAGCAGCCTGAGGAGTACCAGGAAAGACTGGAGAGCCCTGAGCATGGTGGTAAGTGGCTCAGGAGTGCAGGAACCTCTTTCATCAGTCTTGCTAGATTTGCAGTCAATGGCTCAATGTCCAAGTCCAAAGTTTGTGTCAGTGTTGGGACTGGTGTTGCTTAATGTCTTTGTCAGTGACATGGACAGTGGGACTGAGTTCACCTTCAGCAAGTGTTCTCGTGGCTCCCAGCTGGGTGGTGTGGTCAGCACACCGGAGGGAAGGGATGTCGTCCTGAGGGTCCTTGAGAGGCTTGAGAGGTGGGCCTGTGTGAACCTCATGAAGTTTAACAGGGTCAAGGTCCTGTACGTGGGGCAAAGCCAAACACCAGTAAAGGCTGGGCAGAGAAGGGATTGAACACAGCCCTGAGGAGAAAGACTTGGACACGACCCAGCAACGTGAGCTCAAAGCCCAGAAAGCCATCTTGTCCTGGGCTGCAGGAAAAGCACTGTGGGCAGCAGGGAGAGGGAGAGGAGTATCTTCATTTTCTCTGGTCTCATCACACCCCACCTGAAATACTTCATCCAGCTCTGACAGCTTCAGAACAGGAAAGACATGGATTAGTTGAAACAGGTGCCTAGAAGGGCCACAAAAATGAACAGAGGGCTGGAACACCTTTTCTGTGAGAATAGACTGAGGGAGTTGGGGTTGTTCATCCTGGAGAAGAGAAGGCTCTGGGGAGATCTTACAGCAGCCTCCCAAATACCTAAAGTCAGCCTACAATAAAGATGGAGAGGGGCATTTTACAGGGACATGTAGTGATGGGACAAGAGATAACATCTTTAAACTGAAAGAGAGTGGGTTTAGACCAGATATTAGAAAGAAGTTCTTTCCGGTGAGCGTGGTGAGACACTATAACGGGTTGCCCAGAGAGGTTGGAAGGTGCTCCTTCCTGTGGCAGGGGGTTGGAACTAGATGATCTTTAAGGTGCCTTCCAACCCAAACCATTCTAGCATTCTATGGAAATCTACAGAGGAAAAAACCAAGGTAATGAATCTGTCTAATAAAACTGCATATTTCTCTTTTATGAATTCATTTTCCTAGTAACTGTGTAAAGCAGATTTGCAGATTATAAATGCATATACTTATAGTAAATTTAATGTAGATGTTTTAATAGGTTCCAAATATAAATGCATGCTTTCTAAAATAGGCAAAACAGAAGAAGATCCTTAATGAGTGACCCAAGGGCCTTGGCTTCAGCTGCTTAAGTGTGAACATTACACTGGATGTGATAAAAATATTATATTAGAACATGATCAAAACAATAGCATCTCCTTTTATATCAATGGTCTTTGGCTCTGCTTTGACATTAGCTTTTCATAAATTCCCTTTGCAGTTTATGCAGCAGTAGAATAATATTCCATGACAACAGCCAAATCCATTGATATCTCTTAATTAAACAATTTGTTCTGAATAAAGGCAACACACCAATACAATATGGATGGCTGTTGCTAAACATTTATATATAAAGAAGACCTGGACAGATCCTCAGTTTGGATGACAGGCAGCATTGGTTAGCTCATGCTTTACCCTGCTGTGTGCTCACAGCCTTTCTGGCTTGCCTTGGAAGCAGCTGACTGTGGGAAGCTCAGAAAGAGATCCAGGGAGTGAGTAAATGGCCGAGCAGCGTAGCCAATCAGGGGCGCCTTGAGCTTGCTGTCTGGCCCCCTTTGTCTAGTAGCCTAGACATAACCTAACTAGCCCTGCAACCAATCTCATGTCCTGAGAAAGGACTTGAAATTAAAATAAGAGAGGAAGTAATGCAAGGTCCATAGCCTTTCTTTTTTTTCCCCTAGCGGTTTTAAAAGAAACACGATTAAAAGGATCCTTCTGCCTGAAAATATGCATACCGAGGGCAGACCCTGAGCATCTTTTCCTTAGCTTCATTTTTGCAGTAGAAGAAAAATAAGCCAAAACCAAAGAAACCCCATTTCCTGTGGGTAAGTATCCTTGTGCAGCATGTTACTGTGCAATGAGGTCTGTGCACATTACTTTATCTGAAAACATTGCAAAGTTTTAGATTTGTTTCAGGACAGAAAATAAACCAGAAGCTTACCTTACTAATAATATATGCTTGGACATCTCAAGCAGCTATATTTAGGGAGTGCAATGGTCTGAAAACTGGCTGGGTAGTCTCCTTTCTCCTATAATGAATCCTCATCCCATGCCCTAAAACTTGAGTGCACCAATAATGTGCCCTTTCTTACTACACACTGCTCTGCCTGAACAAGACTTGAGTCTCCATTGGACTTGGCCCTCTGAGCCCTTGAACCTGGCCCTTTGTGAAGAATAGCCCAGTACAGGATACTCACCACATCTGACCTCAGGGCCAGTAATTATTACCAACCAAAGTAGCTACAATCCCGCAGCTCATCTTTGGTATGTTTTTCAACTTTTATATGTCTAGATTAAGGTCAACTTTTGCAGACAGATCCTCTTATCATGTGCATGGAAACTGCTTTTGTTTATTAAGTTTGATGCCATTAATTTCGCCCTTAAATATCACTCAGTGTTTTCCATTCATGTTTTTACACATTTCAACACTGATCCACTCAGGGGCCAACTAAGTAAGTAAAGCAATGGGTTTGAACATAAGGGAAAACCTGATCCTTGCTGCCAAGGAGTTAAAGTATTAAAGTGCATAAGCCATTTCCTGTAACAGTTGTCAGGCTAATTGTCAGTAAATTACTTAGTCCGTGCATTTATTATGCAGATATAAACCCAGGGACCCGGCATGAAAATGGCATTACATTGCTGTAATCACAGACTAATCTTTTACAACTATGGCTCTACACCCCCAAAGTGCATCACTAACTAAGCAGCAGCTTTTGAGCCAGTTAATTCACACCATATTCCACCATCCTGTGATGAGGGTAACATTAATAGGCAGTATTGCTGCACACATCCATGTAATTCCATAAAAATCAGAATAATCTTTATTAAATAGTGATTCAATGGTAAAGATTGAATTTAAAACATGAAATTAAATTCAATACAAAGAAAATCACTATCATCTTAATTGCAAATGTTCTCTATACCTGAAGATAACACACTTCTGCAGTTCTTGGTGACAAGCTCCCCTGTTTTGTACCCAGTGCATGACTGCCAGCCTAATATTTAAAGAATTTGGCATAAGGAACTTAGCAGTGCCTATAGATGATGGTATTTTTTCTATTTGATAATTTCTAGGTTGCATTTAGATTTTTAGTGGTGGTAGATGATGAAAGTGTTTAAAAGTCAAAATAACTAGTAACCTCTGAAGATCAACACCTGCTCTGAAATGTTAAATTCAAGCTGGCGTTCCATTAACTCCACATCTCATGTTGTGATTCAGTTTTAGATTGATCCCTTGTATCCTGGCATTACATGCAGTGCTCTTGAGCCTGAGCTGAATGTACACTAAGCTGAGATACCACTTTACCATCCCTGTTTTCTAGCAATGAGAAAGCATATTCTGGGGCAGTTTCATTACAGAGGTGCCCTACACTGCTATTTCTGGCTTTTAATTTCTCTTTGAAAGCAAAGTGAGCACTGGAGAAAGTAAAAGAAATTGCTTCTCTTGTGTTTTACCATTAAAAAAACAGAAAAATAATATTAATAAAGTAAAAATGCATAATATTAATAAAGTAAAATTATAATATTAATTATATAATAAAGTAAATTAAGTAAAGTAAATTAAGTAAATTAATTATATAATAAAGTAAAATCATAATATTAATAAAGTAAAAAGTGAGGTGCAAGCCTCACTTTTTTCAGAAACTGTGCTCAACTGATGTTATAATTGAAGACAAAACTGCAAATCAACTCATAGGACTGTGAGCATACATTTGCTGTCAACAGAAAGACTCTCAGGGACTTCAGTTAGTATTAGATTGCAGTCTTCATATTTACACTTAATAGTATTCCCCACTGTGTCCTTACACAAATTATTAGCCTATTCAAATTCAATGAGAGATAAGTGGAAGATGAAAAAGTATGCATTAAATATCTGACAGAGAGTGATTAAAGAAGGGCAATTTTGAGAGCTGTCACTGCCACTTCCTTCTGGCTTTTCATCAGGGGGATATCCCTTCTTAGTGTCTGGACATTTTGTATCCAACCACTTGAAATCAAAAAAGAAAAAGAAATATGTTCCTCTGCATTCGAATGGTTGTATAAGACAGAACAACACAAAAGAGAAAGTATTATTCATTTTACAGTATTTCTGGGGAAAAAAACCCAAGCACAAAACAAACAAACCTCTCCCCCCCCCACCCAAAAAAAAAAAAAAAAAAAAAAAAAACCCACACCCACCCACAAAAAATCACCATCAAAACCCCCTGGTACTGATGTCTAAATGTTTATATATTCACCTGTTGCTCGTTGCTCTCCCACTATCTTCCTGAATTCTTTAATTTTCAACAACAAGATAGGAAACAGCAGTTACTAATGAAGAAATGCTTTATCTGGATAAAACACCTTGTTCCAGTAAGTAGCATTTTTCTCTCTCTTTAGAGTGCACAGCCTTTATTTCAAAAAATAATCTCATAGCTGCTGTTTTCCAGTAATTCAAACTAGTCATAAAAGTATATTTAATTATTGTATAATCAGCGGTGTAAGATAAATATGTTCTACTTAGTTGCATTTCCATGAAATCAGACTTTTCTGACACTTTAAAATGCCTGTAGTGGACTCAGAAAAAACTGTGTAACTGGTCTAAAGCAGAAAAAGCTAGACAAATGTGTGAGTAGAATCAGAGAATCACAGAACGAACTGAGTTGGAAGAGACCATCAGGATCACCAAGCCCAGCTCCTGGCCCTGCACAGGGACCAAGAGAATCCCATCATGTGCCTGAGAGAGAGCATTATCCAAATGCTTCTGGGACTCTCTCAGGCTTGGTGCTGTGACCACTACTCAGGGAAGCCTGTTCCAGCACAAAGCCACCCTTTGGGTGAAAAATCTTTTCCTAATATTGAACCTAAACCTCCTCTGACACAGCTTCAGGCCATTCCCCGGGGTCCTGTCACTTGTCACCAGAGACAAAAGATAGTGCCTGTCTCTCCACTTCCCCTCATGCAGATGTTGAAGACCACAGTGAGGTCTCCCCTCAGCCTCCTCCTCTCCGGGCTGAACAGACCAAGTGCCCTCAGCCACTCCTCAAACAGCTGCCCCTCAAGACCCTATGAGGAGAGGCTGGATAGTGGGACAAATATCTTGATTCACAATGTTTTTTCTGGAACATAGTAAACAAATATTATCCCCAGACAAAAACCAAAGCCAGATAGAAGACCCCTAGTTTAAGCTATTGTCCCAGTAGCCTCTTTTATGATAAAAATTTCTTTCCGTAAAACACAAAAAGTGTTATGAATCAGGTACTCATTCAGCATTTCATACATTCTTCCATTTATGTGATTTAAAATATTGTACAACAGGCCTTACCCCCCCCAAATTATCTTAAACGTATTTATAAATGTTAAAAACCAGAACAATGTATTATGGTCAAGGGAAAGACTCAGTAAAAAAAATAGTCTCTATCATACTAACATCAAGCAAAATAAATTTATTTTGACTCCTTTGCAGTTGTCCTTATTCTTTGAAAGGAAGAAGTATGCAATATAGAACAATAAGTATTTTCAATTTTTTTGAAACAATAATGAGACTTGGGCAACTAAAACATGGATGTTGACTGATAAATAGGGTTATTAGCTAACAACACCAAGGTGTTGACCTTGGTGAAGTTCACAACTGCATGACTTAACTCTCTAGTTCTAAACTCTGAGGTCGAAAATACCATTCAAATGAATGTAGCAAAGAACAAGAAGAACTTTCAGGCCCCTCACCAGAAGACAGAGCTCTGGGAGATCTCACAGACACAAAATAATGAGAAAGCATTGAGGATCTATATATCAGTTCAATTTGCCGCAAAGTACCATCCTGCTCTGGAGTGTGACTCAATAAAAAAATCAAAAACCAAAAATGGCAGATGATTTCCCAGTAAGGTCTCATTGGTGTCAAGAGGCAGCAACTTCACTTTGAGAATGCAAACAAAATACAGGACTCAGAGGGGAAAAGTGTCTGTCAAACATCTCAGGGTGCACCATACAATACCTGCTCTACACACTTTAGTGTCAGGGGACCAAAGCTCTGAACCTGCCCCCTATGTTTTTCATTAAATGGTTGTAGACACATACAGGGGAGCAATAGAGACCTGTCTCTAAGTCCTGTACGCACACAGGACTGATGCTATTAATGTTTTTTGTCTGAGATAGAAGAAATTAAGATTTTTTAGTGCCCCCCCCCCCCCCCCCCCCCCCCCCCCCCCCCCCCCCCCCCCCCCTTTTAAAGAGAAGGAAAATGTTCCTAAGGATTGATATTGTGCTCAGTTCAGGCAATTTCTGCCTCCATTTACATTCTCTAAAATTTCACTGATACTCATGCAAACACACAAAATGAATGTGAGAGACTAATGCAATATTACTTACTATAAACTGATGTGGACACCAGTTCAGGAACTCAATAAGCACTATGAAAATACTCTGAAATTAAGACTTTAGACTTCACTGACTTTGTTTTCGTAACTTGTTGGTTTTCAAACCTTTGGATCTGAAATCCATACTGATTTGCTCCTCACTCAGGCAAAGGAAGCAGTCAAAAGAAGGCACTTTGTTCTAAATCGTGTAATTTGCACATGTGGAACAGAGAGAAGAAACTGATCTTTGATCTAAATTTAATTAAACACTTTTCTCGTTGACATGTTAGCTTCTTCTCTCCTTACAGTTCATTCACTGGCTAAGAAATGATTATTTTTTCCAGCCATTATCAACTTTCACAGCACTGCCAAAAAAGCTTAATATAGGAAAAAATGCATTTCAGTGGCCAAAGCTAATAGATATGAGTTGTAAATGTACATTACCATGAGATTTAAGGGAGAAAGCATTCTATCAGTTTTCAAAGTAAAACCACGTTCTGAACTTTAAACTGGCATACAGGAGATGATTTTGGTGGAATTACAAGACTCCCCCAAAATACTAAATATTGGAAATGAGCACTTCTCTCCCAACTCCTTTCATAGGAATACACAAGATATTCTGTGCTCTCTTCTATAAGGATTTACAGGGCTACAGCAAGGAAAACTTGCTATGAGTAATAATGTTTGCAAAAGAAGCTTCCAGTACACAGTCTTCTTTGTGCTGGGATGGTGGTGATGATGTTCCACAATTCAGTCCAAATTTTGGAAGAAAAGGGGGATTTCATGTAAGTGCCAAACAGAATACAGTTTCTATATTTTATAGGGATCCTGAGACATTGGTTCTTATCATTCACTCAGCATTTGCAGGATAAGATCTTGTGTGTATACTCCTTGAGTTCCCCCTACCTTGGGGAAGAAGCTTTTACTCTCTTCAAGTTGAAAGAAAACATAGAGCTTTTTTCTTCAGACACTGCTATAAACAAGACAATATCTCAGCATGGAAGTTTTAATGATATTGTCTTTGTGGCTTAAAAAATTCAGGAACAAGTAATCTCATTTGGTTTTAGTCTGAAGCCCATAATCCTATTCACTCCGTTAAATTAGTAAGGTCTTCAGAAGTATTTTCTGACAGCTGAACATTACTGTTATGTCAAAAGAGGGTTTTCAAGCTCTGGACCCTTATTATCTGGACCCCTACACTGCTCTGTCTCCTAGTCTACCCCATGGATCAGCTGTTTTCCATGGTACTATACCACTGGAAAAGTGAAGTTATTGAAAACATAAACTAAACCCAGAGGTTAAAAAACCTCAAAACCTATAATTTATCCCAAAGTTTATCAATTAATTTATTAGAAGTCTTAGAAAACTTACCTTTAAAATTTGGTCTGATTCTAGCATCATATCCCGATGTCCTTCCCATCAATTTGTCCAAAAAATCTGAAGGAGACAGGGTCTGTGAGGGGGATTTTCCAGATCTTGAATCATGTTCTTTACAGAAAGTCGTCCTAAATAAATTATTAGCCACCATTAGCTAATATTTAGCTTGTATTGTATTCAAGTCATAGAGAAATTACATCACTAAATAAAACTGTCTCAACTCAGTGAAGGTAGAAATTAATATTTTTAAAGAGCAACATACTCTACTTTTCATCTGAAAACTTTATTCTAGAAATAAAGATGAGTTTCAAGTGTCATGCATAAAAAATTTTCTATTTAGGAAAAGACTTAGCTTTAAAAATAAATTCATTACAGTTTTAAGACTTTAGAAGATCAGTTTACTCTTCACCTTAACATGTAAATCCATCTTAGAGTGATTTTGATATCCTATTTTGTATCATTATTTTAATTGTATGAATGCTGTTAAAATGTTATGTTAATGCTGGTTTAAGGTGGTCTTAAACTTCCAAACAACAGCCAGCAATACTTAACAAGCAACACTGAAAAACACCGGATTTGTTAATGTTGGGAAAGATACGGTGGAAAAAAAAAATTAAAATTGTTTTTTACAGATGCTACCCAAAAAAGATCTAAATCATGCCAGTGAGCGTCTGGATTCTTTCCCAACACAGCAAAAAGGGTTCTGGAGTCGATCACAGCTGATCTTAGGGGGATTTCACCCCCACTCCATGAGCACTGAATAATAAAATTTAGTATCACCAGGTGGTATTCATATGCAAGTTTTCGAACATATCTGTTTCAAGGATTTAAGAGAAAACTTCTGGTACCATATTATGTGTGTGAAATGTGGTGTACATAGCACATTACCTATTGCAAGCACATAATATATTGCAGAGAAAGACAGTTTAGGACTTCCCCATGGTTACTCCCCAGGGAAAAAGAAACTAGAATGGAAATGGTTATTTTGGTGTGTAGAGGCACAGATTTAATAATAAAACAATATCTTAAGTCTTAAATAACCAATTTCATTGTGTCTGTTTCCACTTTATCTTTGAGCTAAATTAAAAGTAATTCTGACTCTGACTTCTTTGCCACTCTCTGTTTAAATATTTGCCCAAAGGGAACCTCTCAGTTACAGGAGTGCTTCATGGGGCATTTTCATGCACCTACATGCAAGTATAAAAAATCAGATATACATGTGATCATCTGAAATGAGAAGGAAGTATCAAATCCTTTCTCTTGCTATGAAAGAGAAACAATTCACCAGAATTGTTAAAAGAAACAATTCACCAGAATTGTTAAAAGGCAAGGTGATAGTAAATTCTCGTGGTGAGATTCCACACATTTTTTTTTAGGTTCCATTTATAGGAGGTGGTTGCTTCCTTTTGCTTTTGTCAATGACAGGTTACCATTAAAAATATTTTTTATATTTAATACACAGCAGATGATATATCCAACTTAAGTAATGAAATAATTCAGTTGAGAAAATAAAAACTGGAACATTAAGATAGTACACTTATTTGTATACAAATTACTTCTGTTTTCATTCAGAGCCCACTAGTTATGAGTCGTGTTGTGAACCCAGGCTCACAAATATAAACACTGTTTCACTCTGACACTACATGTACACCTCATTACTCTTAGATACATCTGTGCCTGCAGAGACACAACAGCATACCGTTCAATAATGAATCTCATCTAAAATGCTATTCTTGTTAAAAAGACTGACCTGTTTGCTTAATACCACAGAAAAGTCAATAGCTGAAGCAAAAGCTCATGAAACATAAAAAAAACAAACAAAAAAACAAAACCACAAAAAACCAGAAACATTGGGACTTTAAATGAACACAATACTAGTCTGATCCGGGGTTTTCCCAAAATCTAGAGGGCTGGTTCTCCAATTTCAAATAACTACATTCTTGACAAAACTGGTACAATCATTTCCAAAGATTGAAGAAGAGGGAACCAAAGCAACTTCCTAAACAACCTCTGTCAGGAGCAGAGAATTTGCACTTAGGAAGAAAAGCAAAAGAAAATGTTCTTAGCTATACTCATATGCCATGGGAAAAAAAAAAAAAAAAAAAAAAAAAAAAAAAAAAAAAAAAAAAAAAAAAAAAAAAAACCACATCTTTGCATCAGAAAATGGAAAATAGATCACCCAAACTTGAGCTTATTATTTTTTGTGTTTGTTACCAAGCAACGAGTCTCTGAGTGTAAAAGGGATAGTCTATATGAAATGAACACAAAACACTCTCAAATACAGCAAACAAACTAGGTTATTGTGACGTAGTATCTTAATAGTTATGATTCTCACGACCTTTTCACAAATATTATTACAGAGTGGTATCACCTACCTGAAGTGGTTTGTCTCTAAGAAAAATGCAAACAAGGTTGTCAATATTTTCACTAGCTGCCGGTTCATTCCTCCTGCTTTCTGTGATGATTTGGAAATATCCCAGAAATTATTCCAGAGAGATGCACAGAAAAAGTAAGCTGCTGCTGCCTAGATTTCCAAATTCAGCAATAATTTATTTTTCTTCACAATCAGGAAGAGGCCTGGATCTCTACAAAGTGGGGGTAAAAGAGAAGTGCCAGTCCTTGGAATCATGGTCAGGTCAAGCCTAGGCTCATCTCCAGCAGTCAGCACGAAAGAGGTAAGGCATCAGACACAGTTGTTCCCCCGACTTGCTTTTGGTGATGGAGGGGAAAAAGAAAAAAAAAGAAAAAAAAAGAAAAAAAGAAAAAAGAAAAAAGAAAAAAAAAAAAACTAGAAAGAAAGGGGGGGAAAAGGGAAAGAAAAGAGGAGAAAACCCAACTACGCGAGGAGCATCAGGCAAAAGGGAACAGCGCTGAGAGCAGTTCTGTTGTCGATATGTTTTATTCCTCTTTCGCTGAAAATTAGTATTTATGAACGGTGGTGGGGCTACCGGGTGGCTCTGCTTTTCCCCTCTTTGGGTGGGGAAGCGTCGGCGTTGCCGCGGAGGGTGTGAGGGAGGGGGGGCTGTAGGGTCGGAGGGAGCGGGGCCGCGGGGAACCCCAGCGCTGTGCTGGAATGGGGCGGGCGGGAGCGCACGGATTCAGCACTCGGACAGCTCCGCGTCCGCGCTGCGCATGCGGCGGCTGCGGGGGGAGCGCCCGTGCGCCCGGGGCGTGTGCGGGGCGCGCTGCGGCGTGCAGCAGGTGCGGGCGGCAGGTGCGGCTGTGGTGTGCGGGGTGCGGGTGTGGTGTGCGGGGTGCAGGGTGCGGGGCGCGGGTGCGGGGCGCGGGGTGCGGGGCGCGGGGTGCGGGCGCGGTGCCGGGGGTGCCGTCCGCGGCGTTTGCGGGGAACGGGCGGGGACCTGCGGGCCGTGAGTGTCTGCGAGCGGGGGGTGTCTGCGAGCGGCACGTTGGCTGCGGGGGGCCCCCGGGGTGCTCCTGTGTGAGCGGGGGCTGCGATGGCGGGTGTGTGTGGGTTGGGGGATGTGTGTGTCAGCGCGGTGTGTTTGTCACGCGTGGGGCTGAGGAGTGTCGCTGTCAGCGGGGCGCGGGTGCGAGTGCGCGCTCCGGCCGCCGGGGGCGCTGGCGCGCCGCGGGCACGGCCCTGCCCGGGCCGGAGCCGCCGCCTCCCGCTCCGCGCGTGTCCGCGGGACTGCGGGGAACCGCGGGGAACCGCGGGGAACCGCGCGGAACCGCGGGGAAACGCGGGGAACCGCGGAGAACAGCGCGGAACCGCGGGGAACCGCGGGGAACTGCGGGGAACCGCGGGGAACAGCGCGGAACCGCGGGGAACCGCGGGGAACAGCGCGGAACCGCGGGGAACCGCGGGGAAATGCGGGGAACCGCGGGGAACAGCGGGGAACCGCGGGGAACTGCGGGGAACCGCGGGGAAATGCGGGGAACCGCGGGGAACTGCGGGGAACTGCGGGGAACCGCGAGGAATTGCGCGGAATTGCGGGGAACGGCGGGGAACTGCGCGGGACTGCGCGGAATTGCGGGGAACCGCGGGGAACCGCGCCCCTTGCCTCCGCCCTGCGCAGGGCAGCCACCCCGGGAAGAGACTGCACCTCATCACCGCGCGTGGATATGGAAAGCGCGGGGGCCGAGAGGAAGGTGCCGGCCTCTTGTCGGTGGTGCCAGCTGCCAGGAGAAGAGGCGCCGGGCAGAAGCCAATGCACAGGTTCCGCCTGAACATGAAGAACTTTACTTTCAACAGTGTGGAAATCAATTCCTGCAAAGAACTTGGGATATTTTACCCATCCTGCACTCCCAAAATAAAAGGAGCTGTTGTTCTTTCTTTTGTTCTAGGTTCATCTGTATTTTTTAAGTCCAGCTGTATTCTCCTGCTACAGAACTAGTCCACCTGAACACTGCTTCACTTCCACAAGAGTATTTGCACACACACACATTTTTCATATCTCCAAGTGAAAAACGTACAGCTTCATGACAACTACTGTTACCATGTGTCTAGGCAACTTAAAGGAAAAAAAAAAAGAAAAAAAAAAAAAGAAATAAAATAAAATTTAAAAAAAGCTTCTGAAAAAGAGTCATTCTGTTCACAGGCTAGCAAGAGATCAAAGCCCCATACTGTTCATTAAATGAAACTCAGTTGTTGCATTTTGTTTATTTTAGTTCAATAAGGTAGGACATATCTGGGAAAAAAAAAAAAAAAAAAAAAAAAAAAAAAGAGAGAGAGAGAGAGAGAAATACAATAAAATATATAAAATAATATAGAAGATCATGGAATGGTTGTGGTTGGAAGGGACCTTAGATATCATCTAGTTCCAACTCCCCTGCCATGGGTGTGGACACCTTCCACTAGACCAGGTTGCTCAAAGCTCCATCCCACCTGACCTAGAACACATCTGGGAATGGGGTGTCCACAGCCTCTCTGGGAAGCATTTTGTAGTACCTCACCACCCTCATAGTATAGAATTTTAATAATATCTAGTCTTAACCTGCCCTCTTCCAGTTTAAGGTCCATCACCATATGTCCTTGTAAAATGTCCCTCTACAGCTCTCTTGTAAGCTCCTCTTAGGGACTAGAAGGTGCTATAAGATCTCCCTGGAGCTTTTTCTTCTCCAGGCTGAACAACCCCAGCTCTCTCACAGGAGAGGTCTTCCATCCCTCTGATCATCTTCATGGCTTCCTCTGGACTTGCCCCAACAGGTCGACGTCCTTCTTGTTCAGGATGACCCCCTGAACCTGTACACAGCACTCCAGGAGAGGTCTTGCAAAGCAGAGGGGCAGAATCACCTCCCTTGATCTGCTGGTCACACTGCTTTTGGTGCAGTACAGGATGTGTTAGGATTTCTGGGCTGCAAGCACACATTGCCAGCTCATGTCCAGTTTCCCTGTCCACCAGCACCACCAAGTCCTTTCCCCAAGGGCTGCTCTCAATCCATCCTTTGCTCAGCCAGGACTTCTGCTTGGGATTGCACCAATCCAGTGCAGGAAACTTATTTTTGGTCTTTCTTGTTGAACTTCACAAGGTTCATGAGGCTTTCTCTTCTCCAGGCTAAACAATCCCAACCTCCCAAGCCTCTCAAGAGCCTTCTGGATGGCATCCCTTCCCTCCAGCCTGTCCACCCCACCACACAGCTAGGTGTCATCCTTAGGCTTGTAGGGGATGCACTCCATCCCACCATCCATGTTGCTGTCAAAGATGTTCAAATCAACCTTATTAGTGATCCTTGGACACAAATGCTAGATAATGCAACATTTTATGCACAAAAGATTGAAATAACTACAAGAGCAGTCCAAAGTTGCTATTGTAAACTGAATTCCTTATTGCCTTAGCTGCTGAGTGTGTGTCAGTGACAGAAATTAAGGTCCAGTAGAAGGAAGGGCACTATATTTGCTTTTATTAAAACTGTCAAAGTTTATCATTAGACACTGAACACTGATGCTGAATCACTGCACTGTAACATCACCTAACCCCTTCAAAAAGACAGGTCATATTAAAGTAGAGAGGTTGGATTTTGTCTCCTACTACAGTGTCTTATTCTGAGAAATAAAGCTCACAAAGCTGCATCTGGAAATAATGGAACACTGTTGAGTCAACAAAGAAGTGCATTTCAAAGTTCGTGCCTGTTCCCCTCTAGACAGGAACCCAGTAATAGTGCTGTATATTTTTACGCTAAGTTGAGATAAATGGCAAAATTGGAAAGCAAGATTTCTATCAGCTGCAGGAAAAACCTGTCTCTTTAACCTACACTGCCACCTTCTTAAAAGTGTGGGGAAACTCAGAACTGCTTGCAGAGTTTGTAATGCAGAAGTCACTGAATACAGCAGATATGTTTCCAATGAATCTGTTAATATGGATTTTGTGACCTGACATGCTTTTAAAGACTTATAAATGTTCATTACCCTTCTTGGTAACTACAAGTAACTGAATATTTCCTCAAGTTTTCTAGCTGGAGAAAACGTACTTGAAATTCTGCTTTCCAGGATTTAGCTGCTACTGGCCATTTTCTGCATTTCATGGCTTATTTGAAATGCTAAATTACTATATCTCTAAGCTAAATAAAAATTGCAGGAAGTTCTTCAAAGCATACTTCCCTTAATTGATGTGGGCTTTTTAAAAACATGGTGAGAGATGCCATGATGAAAATTTATGGTATCTGCTGCATCATTCCTTTCTCCTCCAAATGTCTAGTCTTTAGTGAGATATTACTCAGCATGGTCGTTACATGGAAGTGCCAAGAAAAACTTAATTATTAAGGGTTGAAAATAGTGTGCTACTGATGCTTATTTAACTAACAGCAACAGTCATTCAAATAGTTCTCTGCTTGAAATTCTGGGGGTTCAAAGCAAACTTTTTCTCTAATCAAAGGGTTCCAGGTCAAGCTTCCATGTACACTGGGGGCAAAGGGGATCAGATTTCAATCCATCATCACTTTTTCATGAATTAACACATGCATGAAGAACTTCTTACTTTCAGCTATTGTTGCAACAGTTACTCCTCATCCTCCTCTCATAAAAAACCCCCAAAAAGTTGGTTTTAGTTGTTTTGAGTACTGTAAGTCTCTGAGCTGTCACTCATTCACAATTAAATAGTGTTTAGTAAATGTGGACCCGAAGGTGAGGGAGGATTCAGAGCTCTGCAGAGCAAGGGAACCATTTGAGAGCACAGTTGCCTGGAAGTACTTTCTGCTGTTCCCCTCCTGTAGCAGAGCCAGAGTGATGAGAGGTAGTGCCAGTGATGTGCAGCAGGTTCTGGATGAGCTGTGTGCGTTCATTTGCACAGATGTGATTCCTTTCAGTGTCACTCATTTGTTATCTCCCACAACACATTTCTGACAGCAGAAGTGTTGCAAATGAGTAGGAGTCAAAGACTCCCACCTGGGATTGGAGGGGTGTCTTGTAAAATGGCACAGGGATGTGCACGAAGACAAGATGGAAATGTTTTTGGGTGAAAAGGCTAAATAGCACATCCCTATGGTTCCCCAGGCATATACAGAAGCTTAATAATCGTGCCAAATATGGCATATTATTTCAAGTATGAGCTAATTCAGTACAATTTCTCTATTCCACCTCAGTTTCTTAAGCACTAACTCGCTGGGCAGAAAATAGGAAAGAATTACTCTGTTTCCATGCAAATGGTTCTATAACAGTTAGTTGATGGAACATGATTTATGTTTGTTTGCACTGTTTATGCATTTCTGAAAACCTAAGAAATGGAAGAAATAAGGTCATACCTCCTTCTCAAATTATGATAAATAAGGGATCCAAACACAGGCTTCTGAGAGAACAAGATCCATCACTTCAAATACGCAATTAGTGTCTATAAGAAGAGAAAATTCAATATAACTTTCAAAATGGTATGTCAAATTATCATACTTGTTGGATGTTGGTTAACAATGACAAGTGTATTTCAATATAGTGCCAAATATAAATGAATCGAGAGTACAGTCTACGTAAAATGTCCGATTATAGTGAAGGCAAAAATGGCCAAAACAAAAACCAGAAGGTAATCTAATGTGAGTGCATGTTGAGCTAAGGATAAGAAACAAGCTGGCCTGGATTTTGAACCATACATAACTGTGTATGAACCATAACAAACTGTGTAAAGGATCAAACAATATAATTAAATCTTGTTTCTTCTTAATTTTGGAAACTCTGTTAATAAGTAGTCTCTTTCAGTGAATGATAATAATAGCCTTAGTTGTCAGGAAAAGACAATAGTTAGATTTTCAGCTGTCCAATATGAAAACAAATGTTTTATTTTCAAGATTTTTATACCTGGCATTAACAGGTATAAAAACAACAATGCATTTTTCAATACAGTTCCATTTTGTATATGTGCAAAATATTTTCATATCCTTCCCTCTTCTTTTTTTCTTTTTTTTTTCTTTTTTTTTTTTTGTTATTACTTGCCCTAGTATCTCTAAATTTATAGAAACCACTCCCATGTAGAAATTCCTTATTGTTCTATATTATGTAGTTTTTACCTTTTAAATCATAACAAAAAGAGCTGGAAAGAGAGCATAACAAATTTAATTTTAATGGAATTAGGTATTTGAAATATACTACTTGTACTGAGTTTACTTACTGTATCTGAATTTTGTTTTCTGAAATCTTAAATATATATTATGTATTACATAAATAACAATTTATAATATATGTTTGTATTTACCTTTGTATTATAAACCACCTTATAATGCCAATTCCTGGTGTATTTTTTATACTGCAAATGTAATAAATAAAGAATGAACTAAATCTCATTTGAAAATCTGTTTCCTCCATTAAAGGTCTGGTAATTTTACAGTGTAAAATTATGTAGGGAACTACATCAATTTCACCAGCTGGCTCAAGTAGGTCCAGCTATTGAGTTTTAGCATTACTAGATTCTTGATTTGCGTGATTTGTAATACTTTACTCCTCATATGGTACCATGGTACCATTACAGAATAGGAGAGCATTTCATACAAATAAAGTAAAAATATCTGGCATTTGGAATTTGATAGCATTGTAAATAAGAAGAAAATATTAATAAAATGTTACTAATATTTCAATCTGACTGTAGGAGAAGGCAGGAAGGTTAAAATGAGTAACTCATTCAGTCCTTGACCTTCATCCCCAGTATGTGATTCATATTGGGAGGGGCTGTCGGATACTCAAACAGGAGAAAAACTAGTAGTCAGAAACAGCACAAAATTGTCTTATTCCCCCTTTCATATTTCCTCCTGGCAATTTAGATATGAATTGAATACTTCCTAGCCCTTTGTGTCATTTATGACTTAAATTCCGTAACACAACATGTACTATACAATATGTATTTGAAGAAAGATCCAAAGACTCTTTCACCCAAGGCAATCTAGTCATGATGAGAAAATCTGTCTTAAACATTAAACTGGTGTCTTCTTTCTTTAAATCTTCTCCTGTGAAACCAGAACTTCCTTACTTGGAAATACTGGCTGGCTTAGAGGAGGAGATTCCAGTAGTCAGAAGTGATTCCTGACCCATCCCAGCAGAGCATTTCTCCCTGTCTGCCCTGCGATACTTCAGTTCATGATAGCCAGGAGGCAAAGAAAGTGGCATGAATTGATAAGGTCGTGTCCATTACCTACCCTAATGCAGGGTTCAGGGACAGGGAAAACAGAAAATAACCTTGTTTGCTTCTGCACACTTACGCCCAAAATATAGTTAAATGAGTTGTGAGATAAGTGCTTCTTCCTCTGAATGAATCTGGGCTTTGGATACCACCCTCAGATCATCATTGCTGCAGAAAAACAGATTAAGACTCGTGTTTTGATCTCACTTGAATGGAAACATCAATTACAATTTCCACAAAACATATCATGTGCCAATTGCAATCACCAAGTGGGGCCACTCAAAAGGAAAATCAATTATTTGAACTAATTTATGTTTACATTTACTGTATATGAACGTGTATACAACAACATTATTGTAAATATATACTATTATCCACCTCCTTTGTTTACTTTCTCTGAAGTAACTACAGCTATGAGAGATATTATTTTCACAGAAAATCAACTTGCCACTCATTTCTTTGAATTTAGCAGCAAAAATTAATTATCTGAACAACATTCATTCATCTTTAGTATTTCAATTGTTTTAAGTTCTGACAGAAATAGCAGCAAGAAGAAACTATACAAGAGTTTTAGCTAATGTATGTCTGATAGGCTGGCTAACAAAGAGCTCTTTTATGTTGAGATTATTTATCTGGTGAGCACTTTCTTCCTATATATATATGTGTATAAATACATGAAAATTCCATCACACTTCTCGATTTAATTTCCAGTAATTATTTTGTGCCAACTGTTATATATTAACCTGATGGATAAAATATCTTACTTCTAGTGTAGATTAGATACTTGAACAGACAGCAGAATTGTATAGTAACAATGACTAATGCTGTGCATAGTAATCAGTTTAATCATGTCTTCCCTTAATGCTTGCAAGCTAAATTTGCTTCTGTTCTCATGGTATTATTTTGTAAATGTTGGTCTTTGATATTTAATCAAGTATTCATTCTTCCTGGCTTGCAACAAAACAATTTTTTTTACCCCATTTAATGCCTATCAAGCATACTCAAAATAACATTTTTAAATAGATTTTACAATATAGTATCTGATCTAGCCATAAGGATGCTGTGATCTTGAGTGGTATAATCATGTATGCGGATGGAAAAAAAGGTGTAAAGCTTAATTCATTTGTAAATGGATTACAAGAGGTTCTTAAAATTGATCTTTTCATTTTATATGCCTACTAAAGAGCATGATGAAAATAATCATGATACAAAACATATATGTTTTAGATATTTATGTGTGTCCTGCTTGTGCTTGTTCTACCTTGTCAGGATTAGCTACTCTCTAGCAACTCCAAAATGTAGACACAAACTCATATTCAATACTGCTAACTCACGTAAAAACCCAGCATAATAGAAAGGGGAAAATACTTTATCCCAGGTGATATCTGGGACACTTACCTGTGGCATAGGAACTACTACAGCAGGAGTATGAAATAAGGTATCAGCACCACAAAACAAATACTGATGTGTGCTCTGAAAACTTCATTTTGTGATTTTCCATGCCACAGAAGTGTCTTATTTCTATTCTCCCTAGTGTTTACTAGAGAGGAGTATCAAGAGCAAATGTGTGAATGTGTGGGTGCATGAATTCTTTGCCCGTATCTTTTCAGTGGTTCTACTTGCTAGGAGGGAAAGTGTAATTTCTACCACAGCTGACAACCTCTTTGGCTTCCATGGTGCAGCACAGAGAGAGAGGAATTCAAGTTCTGCATTCCAGTGACTCACTGCTGGCTCTGCAGCTGCCTGGTAGCCAGCAGAATTTGGATATTCCTGTGATCAGGAGTCTGTTGAACTTCAAAAGCAAAGAAAATACCTAGCAATGTATTGACTGCAGCCTCACAGGCTGCATGTTTTTGTTATGCATATTCATAATCGGTTTTCTCCATGAACAGAGATATCTGCAAAGTATTTTCTAAGTCATTATCAATATTAGAGCTGTGGTTAGAACATGTTTGCTTATGCCAATAAGGCATGCTGTGGAAGGGCCAGGTTCTTGGGATCTAGAGGAACTAAAATTCTGCTGAGGGGTGTCTCAGTCCCCTGAAAAGCTGTCTGAGATCCAAAGAACAGTGTTGCAGAAAGGCATGATTTACTTGTAAATGTATTGAGCAACATTAACATGCTATGTCGTTTTATATAAAAGACTTTCTTTCATTCTTTCTAGCATATACTGAATAATAGATATCACTAGGAAAAAAAAATGCCTAAACCAGTATTTGAAAAATGGTGAAGAAAATAGTTTTATTCAATAATTTATTTATACAATCATATAGTTAAAGGCTATAACATAATGCATTGTTCATTATGGGGTAAAATGGAGATTGCCCATACATTTCCTGAAAGGCTTAACAATGAAGGTCTATATTCTCCACCTTGCTTTTTAGATGAATTTTTTTTTAGTCCCATGGTTTAAATTATTTTCTCACATCTAGTGGTATTCAGTGACAAAACCAGTACTAAGTAACAGAGAGCTACAATAAAAGAAGATTTTTTTACAAAACGTATATGTTAGCTACTCTCTTTTCTCTTTGGAAAGTAATTAAAAAACAAGTTTCTATTAAATATTTCACCTATATTAATCCTACTTCCCTGGCAGGAATTAATGCTTATTAACCCACTGCATTGAGCAGTGGCCTATAGAACTGTTGTAATAAGATTTTATGAAGAGTTTCCAATTTAAAATTTCATTCCTTCCCAGTGCATGCTCATAATTACTATCGACACCAATGTGAGTTACGGATTCATTACACAGTACGCACTGAGAGGAGAGGAGAGGAGAGGAGAGGAGAGGAGAGGAGAGGAGAGGAGAGGAGAGGAGAGGAGAGGAGAGGAGAGGAGAGGAGAGGAGAGGAGAGGAGAGGAAGGCTCCTACAGAGAATGTGGATCTGTTCATATCTATCTCTCAATTGTTTACACACTAGGGAATAAGTAAAGGTCATTCTCCCAGGCTTTTCTCCTTTCCTGCCAAAATATGAGCCAAATTACAGTCAATTGGAGTTTCATTGGAGCTTTCAGATATCGTAAGAATTCAGCTTGTTAAACAGGTTTATTTCAAAGATGTTATAAACAACAACCTCTCCCCCATCCCCCGCCAAACCCCAAACTTAAACAAACAAACAAACAAACAAACAAACAAAAAGAAGCCTTCATTGTAAAACAATAAAAGCTTCAGTAAAAGCTGTTTATGCCAAGGTTTCAGTCATCTCCACAGTTAGAGTTAGGCAGATACTGGTTCTTCTAAAATCATCTGGATGGGGGTTTACCTTAACAATAGCTCTCAGAATCATAATATATTCATAAAGGAATATATATTTTTCAAAATTTGAGTGATCAGGTTTTGCTACTTCTATAATTATTACAATTCAACAGAAGACAAAAAGAAAATAAAAATAACAAACCCAAACCCTTCCTACCAACATAATCTAAAAATATTAAGATTGTCATGCAGATGTTGATCTCTAGGTTAAAAAAAAGACAAAAACAGCACTGATGTTTTGAAAGAAAGATATTAACCACCTACTAGTTAAATTTATGTTGCAGAGGAATTAATCTTGTTATCAAGCTAAAGGTTGACACCAATATAGAAAGACAGCCTTCATACTGATTTAAGCAAATACAGATCCAGGAGTATTCAACACCCAAAGCATAACAACAGAGCCTTGGTGACACAATTAGACTCATTCCATGATCCAGTTAGAGACACCAGGACCCTGGACTTCCAGCATCCTCAATGTTTGTCATTTCTCTTAAACATGAAGTCTTCCAAGTAAAACACGCAATCTTCTCTCTAATGTTGAGTCACTCAGTCACATGAACTCTACAGTACTTCAAAACCATGGGAAAATACCTTTGGAATAACAACAACCAAACCCTATGGTTTTGTTAATGACACTGAGAAGGAGGCATCATTAAAAAACTACCAAGACTGGCTGTATGTGTGTGTGTGTGTTTGTTTGTTTGTTTGTTTGTTTGTTTGTTTGTTTGTTTGTTTGTTTGTTTTAAGGAAAAGTCTCCCCATAATATGAATAAAAGATCCAGTACAGTGTAGAATGTCCTCCAAATTAGATCTGGCAAAACAAGATGCCGGAAAGGTTTGAAGCTTTACTAAGACTCAGAAAACAGCAAGTTTTCTTTCACTCAGGGAAAAGTAACAACTCTCTTACATCCTCTAACCTCTCTCTGCTGGTGCAAGCCAGGACAGTCCTTGTGCCTGGCTCTCAGATCTGATGTTTCAACAATTCCTCAGCACTTCTAACTCTGATCTCTTGGATGCCAACCAAAGGTTTTTTAGGAGAGGGGTCAAGAAAAATAATATTTATATGATAAATGCAGGGGAAATTCCACCATCACAGCAAATGTGTGGCTATTTCATTGCATCTCCTAGAAGAGATCTTGGAGCAGAAGACAATGAATGTGTCCATTTCCCAAGTATTTAAGCTCAGAATTGCAATTCACTCGCATGTGAAACTTTTAAGCATCCAAAGGCAGACTTCTAAAAGACCTTCAGGTAACTTAAGTGAGCATCAGCTTGCCTTAGCTGTCCTACCTAAGCCATTGCAAACAGTGAATTTCAGCTGTGTCTCATGAATTCTCATGTGCTCCAGGATACAGAAAGCTCAATGTGAGGTGCATGTGTTCCTACTGTTTCAGAGCTGGGGAGCTGGAAATTCACAGTATGTATTGAGAAACAGTTGGTGTCTTTGAATTAACCAAAAGCTCATGTGTTTCGGTTTACTCTCTATTCCTTCATCTTCTAAGAAAAAATTGCTAGGATGCTTAGGTCATCCTTTTGGCAGTATGATTATTTGGAACTTTAATGTGGGCATATCCTCTGGTATCAGTTGTTGGGATAACCCAAAGTAACTGGAACATTTATTTGATCTGTTATACTCTGACCACATCCTTCTGTTACACCGCTACCTAATTTTGTCTGGAAAAGGAGACTATCATCAATTAATAAGGAAAGATTTACACAGTTAAATTCATTAGCATATTCTTTATCTAGCTCATCAATCAGTGTCACTTTTTTTTCTCCTCCTTTTTTCCCAGAACCACTGATAAGAATATATTTCATATTCACTTAGGTTTTTTTTTTTTTTTTTTTTAATATAAATTCTCTTCCCTGACCTGCACCACTGATTTCTACATGTCTTCATACAGAACTCATATGGGTATCAAGAGGAATTGTGAATATTTTAGGCTTGAGTTACTTCCTAATGCAATCAAAACAAGTGTCTGTTCTGATTTCAATTAGAACTCATGTTCATTAAGAAAATCTGAAAAAAATATGTGAAGAAAGGAAAGGGAGAATTCATCCTTTGATAATTTTTTTTTTTATAATTGCTTTTGAAGCTAGTTTTTGGAAATATCTATGGTATTTTCCATTTAACAAACATCAACTTTTTTTTGTTCTCTATTTTTTTAGAGCAGTATTTCCTCATTTAATTTAATTTCTTGTGATGAAACATTAGTCATGATGCCTTGACCCTTCACAACAAATTCACATAGAAGTGTAGTCTTTCCACATTATTTATTTGTTTTTATTTTTTAACATGAGTCCTCAGAGTAACTTCCCACTTATTCATGTGCTAGACAAAAACTCCTACAAGAAGCACTATTCCCTCAAATAATCTTCACAGAAAAGGTAATCTCTTTCCTGTGTAGCTATAAAATTCATCAAGGGCTTCCTGCTTCATTACTAAATTTAGGACATTGCTGAAATGCTGTGTCACTTCATGATCTAAACAAGTGACAAATATCTCTAGTAAGAAATGCCCCTTTTCCCAGTACAGAGCTATAAGCATTGCTCCCCACAGAGACAAAACTAGACTTACTCTACAATATAAATAGCTTAAAGGACGATGGTGTTCAAGTTAGAAGGGAGCAATCCTATATGGATAAACAAGGAGGTATAATTTATGTGTGGGATCCTGTGGGTCTGGGTAGAGATCTGTAAGTATTCCCCAGATTATGTCATTACTAAATCTGATGAAGACAGATTGCAGAGGAGTGTTTCTGGTCCATCAGTGCAATACTTTTCCAACAGAAATCTTGTTTCAGGACAGCTGCCTGGGAACACTGAAAAATCCAAATCTCCCATGTCCAGTGTGACATCTCAGTGACACTTGCAGTACTTTGATATAGGGGAGGGTCTTATAATCACTAATAGTTCATCAAGACCTGTACCATTCATCAAATAAATTTTTGTTTGGCTTCTCATCATAGCTCTAAAACAAAGAAGTTAACCTGATATCTTTTACATCTTTTTGTCATTAAAATGTGGCAGAAGACACAGATGCAGAAAGAAAAATTTACCATAACCATCTTACAAGAGACAGATAAATTAGTAGCTGTAGATAATGTTTTATGGAAGATGTTAATAGAATTTCCACTCCATGAACAAATAAATTTCTAATCTGATGTTTAAAAACATGTACCCATTGAATTTGTACAGTACTTTAAATAGTAATCTGATATTTATGTATTAAAGTTTAGATTTCTCAAATAATGAACTTTTTTTTTTTAATTAGGAAGACAGATATTTTGCTCTTTTATTTTTATTTTCTGCTGTGCCTTGCACTCTGCTAGATGTATCCACACATTTATTCAGCTTATGACTTTGCCACATGTTCTTTTTCAAAATGCTAACTTTGACACCCAATGCTGTTCTTGGTCAGTAAGTGGAATCAAGCAGTGAAATCATGAGGAAGAAAACGGCTGGCTGGCTGAGATGTTTCAGCCTGTTCCATGCCTGCAGACCAGTCCATTACTCCTCTAAGGTCTTCCTTGTGACTGTGAGCAGCCTCACCTCCTTCCTCCTGGGTTCTCCTGCCCTGTCTTTTCTGTCCCGACTCCTCAGCAGCAGTTCACAGTTCTTTTGGCAGTAACAACCACTGGGACACTGCCCACGTGTGTATGTCAGGGTCAGATATCATAATAGTCTTCCTTTTATCTGGACTTCGTTGTGGTTTAGTGACTGGATGCTTAATATTGCAGTAACACCTAATTACTACAGCTGATGATATGAAAGAATTGAAACGGCCGACAATCAACAGGCAAAAATAGCAGGGGAAAAAAGAGTAGTCTGCACCAGATTTTGGATCAAACAGCTTGAAATTATCAGTAAAGTTATTTCTGTGTGCAAAGAAAATAAACCTCCCTAACACAAACTGAACTGTAGCTGTAAGTGCTAAGTATTTTCTTATATGATGCTAAGCCCTGGAAGTTATCTTATCCATATTGCTGGTATGTATAAGTATGTGAAAATGCCAGCATTGTGACATATCTGTTCAGACTTGAATTTGATTTTGACTTTTATACCCACGGGAGACTGCAAGAGCTTTGTGATCTATGTCTCCTTGCATTAATGATTCCATAACTATAGTCCATAGTCCACTGGTGTCTGTGAAATGGTAAAAAAGTACATTTTTAGTTAAAAGTTTGAGGTAAAGAATGCCCAGTAGTCCATGAAAAGTCATGAAATCTGGCAGTAATTTATTAAAGGACTCAGAGGATCACTGTTATAGACAACTTATGAGATGAATGGGAAGCTTGCTTCTGCCTTCAGTTTAGTAGGAGGTGCACAGTGCCAGCACTCCTGACATTTGATGGCTCTCCTGCTCTCCTTAACACAAGTTTCTTTCATCTGTATACCTTCAAAACAGTAAGTACCTGAATCTAATATTACATGGCATGTCTCTTTTAGCTTAATAGCCGCATTTTGTCCTTCAGTTCTTTAAATCAGCAGTAGCTCTGCACCTTTCAGGATTCATTGGACGTGCCCCATTTTGCCACAGATCTTTTGCAGACTGTCCTTGCAATTCTCTCTGGTCCTAGTTTTCCTCATGCAGGAAAGCATCCAATTACTACTAATTTGATGGATTTGAAGGATGATATCTCACTGTTTTTTTACTATAGTTTGAGTTGGAAAGAACTAAAAAAGATTTCTATAAGGCATCATTATTTTACGTAATCTGAAGTGATCCATCCTGTGCATAGTATTCCTGAAGCATTCCTAGAAGCATTCATTTAAGTGACAGTGTTTTGTTGGTAGAGAAGGCAGAATTCCAAAGCTACCTCATTATTTCTAGATGTCCCTCAGAACATGACTTAACAATTGTATTTCATTGCACAGAGCACAGGATTGAAAGTACATCGTAAAAAATACTGTAGCTAATAAGGAACCAACCAAGCACAGGAACTCTGCTTTTTGCTTTTTGCTTTTTTTTAAACTCCTTTGCAATGAGTAGGAAATTTAATGCAGCCTGATATTCTTTCTGATAACAGATAAAAAAGTAACACAAAGTGTTTGTAATAATTAACTGAAACGACATGCTAAGATACTATTACTTTGCTGTAAGTATTCATTGCTTCCTTTCAGAAGAGGTCATGTATTTCTCTAGCAAAGAGAGAATTTAGGAGAGTCCATATTCACATTTTCTTGTGCAATACCTTCCTTCTGAGTACCACAGCATTCCAGCCAGTGTTCTCCTATAATTTTTGTTCCTTGTTGTAGAGAGCTGTATCTCACCAAAAGACATAATAATAGCAATGTGATAATTGAAAAACGTTTGAGAACATTTAGACTGATGACCATGCTTTAAAATGCTTATGGCTGAAGCTGAGTAAGTGATATTATGCTGATTTTAAAGTGGGATAATTTTATTGTGATCTATAAAGTGGAGGCTCATTGCTGCAACATTTCAAATAACCTCAGTTCTGCCCATCACTGGGAAGGTCTCACCTGTAGAGCTAGGTCCAGGTTGGGGCTTTGTTTTCCCGAGAAAACATTAGAGAAGGTTCAAGGGGAATAACAAGAATGCTCAGATGTCTACATGCCCTGTGGACTGAAAAAATCTGTATTGCTTAGTCTGGGGAAAATGACCCCAAGGTGATGTACGGCTGGCTTCAGCTGGAGAAAAGGTAGCTGCAAAACAAATGATTAATGAACTCTTCTTTGCCAGCACTGAGGTTAGGGCAAATATAATCAGCTTAAATTACATCAGGAGAGATTTAGATTTGATGTCAAGGAAAAGTTCCAAATGGTAAGAATTTTTGGATGCTGAAACAGATTTCTGGGAGGCTGTGAAAATAAATGTTTATGCACAGAGAAAATTCCCAGTACTTCAGCCCTGAGAAACAGGAACCACTGGTAACAGGTGACATTGAACTGGGAGAGGAGGGACTAAATGGCCTCTTGCAACTCTTTGGAGAGCACTTCTCTATGTTTTTTGTGTTATAAAAATACACCTATGGAGTCAAAGAGTAGTTTACATTGTAAGAGATCTCTGAAGGTCATCTGGCCCCATTCACTTGCTCAAACAATGCCAATTTATATTGCAACTTCCCTATTTGATCAGGCCCCTGGGGTCCTATTTTTTTCTTATTGCTCGAGGAAGAAAGTATCCATCATGGTTTGTGTAGTCTTTTCTATGATTAATGTTCTATCTCCTCCGTATTTCATCCAGGAATCTTAATAACTCAAAACATAGTGTATCCTTATGTACTGTCATACCCATGAAAAGGAGAGTTGGCTTTCACAATCCACGCACATGAGAAAATGCATCTTCAAATTCTTGAGTCTGGAGCAACAGCAGTGGACACTATTGCAGATGGAGATAGGAAATTTATCAAAGTCCTATGAAGAGGGTAGTTTGAACACTATGATGTGTGGAAGCTGTGTTTGAAATCAACATACTTCTGGAAAATTATTTTTCTGTATGTTTCTTGCAATGTTCATATCTTGAAAGAAACAAGTTTGAAGACCAGAACTTCAAGGAGCAGCTCCAGCAATCACCGAACTGCTTTTCCTAGAAACATCCATTGCTTGATTAACAGGAATAACTGAGAAGAGACAGATTCTGCTGAGTTTCAAACACAGCTCAGCTCTACAAACACCAGACAGAAAACACTATGAGAAAACCTCTTATAAGTTCCCCTATTCAAAGAGTTAAATATCTCTAAAACTGTAAGAAATAACACAGGGTTAATTTTAGCTGCATAACATTCCTCCACAAATGAAAAACCTGTAACTATTAGTTTCACCAAAGTTAAATTTGAGCCTGGAACTTCAGAGCACAATAATATCCATAGCAACCAAAAGACTTTCTCAAAGCCTTCCCATGCTTTTCAATAACCTCTGTAATGTAATTATTAAGAACACCACAGAAAGGAAAAGTTTAGTTATGGGAATGCTCAAATTTTCACAGACAGCATGAAATGTATGAGAATAGTTTCTAGTTGGATAACAGCTTTCTGTGTTAAAGATTATCTGGGTTAGGAATTGAAACTTGCTATCTTACTTCTCAAGAAGTAAGGAACTTTGAGGAACATAGTGGCCTAATTTTCAGTATGAAAGAAAAGTCACCCACCATGGCCTTCCCTGCAGCTTTGAGGCACTTTTGGGACTCAGCATAAACCAAGTTAGTCCTGCAACATGTTTGTTCTTAGTGCTCAGGCAATACCCTCCATTCTTAAGATCTGGAGGTAAACGCTGTTACAGAAAGCTTTGAAATCTTCATCATTATATTTGAGTATAGACAAGATTAATGTCAGTTAGGAATGATGAAAGGTGAAAATTTCTCCCTATTCTTTGGGATAGGGATTGGACTTCCTGCCCTTCAAATCTTTGATGATATTCTCAAAACACACAGATTTACATAATCTGATATTTACTTCCTAAAGAAATTAGGTTATTACAGGGTTTTCAGCTTTCTAATTTCATGTGTACTCTTGGGGTAGCTCTTCAAAGTATTCTGCCATTAATATTGTACCTTTTGCAGAATTATAATATTGTCCCAAAGAGACAGAATCTCTTTGAATGAACTTACTTTTAATTTACAGAACACTGAATTTAGGAAGAACAGTTTTAGTATTTTTAAAAACTGGAGGTATGCCAACATTACTGCTACAAAGATATTTTTCCTAATTACAATGTTGAACACAGTTAATTTCTAACCAGTCATGGGATTTTACAATAATTTGTAATATACTGTGAACCTACAGTTCCAAATTATATCAGAAGTGATAATTGCTTTGTACCATCCTACAGTAATGGTCCAATTAATCTATCATACTCTGCTTCTGTATATCCCATTTTGATGCAGTAGATTTGTCTAGTTAAATAAAATCAAAAAAAAAAAAAAAAATTAAAAAAAAAAAAAAAAAGAAAGAAAGAGAGAGAAAGAGAAAGGGAGAAGGAAAAGAATCTTTGCTCTAATAATAAGTAGATAATTCCCCACTTCCTATGACAGAGAGAGCACTACATCCTAAATTATTTTTTTTCCCTTCCCTACAATCTGTGTTGTCCAAAGAAGGATACCCTGGGGCATTCTAGAACATCACCAATAAAAGTCTATCTGTGATGAAGATGAAGTAATTAAACAGAGGATTCTTGCCAGCAGCCTTCCTCTATTAGTCTGAGACTGATGCTAAAAAAACATCCTGGGTTTCTATAGCTGCCACAAACATATTGATTTGGGGTTTCAGTTCCTCCTACTGAAAGTGGATTTCTGTAGATCTATTTCTTGGTATTTTCCCATTTTCTCTCTTCGTATTTCCCTTTTGGGATTTCTGAAGTGCACTTGCATTTCAAATGAACTTAAGTTTCAAATGAACATCAAGTTCCCACAATCTGCCAGAGACAGTGAATTGTTCAACGTGGGCTGCCATGAGGCTGCTCCTCTGTCAGCGCTCCCACATTCATTTATGGCTATGCCTAAAGGAGTGCCTGTGGAGCATGTCCCTTGCTCAACACCACCTTGACTTTTCACTCAGGAACCTGGTCCTACACCCATCTTAGGGCTCCTGTAGGTAAAGAGAAGAGGAATGTCTATTCCAGTGGACAAACATGGATTGAGAGAAGCAGAACAATTCCGTTCCTAAGGAAGAATGGATCTGTATTTATAAAAGGCCCTTTCACAGTGAGGAACTCACAACAGACAAACATCCATACAGTATGGCACAAGAGTACTGGGGAGAAGGAAAGGTGACCTTAATGTCCTTTCTGTGAATTCCTCTCCTCAGTTCTATTCAAGGTTAAACTTAAATATATCCTTGACTCCCACTCTTAAAACAATTATATCTTATGTATCAATGCACCACTATATCCATAGACAAGAAGTATTCAGGGAAAGGCTTCAAAAGTACTGATTCTTTTTTCCAAAAAACAGCTGCTGGAAGGAATTAATCCTCCTGCTGGTGGGAGGCTGAGATTGACTTTCAGTGGAACCAGGTTTTTTGCCAGGCTTTAATACAAGTGTTGATCTTCAGAACATAGTTGAGGGTGATTTTTTTTCCTGTGATAAAGCTTTGTGGAACTGTAGGAACTGAAACTTCAAAATAATTTTCATTAAAAGGGTGAGAATTCATTCAGGGAAGATGAGCACTTCTACTAAGGCAGAATAATGAAAAGAAACTGGCATTCACTCGAACTATTTTGGAAAATATTTAAGAGGAAATAGTCAAGGATCAAGGTAAGTCAGCTAAGCTATTGTCTCAAAAAATATTTAAAAACCAAAAAAAGAGTGGCATTTATGCTTTACAGATACATACTGACTTGAAATGTGGAAAAATGTTTTCTACAAAATAGAAATGATACACTTGTTTTTCTCATTACTGTCACTAAGCAATATCTAAAGTCAAGTCCACAGAGTATAATTGGCAGATTTCCATTTATGCCAGTTTCTTGTTTCCTTCATATTTCTGTTTCTGTTATCAGCAAAAATAAGTGTTAATTAACCTTAGCAGCAAAGCAATGTAAGACTATGCTGTAAATTCAGAATGCCATCTCACAGGAGACTGCAATGTGTAATGCTGACCTGTCGATTAAACAGGACAAGACGGAAAGAGGACAGAAGATCTTCATATTGTCTCCTTGAACCAAAAAGATCAACAACCCAGTCAGTCAGAAATAATTATCTGCATTACTCTCTGCAATTACTTTTAATGGGACTGAGATAATATCTGCGCGCTGTGCCTGTGCAGTACTTCCAAGCTAGAGAGAAGAAACAGGGCTTGTTCAGCTCTTTGAAAAAATCAAGGAGAGATGAATCAAGGAGAGATGTTTCACTGAAAAATTGTAGGTGTGTTTCAGAAAGAAATTCACAGAACCGTGATGTTCTGTATGTTGTCTGGAAACTGACACTACGCGCTTCTGAAATCAGCCAGAGTTATTCAGACTGTTGTATTGGGCTTGGATAAAAACAGCAATGCTATGCATGGACTGGGAAAATAAAACTTGAAGAACTTATTTTCCATGGAGGGGAAATTTCAATTCCAGTGAGAACTAACAAAAACCTGTATGGTTTGCCATGGATTTTTTTGGAGGGGGTTCGGGTGGATAGTGGTTATGAGAACAGATTGTCCTTGATCCCTTTAGAACTTAAAAAATTGTGTTTTTTCATGCAATGTTAGTTTTTACTTATTTTTCCATAAGCAGTTGTTGTTTGTTTGCTTGTCACAAAGCTGATATTAAACAAAAAATGGGAAAAAAAGGTTTCTAGAAAAATAGTCCCAAAATTCAAATGACATTTTCAATATGTAGAGTCAAGAATGATTGGGGTATGTGAGGGATTGTGTTTGTTTGTTTGAAGTAAATAAGTGTGTAATTATAGGTTGATTAATTTATCAAATTAAATACACAATAATTAAATTTTAACAGCAAGATAGAAAATATGATAAACACCACAGGCCTCCTTAGTTTTCTAATAATTAAAGTTTCACATAGACAAACAAAAATTATTAAAAAGTACATGCAGAAAAGGGTATGATTATGGATGGCATACTTCTCCATTAATTAAATGAAATTATCATCATGAATTTCAATAGTTTTGGGGTTATTTTTCTTGAGTTATTTTCTTCTTTATTCTATCAAGGTCTTCTTGCAGAAAGAGTGCAGAAAGGAAGACCTTGATAGACCGTTTATTGTCCAAATAATCTCATGATTTTTTTTTTTTTTAAATTAAAAAAAAAAAAAAGTTTTTGTGGCAGTAATGAGTAGAATTTCAGTTCTGAAGTTGCAGACTACTAGTTTCAGTTCTACAGGGATATGTTACCCCAAGAAATTTTTAAAAATCCCATTTACTGACCAGTGATGCGCTCTGTTCTCTCAAGGGTTTTCTCCACTTACTGCCAGAATCCAATTCTTCCACTTTCCACCACTCTTGAAAGAAACTATTTAATTCCTTTGGGAAGGGTGTTCAGTGTAAACACAGTCTGCATAACATCCGTGCATTGAATTTATGATTTCTGCTATAAAAATTCACCCTTTTACACTTTGACTACTGCCAAAGGCAAATTCTGCTTTTCATTATCATGACTCTATCTCCAGATTCATATTAAAGGTATGAAAAGAAATTTTTTGCCATGCATAAACTAGAAATAAATGCCTTCTGGCATTCATATGACCAGTCCAATATCTTATGTTTCAGAAACAATTCGCTCACACGTTTTGCATGGGCAAGGAAGCATGAAATGACTTGTCCCTAACATCATAGCAAAGACAGGATAGTTCACAGCTTATGCTGCATCTATAATTTGCATTTCTAATAGCTGAATTCCAACACCATCAACTTTTCCTCTAAAATTATTTAGAATTGCCTGCAAAGACTTGTGGTTTTCTTTCTCACTCTTAATACAAAGGTGAACATTCTGCTTAATATAATTTCCAAGTTTCAAGTACCACTGTGCTTCTGCAGTCACTAGGATGCCATCCAAGTAATTCGCCATCCAAGTAATTCTGTGTAGCAGCTGCACTACACAGATTTTTAAAAAATACAGTGCTGAATTCCTGCATCTCAGGACAGCAATTTACACTGCAATAATCCTGTCAATAACTTATAGCAAGGCAGGGTGACCAGCCAGCACCACCTTCTGGTAACAGGGACTGAGATCGGTGAGCTCCTGCCCTCCTGTGATGAGCTGAAGGAAGGGGGCATTGATCCATGTCTGAGGAAAGATTAATTGCTATTTTTTAATCCTCATAAATTTGTGCATTGCCATCTGTTTTCACTACAGCACACATGTAACTGGGAAGATTATCCCTTCAATTCTATTCATCTCCCTGCACTTCTGTTTCACAGAGGCTGGAAGTTTTTGGGGGCTTTTGAGTGGATTGTGAAACCACTGCTTCAGGACTTGACTTTTAGACTTGACATTTTGACTCAGGAGTGTTAGCAGAGCTTGGTCCTGAGGTGAGTGTAGACATTTGCTCAATGAGCAGATCCCAGCTGACCAAGCACACTGAGGCCAGCTGGGGTAGCAGACTCCTGTAAAATTCCAGACCTGCACCTACTCTTCCCGCCTGATGCTCCTGTGTCTGCTGCCAGTGCCCAGCAGCTGGCAGACCATCACAGGAGAGTATCCAGCAGTCTGATACAGTTGTCCTGCACACCCAGCTTCCCTCAGGTGGAGAGCTCTGCTCAGCCCTCAGGGCTGTACTCACTGCAGTAGTGGCACCAATCTGTCAAAGCATACTCAAGGTGCTGCCTTTTATACCATACTTTAGGCATAAAAATGCAAAAAATCCAGCATTTTCTGTCTTACTGTATTACTGATAACTGAACTGGGGTGACCAGTGACCAATTTTTGAAATGAAAAGCAGAGATAACACATTTTTTTATAGAACTGAAAAGGAGCAGTCACATCAAAGAATCGAGTATCATAAGTACTGAGATCTTATATTAAAAACCCAGATAGTGTGGCAAAATCTTTGTCAGTTATGCCTTTGCTCTAGCTGAGAAACAGATGAAATTGCACATTTAATGATATTTCATTTTCCAAACCCCAGTTCTAATAGTTTGGGGGTTTCTAGGGTTGTAACAGATTCTATTGTTCTTTCTGTCTACAGATGTAAATAAGGAGTCTTTTGTTTTGCTATACCTAGAGGTCTCATGAGCTTTATAAATAAAAAACATCTCCAGTGTTGAAATAAAAACCACAAACTCTCAGTGTCTCATCATATACAAGTACTTTGTTTTTAAGTTAGCTGATCCCATCTTGAAGACATGAGATGTATTTGCAATTAAATTAAATAAAAGAGAAGATAAAACCCAACAGCAGACAGGTCTTCAATTTGTATGTGCCTGAAGAATCACAGAATCTTTAGGCTGAAAAAGACCTTTGAGATCATCCAGTCCAACCCCTGACCCAACACCACCTGTCAACCAGACCATGGCACTGAGTACAATGTCCAGACTTTCATCAAGAACCCTCAGGGATGGTGACTCCACCTCTTCCATGGGCAGCCCATTCCAATGCCCAGACACTCCTTCTGTGAAGATAGTCTTCCTAATGTCCAACCTAAACCTAGCCTGGTGCAGCTTAAGTCTACGTCCTCTTGTCCTATTCCTTGCTTTGCTTGTTTACACAGCTTTTGGTTTCCCTATTAAATTGTCTTTATCTCAAACAATGAGTTTTCTAACTTTTCTGTTCCTCTCCCCCATCCTTCTGGGGAATGAGACTGCATGGTACTTAATTGATTACTGGGGTTCAGCCACAACACTTGGAAAAACTTTTTTAAAAGGCTTTTACAGCGCTCAACACACTCTGTTACTCATACTGCATTTGATGGCCGCAGCTGCAAGAAGCAGCAGTGAGCAGCAAAGTGTGTCAGGGAAGGACAACCTTGAGAATTTTTAGGTGAGAAGAATGAAGGATCCTTTAGCCCAAACTAGGTTCTACCCTGACCTTTACATATTTGATATTCTCTCTTCATGTTGTTCTCTGTTTAGCCATTAACTTAGCCTTGAAAAAATTAATCTTTAAAGAAAATTTTGTTATTTTTGATTATGTACTAAATCTGAACCTCAACGAACTTTGTCTTACAACAGCATCTGACTCCATATGCCTCTGTTGTACTGCCGTAGCACCCAATGACATCTTCAGAATCTTCTTCGCCATCACTAGTTCAGCCCTCAAGGCATCTATATGGACTCTCCTAAAGCCCCAGCCTGTGGCACCTCCCCTGGTCTTGTTGGTGAACACAGCAGGGCCTTTGCGAGATGATCTGACTTTTTCTCCTGTGCCACCATCCTGTGAGGGGGAAGATGAGCTCATTCCAGCTGCACCCCGAAGAAGAGTTCTTGTAGCTGGTTCTGTCTCCGCACCGGGCAGACGCCGGCCTCTGGCTGGCTCAGATCTGCACAGCGACCAGGATGTTCCCAGTTCAGATGGGCACGCAGGTTATCTTTACCTGCTGGCTCGGCTTCTCAGCAGCAGCTGGACTAAATAGTGTCATGACAGCAGCAGCAGTAGAAAAGGATGGCTCTCAGCTTAGCAGGTTAAAAGATGTTTATTCAGGCCCAGCTGCAGGAAGTCAACAGCTGGTCCAAATCTCAGGCCAGAGAGGCCAGAGACCAAGAGCAGAGAGCAGAGCAGAGAGGATTTGAATCTCCCTCCTCCACCTTATTACTGGGGGAGGGGTTCAAGGGAGGTTACAACAAGACAACAAATCAGGGGATTCAGGGGGTAACAAGTTGTGCCCACCCCCAAGCCTCTGACCATGGACACCAAGGGCAAAGGAATTCCCCCCAGGGGACCCATCACCTGAAGCCCTCTCCGTATGATTTCGCAATCTTGGGAGGGGTCCCGAAGTGATAGACAAGCTGCCCCAGAGCAAGGGGGGGCAGAGGGGATGGTCCAGGTCAGGTGAGGGGTGGGAGGACTGACACAAAACACCTTATTATATAGAAAACTCAAAAGGGGATGGACTGTTACAAAACTGGGGATAGAGTGACCTGAACCATAACATAACACTTCTTATAAAAACCTAATAAAACAATTCTCGCACCGCCACAAAGAGCCATGCTATTTTTCAGTCACAGTATAAAACATACTTTATACAAAGATCCAAGAGAACAAGGGGAGATCACACGTAATCACACTCAAAACCAACCAGTCACCACTGAGAGCCAGATACACTGTGCACTATGTTACTAGATAAAGCACAACGAAATTTTATACATTCTGTTAGAAAGAAACAAGATTCAATCCCAGTTACTGCTAGAAGTGTCTTTGCTCTTCTTCCTTCTTTTGTTGGAAACTTATTCCATTCTCTACATGATTTAACAGTAGACTTCCTTTCCCATTCTCAGGACAGGAAAAATTGTTCACAGGTAGAAAGCAAATACTTGAGATAATCAAGCCTGAAATACAGTCAGCAGGCTTGAGCAGGGACTGGAGGTAGGAAACTACTGAAACTACTGTTCCAGTGCAGAGAAAAGACTTTAAGGTTACACAAGCTAAGGATAAACCATTGGGAACAGAAGCCAATTTTATCCCTTTTTTTTTCCAGTGACCTGGAATATTACTTCTACATTATACAGGAGAAAATAGCTATCTATATATTTTACTTGTTAACAGCAAATGAAACAACACTGGCTCCATGCCATAGAGATAACGGCTCTGGCTTGCTCTTTTCTGAGCTAGATACTTGTCTATCAAGCAACACAAGCAGTGCATGTCAATGCCAGCCCATTTTCAGCAGAGTCCCAGAACATCCCCACACCTGAGCAAGAACGGGTAACCGAACAAATGATTCATCCTTCCATCTCTTCAGATTAACTGGATAACTGACTCTTTGCCAGATAACACAGAAACTGTTGCTGCCAAAGGTAGTGGAAGGTGGGATAGATAAATTAAAGAATTTTAGTGTGAAAAAGGAAAACATCTGCCTATAATTATCTACCAGAAGAAAAAATGGCATTGGAAAACTCTTTTTCATGCCTCTGCATGCTGTCATAATCCAACACATGCTGAAAGGCATTCAGAGTGAGCTTTTAAATGATTTTAAGCTTTATTGCATATCGCCCTGAAGATACCTTAGTATGACACGGCATAAGTTTGTTGCCCATGACATTTATTTTAATTCCTACAATGTGACAGTTTGCCATTGCATCGGCAGTGCAACTGAAGAATGAAGTGCAAATAAATGCTAATGTGCTGTATGCATACAACAATTAAATGTGCTGCTGGCAGTATAATTTGAAGCAATATTCAGGAAACTTCTGGTCATGGCCCCTATCAAAAATGTCAGTCTGCTGTAAAGTATTTGCTTGCGCATTAACAGAAATAAAACCAGACGTTTTAAAATTAGTGATTGGGATATGCTTAACTTACTGCTACAGACACCAGTGTACACTTTCTAATCTTGACAAAACCTACCTTTAATAATGGAATATTGAACAATATACTTTATCCTGTGAACCAGATGGGCTTCAACCATTAAAATAGTTTAAGACCCAAAATGTTCATTTTGCTTTTAGTTTCAGGATTTTACATCAAAGTTGAGAAACTTTGGCTCAAAAATAGTAAGTACTCAAAAAGAGTAACTACACTAAATTGAGCAACAATCCATGTAACCACTTTATGTTAAACAGACTTTTTGTTCAGGAAGTGTCTCCTAAAACAACACACCTGTTGATGTCTGACTGGTTGATGCTGAACTTCTGATAAAAGTCCCTTTCAACAAAAAACCTTGTTGCAATAGCAAGGCACGTTTTTGTAGTAGTAGAAGAAAGACCTGTGTGCTGGTATAGCCAGTAGAACATACAGTCTCAAATGCTTTCTAGTAAGAGTGAAGCAATTCTTTCTGTTAACCGCAAATAAGAATATAAATCAAGGTCCACAGTGTTCAATATGCTGAATGTGAAACTAAAAAGGAAATTCTTGGGGAAATTGTGGAGGATGATCCAGCAGCTTCAGCCCTCCTTTCATGTCAAGCAGCAATGAGGAGGTCCCCAATATACCCCTGTGTCCTTGGACAGTGAGGGTATCACCACACCCCTGATCTGTACCTGCCCACTGTCATTGTTGCAATACACTGGACTGGTCAGACACCTACCTTCTGATGCTATCAAATTAAAAGTTTTCAGGCTTTTCAAGACAGAAGTAAATGTTAACATTTTTCTCAATGGCTTTTGATGACACTATAAACATATATAGTGTCAGCACTTAAGATATATGTGTGTGCATGTGTCCTATGAGTTTGTGTATAGATGCATGTGTTTGCCCAGGAAAACTTTCAACTGAGGTTTTTCAAGCATCAGTTGCAGGACATATATATCTCTCTTTAGTCAGTTTTTTCTGAGGTTCTTCTAAATAAAGCCAAACACAGCCAGCAATCTTAGATCCATAAATATGCATCAAAGGTGTCTTTATAATATTTATTCCTAACTGTTTATGTTTATGGGCTTTGTATTTATCAATGTTGTGGCATTATCAGTTAAAACCCATCTAGTTCAGGTGGGCTTTGTTTGTACTGTGGTGGAACTCTAGATACAGTTTAAGGTTTTCAGTATACTGGTTTCACAGAATGGTTGGGGTTGCAAGGGAAGCCTGGAGATCATCTAGTCCAACACCCAATTTCACTAGTGAGAATTGTTTTTCAGGAGAAAAGTGGTAAACCAGTGTTTTCAACGTACAGTCTTTTCAATCCAGGTAAAACCACAACATCCTTACCAAGATACAACCACTGATTTCTGTTGATGGCCATGAGCTGGGCAGAAGATGACTTGCATTTAATGATTAAGGAATCTCATTCAAGAGAGATCCTCGTAAATTTTTGAATTTGGGATTCTAAAATTTACCACCTAGTGATTTTAACTTTGTTTTTTTGTTGTTGCCCAGAGAGAGGGGGCAGATATAAGTACTGTGCAGGAGTAGATTAGGGAACAAGGGGTTCCAACACTCAGGGGAAGGTGAAGCTGGAAAGCTGCACAGGCAGCAGACACTGCCAGCTTCCCACTAAAAAAGAGCTCAGAAGAATTCCATTAGACTGGGAAAACTCTCAAAACAAGGAATCCTCGAGTCAGTATTAGTGAAATTTTTCCAGTCCTTGGAGAAAAAAAAAAAAAAAAAAAAGATTCAATTAAGATTTACATATAATTTACAGCTTGATATTACTAGGAGAGTATTTGAGGGAGCTCAGGACTTCTGGATGACCAACCAATATGATTTAGCAGAAGCTTTTTATTGTTTACATTAAGCTATATTTATACATTCGAAAACTACTGTTCATGATGCCTTGCGTTACCTGATTGGAGCCTCTATCTTGCCCATGCATTCAGCATGCTCCTTTCAGGAAATATGATTGGTTATGGTTACAGTCCAGTGCTTCATGGCCCTCCTTTATCTAGTTCTCGCAGTCTTGGTATTTTGTTTCTCAGCCTCTTCTTTCTTATTTTAGAACAATTAATGTCTTAGTAACCTTGACAGATTCCAGAGGGTTCTGATAAGAATGTTTAAAGAGGGTTTGGCTGGAGCACACTGTGGCCTAAGCTGTTAAAATACATTGCTACAAGTACCCTGAGAGAGAGGAGGTGGAGCCTCTGGGTGCTGAGGCTGGCAGGGATGGAAGATACCTAAGCTCAGAACTGAGGGAGAAAGTAGGCAGGAGCAGTGTCGTCATTATACTTACTCCTAATGTATAGCCAGGAAAAAAATCCATTCAAATGACAGCCATAAAAGAGGCTCTGCATCCTGGAGGTTCTGCATCCTGAAGAAAGATGTTGGTAGTAATGGTTAGAAATGTAGTCAAATGTGCAATATTCCCAAGCAGCTACACATAAAATCCTGCATCTCATCCACACAGATGCTGGGATAAAACCAGTAAGAAACACATAATATAGGCTAAGGCTATCTTTGCCTTAGCCCTATTCCCATTCACAGCAGTGACAACATATCCCATACAGAGTTGCCTCGCTTGAAGCACACCGTATTTCTGGGAGTGCTGGGCCATTAATTTCTCAGAATGTTCATTCTTACACTCGCAACAGCGTCACTGCACCCCTCCTGGCTCACCTCAGCAGGCAGCTCTGCCCTTGGGACCCCACGTGCAGCCAGGCCCACCCCTAGCCATCAGTGTGACAGTGCTGCCCTGCCTGTTCCCTTCTGCAAACACTGGCACATCACTCAGCTTCCAGGATACTGAGCAAGGGCTCAGACAAGCTTTAGACACCAGAGCCTTTGAAGCTTTGTGCAGGTATAGGAGAGGGTGTCAGTGAAAAGAAAGGACTGTGACCTCCTTCAGTCTCTCTCACTCTCTCTCACTGTGGCAGAGCATGCATTTGTTTTAGAGTGTTGTAATGGTTTCCCTATTAAACTAATTTGTACCATTGTGGGTCATAATGATTTCATGGTGCTTTATGTACATTGTTCTTGAGGTGTCCTGAAGCAACACACATGTTCTAGCATAATCTACACCTTTAAAGACAGTTACAAGAGCATTGGTGTACCAGCTCCCTATTGTTCCAGTTAGACAGTAAGGAACATATAGCTGGAGCTTGCAGGGGTTCCTTGTGGTCTTTCAACCAAGCAACGTGCATCAGGTATCACCATTTATATTCTAATAACAAACTGTCACAGGGCACAGATGCCTTTGATGTCTCTAACTCCCAAGTTTATTACAACAGGTGAAGAGTAAAAAAAATTATCCAAATCACAACACAGCTGTCTGAAGCTGTGACAGATCTCATACCTCGTGATATATAATTTTTCTATGTGATCTGACACCCCTACAGGTATGACACAAGTCCATTCTGTGATTCCACAGTCTTTGGGAAGGCTGTTTAAAAATTCTTTGGATTTTCATTTGCATGGTATGGCGAGAAAAATAGGTATTTGGATAGTCATCTTTCATTAGGCAAAGAAAAAGACCATTCACCTCCTCAGGTGTGGCCCAAGTGGACAGGAAAACAAGTGATCTATATTTCCTTTACACTGGCAATATTCATCTTTTGTGCTTGTGCTTTTGGCAAGCGTGATTGCTTCTATTTAACACAGCCCAGTGACTGGGGGGGCGGGGGGGTGGGTCTATCAAACTTTAGATTGAACCAACTCTTTTGGCTGGTTCAATGGGAAGTTCTGTCTTCATTTTTATCCCCACACGGTATATGAACTGATGGTTTGATCAAGGAACAAAGTGGTACCTGATTTTTCTGATTAGCACAGAACAGGGTCTTTGAAAGACTCACCTTTTCACCAGGAAAAAAAAAAAAAAAAAAAAAAAAAAAAAAGGGCAGAAAACAACCTTCTTATTAATTAGACTGAGGAAACAATTAGTAAAACAAATAAAAGCAGTGGAAAACACTTTCCATTGACAAATGCATCTTTGTATCACTTCACATGAAGCATTTCAATACATTTATTTTGACCCCATGAAGGAAAAGGTGGATCTCCAAAGCTTTCTGCTCTCATTAGACAATTTGCTGTAGAAAGAAAAAATCTTTTTTTCTCACTTGCTTAGATGAAGTTAACTGTTTTGAAAAGCCTGTTTTTTACTCCTGATTAAAGCCTCTCTAAAATTCTTAATCAATCTGAATATTTCTTTTCTCTTCAGTTGTAGTTATTGTTCTTCTTTCTTAAAATTTATTTAAAATTAGTCCACTATTAGGAAAAAAAAAAAAATCTGATACTTTGGAGATCAGATATCTGATGTGAAATCCTGTCTCTCTGAAAGTCAGTGGGAATTCTACAGGGATGCAAAAGTTGTAAATGGGGGAGTGAACAATGAGTGTTTGAACCTCACCCCTTTAAAAGGGGTGAGGTTCAAAATGCTCTTCTGAGCCTGCTTTTCAACTTTCTACTTCAGGAACAGAGGCTAACACAGAATCTCTGAAGTCTGTTTAAGTGAGTGTGATGGGGAGTAATGCTACCTGATGAATGCTGTATCTGAACATAACACAGATATTAGGTAGTGTAGGGTTACAGATTGCACACTTCAGCCTTATTGGGTTCAATTTTTGTCACTTAAATCAAAGTTGCAGCCACAATAACCCATCATGAAAATTCCCTCATCCTATTTCATAGAATAATTATTGCTCTTGTTATGTCTCCGTTTGGGTCTTGGTTTGCAATGCAAGATGTATTCTATTCCCGATCTGCTGAAACCAGCTGGGGAGGTGTTTTACTTTAACTCTAGGGGTGAGGGGGTGGGTGTCTTCTGTTAATGGGCCAGCTGTTAAAACCAGGTGGGGCAGTGTCCTTATCTCTCCCACAACCCATCCTCCCTCCAGGGGGATATCTTCTGTTAATGGGCCATTAAGGCTCACCACATGACTGATACAATTACATCATCCCATTGTGAGATGCTCCACCCAATGGGAGGAGCCAAGCATTCCTACCTGGATAAAAACTGAGATTCAGACAAGCAGGACAGCCTGTTTTTCCACTGGATTCCTGGAGGAAGGCTGGATCCATCTTGCCACCATTGAACCCTTCTACAGGGTCATCTCTACTCCAACAGAAGTACATCTGTTATTCCAGGAGGATTTATTTGGACTTCTTCCAAGACCCTGACCAACAGGGTGTCAGGATGTATTCTGACTCTGTCAGGGTTTCTAGGATTTTTGGTAGGTTGGTTGGGGGGATTTTTTGTGCTACAATATTTGTATTTTTGATATTGCTGGTAAAGAACTGTTATTCCTATTCCCATATCTTTGCCTGAAAGCCCCTAATTGCAAAATTAAAATAATTTGGAGGGAGGGGGTTTACATTCTCCTTTGCAAGGGAAGCTCCAGGTTTTCCTGACAGACACTTGTCTTTCCAGACCACGACAGTTTGCTTCTGAGAAGTAGGTTGCATCTTACCTCCTTTAAATCTGTGTAGTGGCACAATCTGTAATGATGACAAAAACTAGATTACTTCTGGATCTCGTCTTTAGTACACATACAATAGAAAGTTGTGGTAGCTGTAAACAGGGCTGGTTTACCTCACTGTCAAAGGACAAGGCTGCCATGGTTTCCAAACTGAATCCTATTTAACTAAAAACCATGAAATTCTGCCAATTAATATGAACTTTAAGACAAACTTAAAAATTGTCTGCTTGTGGCATTTCTTCCATTTTTTGACCCTGGGGTTTTGGCCCTTGGTTTCATAATGATGTCAGGTTGTGCTAATTAATTTCCACTTTTCAAAGGAAAAATTCTGTCAAGACTGTCAATCAAAAGGTAATTTGAGTGGGTCTCTTCTGCTTCTGCCTCTCTCCTGCCTCTTTGAAATATATCAAATCAAATATACACAATCCAGCTGGGGATTGTGTATATTACACAATTGTGTAATATTGTGTATATGCACATTTTTTTATTATCATTTTCCTGAATTTTCTCTACCATCCATGAACATTTTTAAACATCTCAATTTTTTTAAAATTTTATAATGACTATGAGCTTCCCCTTTTGAAGCGGCTCCAATAGCAGGGTCCTAAATCTAATTTGTGTTTCTTGCCTTGTCTGAGACTATTATAAACAGCCAGTTTCATCTCATGGGAAATCAATTTAAAATTAAAAAAAAACAAACTACAGAGAAGTTCCTTTTAGATGTGTAGTAAGGTGTTCTGCAGAAGGAAAACTGTAGCCTCACTTTTCTCTTAGCTGGAAGGTAGTGGAGTTTGCAATGCATGAATAAAGTGCTTGTGAAGGCTCAACCAACCAAAGTGGTATCCTCCTTCCTGGTTATGGCTGTGTCTGAGGGAAACCAGGTCAGCTCCCTCTGTTCCTCTGGCAGGTGAACAACTTGTTCCATCCTTTTTCTGTTATTTGTTTGGAAATCAAAAGGAACAGTTTTCGGAGAGGAAGCTGCATTAATCACAGCAGTTTGTGGGGGAATCTCCCCTGGGGCTGTACAAGGAGAGGAAAAGCAAGTACCTGCCCCAGGAAGCAAGCCCTTTGGGACATTCTGCAAAGGCAAGCCAAGGCAAACAGTTGCCTTGATGGTGAGGGTAGGCTGAGGAAAGCCTTGTTGTAACACACCCCAGCAGTGGGACTTGGAGGAAGCTCTGCAGGGCAAGAGTTTTCAGAA
Organism: Hirundo rustica; assembly: GCF_015227805.2. Taxonomy (NCBI): domain Eukaryota; kingdom Metazoa; phylum Chordata; class Aves; order Passeriformes; family Hirundinidae; genus Hirundo; species Hirundo rustica. The sequence goes on along the minus strand of NC_053451.1, from coordinate 101,271,767 downwards.
TATTTCAGGACACAATAGATAGAATCAGGGGCCACTGGGATTTTCCAAAGCATTGGAGCAAGTCAGGTGCTTTACACCTGCTTACTGTAAATTCCTGTCTTTTTCTGCTGCTTCAGAACTTGTAAACCTCTCTGATCATCTGGACATTATGTGCCCACAAATGCCCAGAGCTAAGTGGGAAAGAGATCGTCCTAGGAACCTTCCTTAGATGTAGATCCAAGTTAACAGGCTGAATTGCAGCTGCACCAAGGTAGCTTGCTCAGCCAAGCGCCCCATTGCCACAGACTTTGTGGCAGCTGAGGTGACGGGTTGCAAAGGCTTCAGCAAAAGTGGTTTTAATATAAATTTGTAAAAGTGCAACCTAATGACATTTGATGACAAAATTCAGTCTGTTACTACATAGATGAAATTTACCAAGGAAAATCAAGTTAGAATTGAGCTAGAATAATTTACACAGAGACCAAAGACCCTCCCATTTAGTCATGAGCTTCAGACTGGGCACCCTAAATGCCTGATGGAACATAGGTGCAATTATGTCCAATCTTAGTCTCAGGCTTGGACAATGATTTATATCTAAAGGAATTAGCTACACAGTTATCATTGGTATTAATTTAGCATGCTCTCAGCCACTTCCCAATGATTTCTTGTGAATAAGGCACCTCTCCACCTTCAATAAAGAAAATCTTTTAGTTCTCAGGTAAAGCATCTCAAAACTGAGAGACATCCCAACTCCAGGGAAGAGTCACTGGAGGGCAGTCCACTTGAAATTTAGAGGGATTTCAAAAGATCTGTCATTAGTAGAAGGTCTCTCTGCCCTAAAGAGCAACCTGGAGAGGCATCCCAGCTCAAGGGTAGAGCTCTGCCCCTCAGCCAGAGTGCCTGATATGGAGAGCTCAAAGGCAGCTCCTTTAGTCTGCCATCTTATGGGATAAGAGTATTCCTTGTGGCTGGATTGCGTACACTGGAAAATGTGTGCATGAGACTCCTTGTATCTTCATCTTTATTCACAGAATCTTGTTAAAGCCACCTGCTATTAATGCAAAATCAGAGTTCCAAGCTCATGTGCATGTACGCTGTCTGTGTCATGGCTCCTTTGTGGGTTTCCTAGAGGAGTTCTTAGCCCAGCTACAGCGAAGGCCTTTGCCTCCTTGGGAGCCATTCCAAACCACAGGTCCTTTGGTAAAGAAGGAGTCAAGTGCATCTCTTGCACTCCCTTTCCTACACCCTGCACTGATCCCAGCAGCACTGCTGGGAAACCACAGAGATCCAGTGATCACTTGGACTTCAAAATACCTTTTCTTCTTTCTTTCTTTCTATTTTTTTTTTTTTTTAATATGTTTGAAGGTGCCCTTGTAATTACGTGTGGTCACATATAACCACTGCTTCAAAATTTCTGTGGTTTCATATCACCATTAATCAATGCAATACATATTAACTAAGTACTTCATTCTGCTTTTGCATGATTTATTAGGTCTTCCTTCATTAATGTGTTTGATCAGGAAACTAATTAAACAATGAACTGTGACAGTAACACATACTTTGCACTCATTATTAAAAACTGGTTTCTTGGAATAAAAATGTGGTAATGAACATTTGAGTTACCATGGGCTACACTTTATTTCCAATTATCTGAACTGTTATTAACACTAATCCTTGGCTTTCCCATTTATTAGCCAGCTAGATATACAGTGCTAAAGACAAGCATGCTAAGTTTATTTCCAACACCAATACTTTAAATACCAGTAAGTGGGGAGTAAACTCCAAGAGGTGAATTACTATACAGGAACAGTCTATATATTAACATCTGCTTTTCTTGAAACAATGTAAGGCCCCATTTTTCATCTTCATTACCAGTCTCTGAGTAAACTCATGACGCATCTGGAGTTTGCTGTGCTGAACACAAAAATATTATTATGTCTTCATGGATAAAGCAATATTTATTTCTACTACATGGAATTATAACTGTCCTGGTTTTGGCCAGGAGAGACAGCTAAATTTTTCACAGTAGCTGTGAGGGGGCAGAGCCTGGAGCCCTGTGGGCATGTCTGGGTTATTATTCTATCCCACCCACATCACTGCCAGGAGCAGAAATAAGGGACTCCTGCTTCTGGGAAGAAGGGCCGCTTTGGCTGTTGTAGTTCAGGAACGGTATTCTCCAATTAATATTTCCACCTAAAAGAAAACCAGGAGCTGCTCCCCCTTCCTCCTTCAGTGAGAGAGACTAGAGGCAGAGATTATGAGTTTAGAACAATTTACAGCAACAAGATAAGAAAAACAAACAGCAACACCAAGGGTATTAACAAGAAGTGTACAAAGAAGTTAATTTACATGCAAAGTGTTTGCTAAGGACCCCACAATGAACAATAATGATGGAAGGGTTTTCTCCTCCTGCCACAATTTTCTCTACCTGAAGCCACTCCCAGAAGCAAGAATCTCTTATTCCCACTCCCCAGAGGTGACAGATGGTATAGAATAACAGAAGTGCCCACATGGCTCCAGGTTCCACCCCTTCAAGGCTGTTGTAAAATATTAACCCTGTCCTGGCTGAAACCAGAACATTATTTTAACAAATTTCAAAGGTATTTGCTTACTTGCTCTTCGGAATGCATTCCTCTTGCACCGTTATGATTCATTTTCACATTGTTTATTGAGCTTAGTTCGTGCCAGTCAGATTACCCCTGCTGTCAGATTTCAGAGCTCACAGGCAGCAGAGCTGCTTTCCTGCCTGAAATTCATTCCATGCACATTCCACCTTCTCATACTGAGAATAGTGCTCAGGGGACACAGTCTGCATTTTTTTCTGCACAGTGTTTTCGGAGGAGAATCTCTCATATATTTGTGCAATGGAATAAGAATATATAAAAATAGGTATTCCACACGCCTATAGAGGAAAGTGCTCGTATCACATTTCATTACATGCCACACTGCTATTTAAATGCCATCTTCCTTGCCACAGTTGGGGATTGACACAATAATCCAGCAAGCTGCCTTGATTCCTCAAACCAGAAACAAGATTGTTTTGAGAAATAATGCTTCCCTGGAACTATGCATTCATATGGGCCTTATTAAAATGTCTGATTTTGAGAAGTAATTTCCCCTCTATTCCCCTGTTCATTCAGCTGTAGCTTTAGCATTCTACCCCATCATTAAGTACTTGGGAGTGAACTTCCTCAGTGACAGTTTCAGATACTGGTCAGATCATCTCCCAGATGAAGCTGGCCATGAGCTGATCAGCTTCTCAACCAGTAGGAAACGTGGAGCAATACATTTCTGTAATGGGTTTTAGTTTGTGCCAGGGAAAGTGAGAATTCCAGTGAGAGGGTGTTTCCCACCTTTCCTGTAATCAGCTGACAGTGTACCATTGCCACCTGACTCACAGGATGCACACTCGCTCCATCTGGGTGAGTTAGTGAAGTACCTGCCTGCACCTATCCTTCACTTCTAGCTGACTACCACATACTATGGAAACCCCTGTGCTCTGATGGAGAATAAAGGTAAGCAGTAAGAAACCACCCATTTATAACCTGTGCACATTTCTTATAAAATCTTTTTCTGAACAGACATCCACCTTCCTCACTGCTCTCAGCTGAGTATAGCAATGATCCTCCTCTAAATAACCTCTTACTCTTACCAGCACCTACTTTCCTCTTCTAAATTGGTGTCTTACTGAGAGAAAGATGCATGTCTTTTTTTCTGCCTTATGCAGAAGCCAGAGCACACATACCCTACCCACACAGGAAGTATGTAAGAACCATGCATACTTTTATGTGTGTTAAAAATAAATGGGCTGCTGTTTTGAATAACTGAAGGATTTTAAATTAAAATTATTTTGAAATTAATTGATTCATTTCACTGCTACTCTCATAACATTTAAGTTTTTTCTCACAATGAATTTAGAAATATATGTATATCCTACACACATTCTCTTTCACCTGAAAATTTTAACAAGATACAATCAGTATCACAGCTCAACCCCCAATTTTCATGTCACTGAAAAAAGACATTTATCCAGAATCTAACAGATTTAATTTTATTAGACCACAGAGTGCAAGCACCAGGATGTTTTGAAGCATTTTAATGTTACAGTATAACATGCTTAACACATTATACACTACTAGACAAAACCACTATAATCAGTATTTACCATACCTGCGGTATGGTAAGTATATTATCCAAGTTTTGTGGGCTTTCCTGAGCTTGATACAGCTTCACAGCTCCCTGATATTGCATATTCTAGAAACTATCATTAATTGTGATGTAGATAAAAGAACACTATTATCTACAGGGAGCAAGGAGGGGGTGGGGTGGGGTGAGGGGAAGAAAAAAGAAAACACAAAAAAGCCCTAACACTTCTTCATGCAAGACACACACTCCTTTTACTTGAACAAAGATAATTTAAGGACACCATTAGCCATTATTTGAGATAAAGACTTTAATTTCAAACCTATGAAAAATTAACTCTGATAAGTAGACAGGCACACCTCTACCTGACCCACAGCACTCTCACTTGTTTCACTTTCCCCACAGTTTGCTTTGTCACTAACTAACTCTTGTTCTTCATTATCAGCTCCCAGCCTCGGGCTGAGCTTTCAGGCCTGTGTGCCATTTGAACACTGTTGGCGTCATACTTCAGAAAATTATCTCAGGCTTTTTGTGAAGGACTGATTGTGGATATTTTTCCCAAGTGGATGCTGGAAACAGAATGCTTTATTTTATCATATGCCAACTTAGCTGCAGCCCGCACTCCCTGTGCAGACCTCTGAAAGGCATTTGTAGTGTGCTTTACACTTCATGCGGAGCTCAGAGGCCACAGATGTGCACACATTTCTGTTAAGGGCAGTGTCAGAGATCCCTTTAAGGTGACATGTATTTATGGCTTTGCTGCAACTCAGGGCACAGACCCTCAGAGCCAAAGCAATTTCACTTTGTCCTGGCATTGTCCAGCTTCACTGAACTGTTAAAGTAAAGCTTGCTAAATTCTTCTAGCTGCCTTGGGATATGGTAGAATGTGGCGAAACGTGTTTCAAGGGAAATTCTAATGCTGAATATTTAGAGCATTTGTCGACAAGTTCCCAAGCTACAGACATGATGAAGAATGATGCTCTGCAGAAAAAATAATCACTTCAGAGAAGACCACACATAGAGGTCAGATTGTGACAGAGTGCTTTTGCCCTGCCAGTTGCCCAGAAGAACATCTGCTCCAGAACCTTGTCTCCATGGGAACATCTTCCTCCTGAAGCTGTTTTAATTCAATATTATTTTGTCCTAGATTTTGTACTTCTGCCAGTAACCAAGCTGGCCATGCAAGACTTGGCTGTCCAAAGGCAATAGGAGATGCGATTTGTACCTCTGCCTTTGTGAAGAAAAATCCACTAACTTGTTGATAGAAAACTACAGGTGGAATATGGTTTATGTTTCTATCTGCATTTTGTTAATGACTGCAGCATCGTGCAGCTGAATGATGAAACAAAAGAAAGGGAAGTTTTAAGGTCCATTCACTATGAAGAAGGATTAGAGAGAGACCATGCAGAATGAAAGCATAGGAGCTACTGGTTTGCTAGGCATTGCTTTCAGACAACTGTTTCATAAGTCCTTGTTTTTCCCCCAAAATGTTTGCTGACGAGGCTTTAAATTACAGTGCTTCTGCCTGTGGCAGTGTGAGAATTGTTTTATTAGGTTTTTATAAGAAGTTTTATGTTATGGTTCAGTTCACTGTATCCCCAGTTTTGTAACAGTCAATCCCCTTTTGTGTTTTCTGTATAATAAGGTATTTTGTGTCAGTCCTCCCACCCCTCACCTGACCTGGACCATCCCCTCTGCCCCCCCTTGCTCTGGGGCAGCCAGTCTATCACTTCGGAACCCCTCCCAAGATTGCGAAATCATACGGAGAGGGCTTCAGGTGATAGGTCCCCCGGGGGGAATTCCTTTGCCCTTGGTGTCAATGGTCAGAGGCTTGGGGGTGGGCACACCTTGTTAGCCCCTGAATCCCCTGATTTGTTGTCTTGTTGTAACCTCCCTTGAACCCCTCCCCCAGTTATAAGGTGAAGGAGAGAGAATCAAACTCTCTCTGGCCTCTCTCTGGCCTGCGGTTTGGACCAGCTGTGGTACTCCCACAGCTCCACCTGAATAAACATCTTTTAACCTGCTAAGCTGAGAGCCATCCTTTTCTACTGCTGCTGCTGTCATGACAGTATTTAGTCCAGCTGCTGCTGAGAAGCCGAGCCAGCAGGTAAAGATAACCTGCGTGCCCGTCCAAACTGGGAACATCCTGGTCGCTGTGCAGATCTGGGCCAGCCAGAGGCCGGCGTCCGCCCAGTGCGGAGACAGAATCAGCTACATCTGGCAATTATAACTCATCTCCTCATCTATGGAGATGGCTACTTGCTGTATATCCCTCCAGGCTGTCAGACAAGTTGTGCAGCTAAAGATCTATGGATCTCAAAGATCTCCCATCTATACCCTCACCCTTCTATCTGTAGCAGGAAGGGAAGTATCCGCACACTGTTTACTGCTTTCCCATCAGATTAATTCCTTGCTGTCCTAGGGTAACTTTATGATGCCTGTATCCCCAATCGTCTGTTCTGTTTGTGCTGTATATTGAGTCCTGTGCCTTTAAAACTGGTTCTAAGAGCAAGGAGAAGCGCGGAGTTTATTTTGAGAAAACTGCCTGACTCCTCCACATTCTGCTGCGGACAGCGTGTTCGGCGGAGGCTTGGAGAGACTGCAGGACAGAGATCTTTTTTTTTTGCTTTTAGTTAGTTTCAGCTAGCTAGGGCAGAGAAGTTCCCTGGACTGTTTTTTTTCCTTTTTCTTGGAACTGTTTAAACCTGCTCTGGACTGAAAACCCAGGGGAGCACTGGGGGCTGCACCTGCGGCCCACCGGGGCCTGGACCTCGGCATTTTCCAGCAGCGCCGGAGGGACTGGGACTGAGGAGACGCTGAGAGAGAGCCGAGCTACACCCACGGCAAGGACTTTCTCAGTTTGCCACCTCACTTCAGAAGGAGAGGTTTTATTGTTTCATACTATTCATTCTTTATACTTGTATGCACTTCATTTGTTTAGTAAAATAGTTTTTTCCACTTTTCTCCAAAGAGGGTTTTGGGTTTTTTTCCGGACCGGTTGGACGGAGGGGCCACATGGGTTTGCTTCCTTGGAGGGATCCTATACAGGGGTTTTCTCCCAAATTTGTCCCAAACCAGGACACTTGCCTTTGAAGATAGGCAGCCCAAAACTTTCATAGATTTGCTGCTACTTCAGAGTTATTTGTGTAGCAGTCTGGCCCTCAGTCTACATCAAGGTGGCAGAAAAAATAAATGTCTGTACTTTTTTTTCCTGGTTATACCAAGTACTGCTTGAGCACAAAGATAGCCAGCCTTCTGTCACTGCACAGAAGACATACAGACTCACTTAGAAAACAAAAATAATGCCTGATTTTACAGTTATTTGCAGGAACATGAAGATCCCACAGATATAAACCAGCTGCTGTACATTGATATTTCAGCCTTCAAAGGGCTCTTCTTCCTTCTATATCGAGCCACTTCCTATGCTGGGAAGCTTTAGATGGATTATTTATGCCTTTCCAATGTCCCATTAGATTCCACGACGTTGTGTACTACAGGAAGGAAAAAATGTGCCAATTTTGGAGTCAGATTCTTTTCTTAAAGCATCGAAGAAAAAATGTTCGCCAAGAACAGCGTTTTATTACTGAATTATCCTGAAGCAATTTTGCTGCAAACATGACTCTAATTAGACATTGCACTTTTAAAGTCATTACCACTCTGTCAGCTACTCAAGCATCACTGAAGACAAAAAGCAGATATTGCTGGGGAATGTCTGCATTCTTCAGACCAAACTGGATCCTGTCCTTCTTATCATGGTACAATCAAAAGTAATGTGTGCTTTTGTATCTCAAGTAAAACTGTCAGATTTCATCCCAATTAAAAAGGGTGTTAACACTCAGGCAAGCATTTTCTTTTCATGCATACCATTTTCTCAGACATTTTTTCAAGACAAGAAACAAAGCATATCACTCAAAAATGAGTGTTATAGAAAGAGCCATTAGACTAGAGCTAAACCAAGAATAATTCCTAAGGCCAAACATACTTAATTTGACCAAAACCAACCAAGACCCCTTTCCCCATCATTTCCGTGCACTTTTGTAACTTGCTCAGAAGGCTGTGTGTTCTCAAACACATGTAAGTAAAATATGCATAATTCCATCACACAGTTGTTGGAATTACTTAGAGAACAGAGAATGGAAGTCCAAACTAAATAGGACACATTCTAGGCAATGGAAACTGAAGTATGGTGAATTTTAGGCAGATATCCACTGTAGGAAGAACCTCGGTCCCTGAGAACTGTTTTTTTCACCCTGCTGTTAGTTCCTGAGGCAGACAACACCAAAGAGATGCTTGTGTATTTTCTGGTCCCAGTAAGTCTGACTGGAGCACTCTCTCTCCTGTCTGGTCCTAGGGAAGGTGATCACAGTTCCATCCAAATTTTCTGCCTACACATGAAACAACAGAGAGGTCGGTAGCACTTACTACCACCTGCCCCTGAGAAGAAGGGGGCCATAAGAAAGGCAAAGATTCTTTGCCAAGAGGCATTTTAGGTCTGCAAGATAAACTTGTGTACAGAGAGTACCTATGCCTGAAAGCAACACAGCAGTCTGCCAGGCACATCTGAGGGCAGGTCCAGCACTCAGCAGCAGCAGCAGCAGCAGCAGCAGGTTTCTATACACTTTTGCAGCCCCAGACACACTTACAACATGGCGGATGCACACAGGCCACTCACCCAGAAGACTGTGCCACAAACATAAAATTGAACCTGCAATTCACACAGCAAAATATCTCTTTCATGTTACCATCAAATGTACTCTGCTGAGTAGAAATAGAAAGGACAAACCACCAAAAAGAGGCAGCTGATCCCAAGCTTGCTACTCAGAATGTTTTAATTTGTGCCTTCTTTTAGACTCTTTCATCTTATTTTGGAAAAATTTGTATCACACAGATCCCCCCGCCCCCCAATATTTTCTTTCTTAATGTAATGTAAATTTTCTTTCTAAATGTAGTGCATTTTTTCTTGAGTGTAAGAGAAGCTATTACTTTGTCTCTCTTACTCTATTTCACTGAATTTGTGTGACTAAAAAATTCAAAGCAAATGTAGAGCGGCTGAAAGCACTTGGGTTTTTCCAAACATATTTTGTCATACTTTAAGGATAAAATTTTTTATCCAAGATTTACTTAGAAAATATTATGAGGAGCAGCTGAGCTCAAATGGTTGTTTCAGCCTGGAAGAGACTGAAGAGAGATCTCATTGTTGTCTTCAACATCCTCAGAGGGGAAGAGGAGGGCCCAGTACTGATCTCCACTCTGGCAAGCAGTGACAAGACCTATAGGACCAGCATGAACCTGAGTCACAGGAGGTTTGGGTTGGATATCAGGAGAAGGTTCTTCCTTAAGAGGGTGGTTGGGCACTGGAATAGGCTCCCCAGGGAAGTGGTCACGGCACCAAGCCTGAGAGATTTCAAGAAGTGTTTGAACAATGCTCTCAGGAACTGGGTGTGATTATTGAGGTGTCCTGGGCAGGGCTAAGAGTTGAACTATATAACCCTCGTGGGTCCCTTGAAACTCAGGATATTTTCACCAGTTCTTCTAAAATGTACTTCAAATATTCTTTAAAATATCTGATTCAGAGAACTGATTGTAAGGATTCCAGACATTTTTTCCCATTCAGTGTTCAAGAATATATTTTTCTGTGCTCTGTACTTCAGATATACCCTTCAAAGGAAGAAAGGAGTCCTTACGCATCTTCAGGTGCTTACAGTATTGACAGCTCTCAAGGTTAAGTGCTGAAATTGAAACATAAGCAGTAGCAGAAAAGAAAATATTTTCTTCACTTGTATCGCTACAATTTTCAGCACTCCTAAGAAAATACTCTCTTTAGCTCTTTGTCCATTCCTTTTGTTACTATACTACAGTTACTAGAACTATATCTACTTTTAGAACTCACCAAAGAGCAGTGCAAACACAAATTAAGAATAAAATTTTTCAGTAAATGCAGCATCAAGAATTTTTCATGCGGGCTACTGCCAAAGGTAATTTTGAAGGGTCTTTTGTCAGTACATGCTTCAGAACACAATAAAACAAAATCTTTTAAGGCAGGTAGTCACAGTCTCTGAAGGATATCACATAGAACACAATGACATTTAAAGAGGCTTTGGAAGTTCTGTTAAGTGCAACCTGTATCTAAGTCAAGGCATTATGTCTCAAACTTGCAGCTGTACGTTTTAATATTTTGTTTCAATGTGACATTAACTCCCTTTGGCATCTTTCAAAATCATAAATCCATACAAATCAAAAGTTTAAATATTGTCAAGATAAATAAAAGTGTAGTGATATGCCGGGGGGTACTCTTAAGGTCTTTGATTAGTTTTAGAAACTCTCTCACCAAACTAAGGAGAAGTTGGGCTGATTTTCCTGCTTCTAATGGAGACAGCACAATGCTGGGTACTGCCAGAGCCGAAGCTGTGGGAATGGGAAATGCGCTGCTGAGTCTGATGCCCTGGTTAGTGCACCATAGGCCATTCTCTCTCCCCACTCATTTCAGTTGCATTGTATTTTTTGAATATGAGCAGTTCTGCACAATACAACAGGAAAAGGAAATTAAAATCTGAGGAAAATTTCTCCATGTTGTGTCCACAATCTCAATTTCTCCTGAACCAAGTGACTAATTTGTAACACACAACAGGCTCAGGCTTTCCTTCCCTGTCACTGTTTAGCGACAAGGAGGAGGAGCTTGCTGCAGGCCTGGGACCATTGCCCGCTATTCAGCCTATAGGACTCCCCCTGTAAATGGATCAAAAATTTATATTTGGAATTGCAACTGTTCTTTTGCTGAAACACCAACTTTTTTTCTTTAAATTTATTTCTGTGAAGAGGTGGGACATCTAAAGAAAACATTTTCATAAACAGAGGTAGGAGGGATTACAAATCAGCTCTGAAGTAAGGCTATTGCTCTAAGTGTGTTGTGCTCCGGGATGAAAAAATCCTGCATTTTATATAAAATACTTCATAAACTTTTCATGCTGTACTGACGACTAATTAAGACAATCAATAATGACACACTGACAAGTCTGCTGCTCTTACTATCATAATGAGTTTGCAGCTTCATTCATCTGCCACGGTACTCAGGGGACACCAGAGAGATTTGTAATAGACCATTAAGTATTGTTGATTTTTAATGTAGATCAAATAGAACCAAGTCCTACCCAAAGACAAAAAGTTCCAGGGTCTCAAAAGATATAGAGATTTTTATCTTTTGTGTGGACTCCCTCACAGTATTAAGAATGGATGGGGAAGCATAAAGGTGTGCACAGACACACATACATCACATGCATGTACAAATACTGCATGCGTATTTCCCTCTGAACACGAGAACTAAATAAGGAGACGGAACTGTGAGTGAGAGTGAGAGAAGGTGAGAGTCTCCATTCTTGAACATTTTAGAAAGTCATCTGGATATGGTCTTGGCTAACCATCTGTGGGTATTCCTGCCTTAGCAGGGGAGTTGGACCTCCAGAGGTTCCTTCTATATCTCAACCACCCTGTGACTCTGATGTCATTTCTACAACTAGAAATAATAACAGTAAAAATCAAAAAACCTAAACCCTACTCTGCTGAAATACAAGACAGAAATTCAAATTTTATCTCCTTAGCACTACTATTATTTCAGACAAATTAAAAAGAGTAAATGTAGCACACATACAAAGTCCATCTCTCAGTCTATCAAGCGCTCTGACAGCACTTGTTTCAGAACATGGTGGTGGGATGTAGGGGTGTCAAGGTGATTTTTTGTATTGCCTTTCCTGCCTGCACCCCTGAGTTAGAATCTGTCCTCAACTACAATTTCATGCTTGTTTTTCTTTCTGCTCTGCTTTTGTGCAAGTGGAAATTGAGTCCCTTGTCCTAAGCCTTCCCATAGTTACTGTGAGCATCAGAGGAGTCTGCTGACTGTCAGTCAGTGCCTTCAGCTATGACTTATTTTGATGCCATAACTGTCTCATGAAATGCTAAGATCTACAGTGCAGAAGTAAAACTACTATTAGTGAGTTTAAAATGTACTCGGTGTCTGCCCACAGCTTCAGTAACCAAAAGTTCAACTGGAAACTTACCAACTCCAAGAAGAAAGGATGTTAAATTGAAATTGGAAAATCCTCTAAAAGTGTCCTTGCAAATATCATGAAGTTTGTGGCATAGAGCCATTAGAGCTGAAGATTTTGTAAACTCTAAGTGAACTCTAAGTGAACCTGTAAACTCGGACTTTGTTAGCATGTCTCTTGGGCATCAGTACTAAGTATAAATGTTTTACTGTCCCACAAAAGAAAGGGAAAAAAATCTGCAGAAAAAGCAGATGAGCAAAAATATACAAAGGGCAGAATGGTTCACCAGTGATGAAGACACCTGCTTGTGTTAAAGTATCACAGAGAGAAAGGTCATGAGAGTGAGAACAAGGTCCCTTGCCCCCAGCACCACTCAGCCTTATGCATCAGCGTTTCGAAAATAAGATGTTTGCTTTATCTTGCTTAAGGTACCTAAAGGTTATAGGGTAATAAATTCCTTGTAACAGAAGTGGCTGATTGGATACAGTGCATAGGGGTGGCCAAGCCTAGAGCTGTGATTAATCAAGTTCAATACCCTATTTCCAAAAGCAGTAGGTGCCACATGTTTCAGAGAATGTTACAAAAACAGCTTGTCATGGACAATTAAGGGAATTACTTCTTCATGGTGGAAATAATCTTTCAGGTTCTGGGTCCTAATCAACAGAACCAAGGATTGATCTGTTAATCCAGACCCTTGCTATTTTAAGCATCCACAGCTTGTAATGTCTTTCAGGAAGTGATCAAAAAGAATTGGTTAAGCCCTGAAGTGTGAAAGTTTATCTCATTATTCTAAGTGGATCTGTCTCCAGTGCAACTATGATATATCTATGCATTTCTTTTTCATCCCTGAATTCCTCACATCACTAATGTTTTATGACAAAATGCAGCATACAGTAATACCTTATATTTGTTGGCAGGCTTTAATTTTACATCCTTTCAAAGCAGCAGGAATGGAGTCCAGCTCAGGCACCAAATATTCATGCTGTAGATGCCTTAAATTTGAAGGCTGAGTTCCTACGGTCCATGAGGGAACTGGGTTGTTTAATCTGGACAATAGGAGGGTCAGGGCAAACTTCATTGCTCTCAATTACCTGAAGGGAGGCTGTAATGAGGTGGAGGTTGGTCTATTCTGCCATGTCTCAAGTGAAAGGATGAGAGGAAATGGCCTGAACGTGTGCCAAGGGTGGTTCAGATGTGTGTCCTAGGGTGACTTCTGACGCTTGTATCCCCAGCTGTCTGTTCTGTTTGTGCTGGATATTGCATTCTGTACCTTTAAGACTAGCTCTAAGAGCTAAGTGGGGGAAAGAAGCGCGAAGTTTGTTTTCAGAAATTGAACTCACTCATCCACATTCTGTTCCTGGACTGTGTGGTCTTCAGCAGGGACAGACAGCAGGACAGAGATATGCTGTGCTTTTAGTTGGTTTCAGCTAACTGAGGCCGAGAAGTTCCCCAGACTGGTTTTTTTTTTCTTTTTCTTGGAACTGTTTAAACATGTTTTGGACTGAAAATCCAGAAAAATATCTGGCGCTCACACCTGTGGCCCACCAGGGCCCAGGACAGCATTTTCCAGTGCCAGAGGAACTGATAAGAGACTGGGTGAGCTGAGCTACACCCACAGCAAGGACATTCTGAGTTTGCTCTTTCTTTGAACAGCAAGAGGTTTTATTGTTTCATATTGTTCATTTTTTTTTATGCTTGTGGACACTTTTCTTGTTGAATAAACAGTGTTTTCTACTTTTCTCTAAGGAAACTTTTCCCCAGACCAGTTGGGGGAGGGACTGCTTGGGTTTGCTTCCCAGAGGGACCTCATTCAGAAGTTACCTCCCAAATTTGCCCTAAACCAGGACAATGAGATATTAGAAAATTTGTCTCACTAAAAGAGTGGTTAGGCATTGGAATAAGCTGGCGAGGGAAGTGATGGAGTCACTGTCCCTGAAAGTGTTTAAGAAGAGTCTGGATGTGGCATCTGAGGATATAATTTGGAGATGATTATGGTGCCACTGGGATATAATTTGGAGATGATTATGGTGCCACTGGGTTGATGGTTGTACTGGATGATCCTGAAGGTCTCTTCCAGCCTTAACAATCCTGTGGTGGCTACAATTAATTTAAATGAGCAAAATGCAATGCAAAGCAATGGGAAGGTCAGAAGCTGTACTTCAAGGATCAATTTTGAACCTGCTCGAATGCAAGGCATTTGACTTAAGAACTCAAAAAAGCCAAATACACAGAGTCAAGATACCCCAGCTGGGCTAAGAGGTGACAACACATAAAAACATTTCAAAAATCAGTTTACTTCTGATTTTTGTTAAAAGCTACTCAGTTGCCTCAACCACTTTTTGGTGTGTTTTTCTAAGATCAGCATTTTAGAATATAGCCAAGAATTTCTTGAATTGTTGTTGCATATGTTTGTGTGCCAAAATATTTTCTGTTTAACCACAGGTGCAAACATGTCGTTGGTGTGCCTGAGCCCAGGACTTGAAGCACTTGTATGATGTTTTAACTGTTAACAACTCAGCCGACTGAAGAAGAGAGGTTTAGTTTAAATTTAGGAAATAGTAGATAATTTCTAATCTGCTTGTGGTAGGCAATTTTTTATGAAATGTTTGACAACTTTAAGACTGAAAACTTTTCACTGAACTTTTCTAGATTTGTCAGTCTCATAATTATGAAAATGAGGCCTGAAATGCTTATTTTAAACCTTTTTTCTTATTTATTCAAACACAGCTGTAAAAGAATCTTATAAAGACTCGGAGAACTCATTTAATTACACTCAGTTAATGTCAGAAATTTTTGCACTGTGCAATCTGATAGTTATAAATCAGCTAAAATAAAAAAAAATAGAGAAGAGACTAGAATCTATAGTTAAAATTTTGAGAATAAATTTCTATCTTATGTCATGTGAATGTGGGCTCTATAAAACTCCATAATTTCCTAGAGAGAAGTTTTAAAAGGTGATAACTTGGAGTGACTGGTGCAAAGAAGAGAGTTAATAGCTGTATTATAAGCCTGAAGTTTAAATAGGTCATGAGTGTGTCAATCTGCACAGGTGTGTTGGGTTGAAAATTTCAGATTAAACTGGTTTTGGTGTTTTGGAAAAATGCATGTTTTCTTCTTAATCAAAAAATTATTGCAATGACTTAGAAATATCCTTCTAGTTCAGAGAACTTGTATTTCAGTCATCTCTTGTACTAGTTCTCCCCTACTGGCTGTTTTCAATGGTTAACTTCATTTTCAGGTCATTGAAAGTCATGATGAAAAGGGCTCCTCTCTCACCAGAAAGGTGACTCTTGCCTCTGTTGTATATACAGAGGAATGGAAATTTAAGGCAGCCAAACTATATCCTTCGTGTGATATCATGGAATTGCTTTCAAATTGAGAAGCTAGAAGCTCTTAGTAGAAGCTAGAAGCTCTTAGTAGGATTTTTGAAAAACTTGTGCTTGAAAAATACCAGCACTCTTAAATCCATTTCATTTGCATATTTATTTAATTTATTTTGGTAACATCTCGAAGTGTGTATCAACTAAGAGGAGAAATATGTGTAGCCCAAGATCAGACAAGTGCAGATGGGCATTACACAGTTACGGATGTCAATTTGGGTTGTTTAATTGCACTTCTTTCACAGCTACAATGTGCTGCAGTCACCAGCCGGCTCTGCTGTGGTTACACTCCTCCAGAAGCATGGAGCAGCCTCAGCCATGCTTAACTGGGCGGGCTTGCAGCTGTTTGGTATTGCCAGAATGGTGCGAGGACACAAACTGACCATGGGAATTAGGTACAGCAATTTCCATTTCTCACAGTGTAGCAATGATTATAATCCCTTTATTTGTGTTTGCTTACAGAAGACTCATTTCTTGACCTTTGCTGGAAAAAAAGCTTCATGAAGAAACTGCACAGGCCCAGCTGGAGCCCACTTAGATATTGTGCAAAACCCCTGAGATGTAACTGGCTGTTCTAGTAAGTTTCTGGCATCTTCTTAAACAACAGAGCAAAGAAAGAGTGAACAGAGAGGCTGAACCTTTTCCAGCAAGGCTCTCCCATTCTTACACAGTCTATAAAATTGAAGAGAGGGAGTGGAAGATTTTTTTTCAATCTCAATCATGGTCCAGTCTCAAACTGACACTGCAGGGTTTTAAAGCCATTTCTGTTTACAAATTCCAAGCACTTGGGGCACACACCATAAAAGTAACAATGGTGTCACAGCTGTAATATCTGTCAGTTCCAATGGAAGCTGGGCAATTTTCTCAGCACAGGGACATCAAACCTGCAACCTCAGTTCACTGCAACCTTATGGATCTCTTGGTTTATATACCTGCCATTACGGCTTACTTTCATAAACTCAATTTGAAATTGCTTTAGTACAATAATGCCTGGTCTATTAACTTACAAAATGTCTTGATCCTTTGAAAATGGCAGGAGTTGCATTCCTCAACTAAATCAGTAAAATAATAATAATAATAATAATAATAATAATAATAATAATAATAAAAAAAAAAAAAACCCTCTTTCCTCTTGCACAGAAAATGTTAGCCTACTGCACAGTATCTGATATGAACTCTACAGCACAGGGAAGGAAATCTACATTTGTTCTGCTTGGTAAATAAATCCAGAGCTCAGAGCATGCCTGAGTCACAGGGACCGATTTATTAGTTAACAAATTGTAAGGTTTCAGGGAAGAGAGATGACAAGTCTGATGACTATCTGATGAGAAAATTGCTTATGGAGAAAAAAAATTAAATTTGCTTTAAGTGAAAGTTTGAGCAAGTTTCATTTTCCCTAAATACTTATGGCAGGAGAAAAATTAATAACATATCTACAGAAAGAGAAAACAAAACAGAAAAGATCGTGAGTGATTTTTCTCTGAAATTACAAGAACCAAAAGTTCTTTCAGTAAGTACTGTAATAAATATATTTTCTTCAGAAGCTACCAAGAGCTTTTTGAGGGTACCCAGTAGGCAAATAGGACATACACCTACAGACACCATGCAGCCAACTGTAATACAGAAGAAATCAAACTGTTTTTCTCTTTCTGTATTTTAATGCAATTGTAATATTCTTTTGATTTTAAAAACAAGTTTAAAAAAATAAATTATTTTTGTCTGTTTCTCCAGTTGAAATTTTCTTTGAGCTTAAAGTTAAACTGCAGTTAAACTCAGAAAAGACATTGTGGATCACTTCACTACACCTTTAGGAACATCTATTGGCACAGCAGTCATTTACATCAGCTGAAGAGAGAAATTATAAACTTTGTAGTGTCTAGCTTAAACTTCCTCTTTATTTTTTTAAGCGTCTCTTCTTTAGTTATATTTTCCTCGCTCCCAAAGATTTGTACCAAAGCACACATCAAAGACAAAGTCTGTGATGATGGATATCCAGTGTGATTCTTCTCAGCACTCAGTGGGCTTTTCCTAGCATCTCCCAGTTGCTTCTTCCTGACTGTATTCATTATCTGCCTTCAGAGCATTCCCACAGACCTCCCTTCTCAGGAGGATCTAAGAGTTCTTACACAGCTCCCACTGTGCACTGGCAAAATCTGTTCAGGACTGTTTTCACCAATTTGTGTGAGCTGTTTCGCTTCATATATTTCTTCAACATTTTTTAAATTTAAATAGCAACTTTGGTTTATTCAGCATACTCTCATAATTAGTTTCCTCCTGGTTCCTTTTTGCCTCTCATTTCCAAATGGAAAATTGTCACTCGGAGACACTCTTTGTTCTAATTTAAGAGCAAGGTGCTTCTAAATTACCCAGAAAAACTTACACTGAGTCCAGATGAGCCTGACTTGGAAGAGAAGATATTCCGGTTTTCTTCAGCTCCTTGCCAAGTTATCCTGTAGTCTTGATTGCTTTTATGTGAATATTGACTGATTAACACCAGTGTACCAGGACTGAGTTCCCAGTCCCTCAGTGACATGTTCAAGCACCACCACATGACACCCCAAATATTCCCAGCCAGCCTGCCTTCCAATGCAGGGTCAGATCAACCAACTCCACAGAGAAGACTCATGCAACTGCACTGTTGTTCATGTCATTTTGTATCTGTAAATCTACTTGCCCAGCTGTGGAAAGCTACATTAAATTCTCAGTAAGCATTTACTTATGCAAGTGTGAGATGGGTTGCAGAGCAAAGTGCCCAGCTGCTGAGTCAGGGCTGCCATCTCACTCATGATGGGAAAGGACATTGCTATGAGATTTTACATGATGGAAGTGGTGCCATGCAGCAAAGCTCTTGGAGTAAGAGTTTGAAGAATTAAACAGCTTGTTTTGAGGCAAGTTGATGGCAAAGGATTTGACTTGAGGTTACTCATGTCTGACATTGTCTTTGCTTGTACTGAAACTATTCACATGGAAAGCATTTTGCCCAGTCTAAGTAACTCACAGACAACCAAGACCAGGGCATCTCAGGCTGAATTGCCTTCCCTCCCCTCTTCTCCTCTGAATAAATGAACTTCCTTACACTCTAACAGACTAGGGAGATTAATTCAGCATGTGTGTGCACAGTACACCTGGCAGACGCGATAAAGGCTGGCTCAAAGTGCCAAGATGAAACAAAGGCATAAATAATACTGGAGAAGGACAAAATATGGGCAGCCATTTAGTGGTGACAGTAATTACTTAAGTAAATGCCAAAACTTTAAAGAAACAAGAGGAAGATATTAATTAATATTTAAGGCTGAAACAAATGAGCATGTTGATTTGCCATTTGAAAGGTTGCATTCCTGTATTATCTTGCTGTGATAGATGCAATGGCTTTTAAATCTGTTGCAGGATGAACTGTTACTGGTTAAGGGCCTATTGATGCCCAGATGTACTGAAAACAAGAGTCTTTTCATTCACTCAGAGCATCTAAAAGGTTTTCATCATTCCTGAGCCTAGCTACCAGCATGAAAACAAGCAAATATCTTAAAGCATTCCAGATACCTGTAAACATGAAAAGTGCAACAAAAGATCATTTGACCTGAACTGCAGTATACAAAGGCTTAATAGCATCTCCAAAGATATGTGTTAGCTGTCCAGATTGGCAGAACATTGTAAAGTCAAGTGCATGTAAATTAAGGTCTGATTAAATTGGGTGTATTTCATTTTATATTCAAAGGATGCAAAACTCAGTGCTTGACATGATGGGCTCTGGGATGACTGTTACAACACAGAAGAAAAATCTTGACTTTATCATAGACAATTCAATGAAAATTTTTCTTCAGTACCTACCAAAACAGCAGGTCAGTATTCAAATTAATTAGGAAAGGAATAGAAGAAGGGAAAAAAACCCCCAAACTTTATTATGCCCCTATGTAATTCATAGTTTGCCTAATGCAGTCTTGCTCCTTGTAAATCAAAAGTTACGGAATGTAGAGATGAACTAAAGAAGGACAAAAAGAGTGATCAGAAATAAATAATGGCTTCTACATGGAGAATGATTTTGTCAATAAATTCTCACCAGCATATTAAAGGTATGGCTGAAGGCAATATGACAGAGATCTACACTATAATGGCAGCAGAATAAGGGGGAAACTGTTACGTGCACACACTTTCTTTCACACTTCCCTAGATACCTGCTTTTGACTGACATTGGAAATAGTTTATGGGTTAGGAAACGTGGATCTAGTTTAATTCAGTCACACTTAAGTTTTTACCTGACATATCACATGAAACTCAGCAGCTGTAGAAGTCACATAGCTCAGTGCTGCACAACAGTGTTATCAAATGTTGGAGGGGTTTTCTGCCCATTTGATTAGCTGATATTTAAGCCTTAAACAAGTCCATTCTACCTGAATCCAGAGGAAAATATGAAAACCATTTTATATAACAGCTAAACCCCTTCTTGACAGGTAAAGGTCATTCTTGACTGGCACAAATGACATAATCTTCATTATTTTCTTACTTGCACTAAAGACAAATGCAGCAGCCTCACAGATCCACAGTAAATTGATAATTTTATCTCTCTGCTTTTTTTTTTTTTTTTTGATTGTGCCAAGCACATACATATCTCCAGAATCATATGTCCAATAAAGGCCATCAAACATGACCTTTAAATACAGAAAGGGTTTTAGAGTGTTTTATACTATAGAAATTTAAAAAACATGATACAGGCAATGCTGAACACAGTGGTATCAAATGGTTTCATTTATTGCAGTGTTTTGTTTCAATTTCAAGTTTTACCTGGAATAAAATTAGGCAACAAACTAGCACTTACTCACTTGACATACTTTGAATGGTCCAGATAAATGCTCAACAGTAGGACATGGGCTACGTGCAGTTAGCCAGAAGGTCTCTTCTTTGTTCTCACATCTGATTAATCTAGGTTTGATATCAAGGGAAATCATTTAGGTTATTCAATGCTGGAGAAAGACAGCCTGTTTTAAGAAGAGGTAAGTGGGATAATTCAATCTTATGGCACTTGAATACTATTAAATCCTATAATCTGTCATACTGGATAATCCAAAGAATGTTTCAATTTGAAAAACAATGACATATTTTCATTCTAAATTATCAAAAGTGATGAAAGAAATGATAGTGAGTTATGAGTTAACCATAGTTAATATCAATATATGTTAGCAAAATGCAGTAAAATCTGCCAAGAATTTACCCTTTTTAATACAATTTGGAAATACAAATTCTTCTACAGAAAGGAAGTAATGATACAGAGAAATTTTTGTAACAAACATTAAAATATTTGTCTGTACAAGCTATTTGCCCTAGTGTAATGAGCTATATCCCAGTAACACTCACAGGAACGCAGCAATGGAAGGGGAAACCTGATCTCCAGTGACAAGGACAGTTTTTTGCAAGTATTAACAATTAGTAAATACAAAAGGGTTCACAGAATATCTGCTGTCCATTATTCACACAATACCCTTATCAGCCTGTGTTAATCTGAAAGCCTTCTCAGTTCTTGGGTAACTTTTATGTTGTTGTCATGAGGAAGAGATGCTATGCTTTAAAACAATGATGGGATAATAAAAAGCACAGGAGTAGGGGCAGTCTGAGTGCAGAAGAGAGAAAACAGTAACTTTGAGAAAATTAGGTCTTGTTTTTCTCATTTTAAAAAGTCCATATCTGATGGGGGGAAAAAAGCCTTTAGGAATGAGAATTAAAGTGCAGCTCACATGCATCACAGAAGGTCCAGAGGTCCAACTGCCTCACAGCAATGTTTGTGACTCCGTCTGCTCTTTCCACTTCCAACAGAATTCACGATGCTTTGTGGCAGTCTGGAAAGATCAGCTAGAGGGTGGATTATCCCAGTGATGTTGTCTGAATGGTGGCTTTGATCTGAGATATCCACAGTCCCAGGTTTTTCCTCCATATTTTCCTTATGCCTTTAATACTCGAAAAGAATAATCTATGAACTTCATAGCCAGATAAGAATACTTATTCTCTTGCAGAGATAAATGTTGTTTAGCTGTTTTCAGACACAGGCATTCCTTATTTCCCCAATAAGGCAATTCTGACCTCTTTATTTTAGGGTTTCAATCTGGTTTGGGGGGACTGATTTTATCCCTGATTATTTTATCTTTAATTTTCATTCAAAAATCTTCAATCCCAGTGTGAAAAATAATTTTCAAATATTTATATACCGTCATCACTACCCTTCCCACCACAACTTCAATCCCATGTGAAAGACTCCGAAGAAAACATTCCATCATTTTCTGGAATCACAGAGAATCACTGATTTGCTTTTTTGAGTGCCTGGACTCTTTTAGCCCTAGAAGTTAAGCTTAAAAAAAAAAAAAAAAAAAAGCAGAAGAAAGTATAATAAACAGAACTTACAGGAAATGTATTCATTCAGTGAATTAAGTGTGCAGATGCTGAGCACAAGTCTCAGAGAAACTGGAGCATCCACAAGCCTGGTTTCCCTCTAGGTATTAAAACTATTGGGCCCCTGCTTAGTTCCATAAGTCCTTCTAAGTTTCTGCTTTTCTGGAAGCAAAGCCAAGTATTGCTCTACAACTCCAGGAATTGTCTGCATGCCTAAAGTCAACTTGAGCTGAACCAGTGTCCTCCATCCCAGCCAAGGTCTCTCGCCCTCCTTGCCAGCTATTATAAATCCAAATGTGTACCTGTGTTCTCTACTAAGTACATTTTGTTCCAGGAAGATAATCACTGCTACCTCATCTCCTCTCCCATAAGCTGTAGACTTCAGCATGCTATTCGGGTGCATATATGGATGTGGGCAGGTTTTTTCTGCTTTTGTATGCTTTTCATACTCAATGGAAGACAGAGATGTTACTAATATTCTGCGTATGTGGGCACAACTCCTTTCTCTGTAGAATCTGAGAGGAGCTAAAGGCCTCTACATGGCTTCTGCAGGCTCCTAGAAAGCTTCTACCAGCTGTAGTAGTTCAAAAGACTGTTGGATAGCTAATTAAAATTATATCATTAACAACTTGTTATTCCACACTACTTCATTTTCTCCACTCAGCTGAGGGCAAGACTAGGATCCTCCAGGCCAAAAATCATCACATTTATTCCACCTGTTTCTCTTTAGAATAATAGCACTGTCATCACTTTCAAAGGGAATTTAATTCTTCAGCTATGTGAGATTACCATTCCTTTCACTCAACTGTCTCAGGCCATACAGTCACCTCTGAAGAACACATCCAGCTTCATTTGATGAGAATTTCTTGTGCCTTTTTCTCTATATACTGTCATGCTCAAAGACACCCAGCTCTATAGATCACAAGAGCAGCTAGTTTGAGGAAACATCAGCCTCAGCTTCCTTAATTCCTGGTGTTATCAAGAATCTAGTGTTGTTTATTTTTGACCCTTCATCTCACAATAACTTTCATATGGTAAATTTCTGAAAACACCTTTTCCATGGAACGGGTTACTGACTTCCAACAGATGATCAATTTTACATTAATATACATCTATTTATTTTGCTTTGGTCTCAAAAAGTGAAAATTGGTGCTTTAACAGGATTTAAAACATCTACATTTGAAACCATGTTCACTCATCATAACTGAATGAGCTTTTTAAATTTCTGATCTCTGCATTTATTCCACCAACTCCCACAGCTTTGTTCAGGTCTACATTTTCTCTACCATTTTTCATTGTAGCAATTAAAAATGCATAAACCAGGCCCTCAATGACATAGGAATATATAAAATTCTTTATTATTTATCATGTGATAAAGCAGAAGAAAGTTTTAACTACATTGTGTTTGCCATAATAAGGTGTCTTGTGATTCACATAATTCTTGAGAAACTCTTGTAGTGCAAATATTACCCAGGTATTTGTACAATACCTTCAGGAGTCTAGCCCCAAACTCGCTGCATACATTGAGTAAAGACACTCATGTCTTCCACATTGGCTAGAAAGGTACAGGATACAAAGATATTGTGCTAGTTTTTGCAGTAGGAGTGCACCTCCAGGTTCTTCCCATCCAGGTTAAAAAACTCTGTGCTCATTTGCGAGGACTTCAATAAATATGCTCCTGCAGGTACAATCTCAAACTAACACAATCAAGTGCTCTGGTCTTGGAAGGATGAGCAAGCTCCTTGCACAGGTTTCACAGAGGCATGCAATTCCTCTGAGAGAAATTCATAGACAGGACAAAACAGCATCTGTCTCTCTCAGGGTCTGCAATCCTGTTCGTCCAGAGCACTGGGACTCAAACAGAGATCAGTTTTGATCACAGCTCAAGGCATCTCAAGGAAGCCAAGTGGGACACTTCACACACTCTCTTTGGTCTAGCACACCTTTCACAGTCCTTTTAACACGGGTGTTGCGCTCACAGGGATGAGCTCATGTGGTCCGTGAAGGGCTGAATCACACAGTTGTTCACACGAGAAAGCGCTTCTCAAAACAACTATCCCACCTCTAGGACAGTTCAGTCCTGAGTCTCAAGGATTGAAACTCAAAGGATGACACTGGAAACTTAGCTTATTCTAATGCATACTCAGAATTGCTCACACTTAGAAACGATTTTGGCACACTAATATTTACTCCTACTCTCAGCTCCAGTAACGTCTCACTTCCACTGGTAATAATTACCTGGTTTTCTTTTCGCTCTGTCAAAATGACTAAAAATAATAAAATATATGAACTTTTCTTGTCCTTGCTAGCATAACTCAGCTCTAAAGGTACCAATTATCCTTTTCTCTCAGTTTTATATGGATTACCGTAATCAGATTAAACTCAATTGTTACAAGTTTGCTCTTAGCTTGAAGTGTGATGTTGCTCCTCCTTCAGAGATCAAGAAGGACTATGGTGTTTCAAAATCCTATGTGTTTCTTCTAGATCAGCTGGGGAAAAAAAAACAACCAAACACTACCCATGTCTTCGAACTTGGCCTCTGAAGTGCAGAAAGTCTCTCAGCAACATGATATTGATATGGCTGAGCCTTTGTCTGACTTGTCTCTGAGGTCCTTCTGGTCTTGGCTATTTCACATTTTTACAGTCATATAATAAAATGCAGGAAGCTCATGATGACTAAAGCCATGACAAGGGCTAAATCAACTTCTAAGAGAGGGTTTTAAGGTGGGAGTTTTCAAGAAGAAGAAAAAGAAAGTATTTGAAGGATTTGTCACACTACACCCCATGGACGATTAGATACATAACTGTACAAGAACAGCATAAGAAATGGTTACACAAGCAGTCCAGAAAATGACAAGACTTTAATTTTTGGTTCAGGTCAACGAAACACAGAAGAGTGTATTGGTAGTAGCATTGCTCACTATTGTGATACTAACTTGTCTTTCAATAGCTGTGGTAAAAAATTATAAGATTAAAAAAAAAAAAACCAAACTGTGAATGGTCTTAACCCAATGATGGAATTAAAAATCACCATAAATGTGTATTAAATTCAAATTTGTGGTGACAGAGTACTGTTATCTGTCCCTAAGGCTTGATCTGATGGCTGTGGCATGAGAAGGCACAAGCAGAAGTCAGGAAGCAAGAAATGTTTTCACTGGAGTTGAGGCTGGTACATTCTGCACTGGGTCTCCTAAAGGCACCAAATGTCTCAGTAGAGGATGAATGGGGATATATTTTCAAAGTCACTACATTTGGCAAACTGAAAAGCTAAGTTTACACAATCAAAGCTGCCTGAAGCATAGTAGCAGATGGCATTGCAGACAGATACTAGGAAAAAATGTTATTTTCTGCAAACATATATAAGCACTGAAAAGCCATTTAGATGAAAAGGTATTCCCTCATGTACTAGTTGCTAGCTGCTTTTTCAAAAACAGGGCACAAACCTAAACTTTTACTTTTCTTTGAAAAATGGTAAAGACAAAATAAAACCATGTTTTAGTATTAAGGTATTAAGACAGAAAAATGAACAACTTGTGTTTGAGTTCTGTCTCTGTTTCTCCCTCTTTTGTTAACGTTAAAATATTGTATTAGGAAAAAACCACTGACTTCCAAGTTTAATAGTGCTGGATTATACCTCTCTTGAACACTGCCAGGTATGTGAACACAAACAGATTAGAATCCATCACACAATATTTCTTAATGTTACACAATATTTCTTAGGCTAGGTAACAACCCCATATTCTACAAAACTTTATTTACATTAGAGCTGTTCATTGCTTCTCTCCTAACACAAATCTTGTGATGAAAATAAAAATTTTCCATAGAATGGGAATATCAGAAAATTCTCAGCCCTAAGAATCAATTTTCTTTTTAAACATTGAAACGCTTCAACAATGTCATATTATACATATATAATCATGTTAAATATGCCATGTATTTCAAGTTTACTGTTAACACACAGCACACAAAACTGTGTACTTTTCCATTGGAAATGACATTTAAGGTAATTTATTCTCATAACATTGTTAATGAAATCCCTCTGAAATTCTTTTGATGTGTCAACCTCCATTTTCCAATGGAAGATGATTCTATGTAGTTGTCTGCTGAGGAAGGTGAATACTTAATTGTGGTGATGTCATTGTTATTTTTCACAGCCTTATTTAAAGACATCTACTCTGCTCATGATTTCTCCTCTCTTTCCCCCAGGCCCTCAAAAAACCTTCACTCAAACCGAAGAAGAGAATGTATGAGAAGAAATAGAATCAACATTGTCCTATGCTGCTATCCAAACTCTGTTAAGGAAGCAGGTGATTTTTAAAACTAGTTTTCCCCATGGAATACATCTCTGACCAGAAGAAATCCAGGCTGTTTTTAACAGCTGTGTCTTTAAGTATACCTATAATGGAGACCACGCTTGTAACTGGAGATTACATTTTAGAGGAAAGGCATGGAAAACATGGACCCTGCATTTTAGGGTCCTGCGAGATCAAACTTTCCCCTCTTGCGCTTACTCTGTATAAGGAATCAGTTATTGACTAAGGTCTGTTTAGTGACAAAAAACACCATACAAGTTTTAGCTTGTTTTTCTAACTTGCCATTTTAAAACAATATGGAAAATACTATCAACATCTTTTGATCGCTTGCTGATTTTAACACAAACAGAAGTAGCTCAGTTAAATTTTACATGGACTAGACAATTTAATAATGAAATATATTAATTGTATTTTCTAGTCACAGTAAGCAGGAGAAATAAGTTAAAAACTTCCAGCAAACTTAATACACTGTTCAGACGTATGACGGATAATAATTCTTCTGATTAGTAGAAGATATCACCACCTAGGGTATTAAGCTTTTTGTTACAGCAAAAAAATCTGTCTGACCTTCACATTCATCTACTCTATTGGTATATTTTAGTATTTTTCTTGCAAATACCATTGGGGAAAAAAAAAAAAAAAAGGCAGCTTCCATATATGTGTGGAATTAAACCTGGCTTAAATCTTTCCAGGGTAAACCTCATTAGGCAGTGGTCAAGAGGAATCATTCCCAGTACTGTTAAGCAGACACATTCATGAGATCTACTTTCTTTTGGAGAGAAGCAAGCTTTGTGGTTAATATACGAAAGATGATTCAGAAGCATAAAAGGCATTTTTAGACAAAGTAACTTATGCATGTCAAAAGCACAGTTCTTGAGAAAAGCTGTGAATTAAATGAGGAGCAACCATAAATTCAGTCTTAAAATATCAATATGCATTTTTTAAATTTCCTTTAAGATATATAGCAGCATATCAGAAAAGTATTTTAAGGCACATATTTTAGCAACTCTATAGCAGATGTTTGGTTTTCATACACCCAGCATATAGCTTACATTTAAAATAAAGCAGGTGCAGAGAGTAATTATACTGCAAAGCAAAACCAGTATGTTCCTGTATGCAGAATTACCAAAGACATCATCCTTGAACTAGATCTGGGTACTTAATAGTGTTCATTAGTTGAGAACAGTTCCCAGTGCCATCTATTACGGCAATTTCCAAACCATCTTGTCCTAGATTGGGAAGGAAAGTCAACACGTGTCCAAACAGAAGCTGTAACAACATTTTCCATTCTCAGAATAAAAAATGAAACAAGTGCT
This sequence comes from Hirundo rustica, assembly GCF_015227805.2. NCBI lineage: Eukaryota > Metazoa > Chordata > Aves > Passeriformes > Hirundinidae > Hirundo > Hirundo rustica. The sequence goes on along the minus strand of NC_053451.1, from coordinate 101,244,222 downwards.
CTTGAATTTTCTGGTACATGATATAGGGAAACAATAGAAAAATAATAAATAAACAAACAAACGGAAACATGCTTTTTTGACCACAACCTGTTGTGTAGTAAACTGTTCCTTCTATTGGTTCTATTAAATAGAGCACCTCATTATAACCAGTCTGCCTCTGACTCTGTGCCAGAGGATTAGGAGGAACAGTAAAGAAAACTGTGTTTAAATGTGTTTTTATGAATAAAGATGATCTAAGTCACTTCACTTTTTGTAGCAGTTTTCTTGCTTTCAGGGAACACCTCTGTGAGCAATATCAACCTTTATCAATCCTTCCCAAGGTGCAAAAGAACACCCTCCTCCTTCTAAGGCAAACATATATCTACACATCTGCTCGCTCTCAAAATATCAATGCCTTGATGCACTTAAGATCCCTCTTCTCCAGGTCAAAACTCATGTAGGGCCAGGAACATGCTTCCAGAGCAAACATGGTAAGAAAAACCCATATGCTGAAAGGCACACCCATAAGATGCTATGTAAAACACGAGTTTTTGTATTAGCAGCTGTGGCAGTGATGTGGTACACCTTCTCTAACCTTCAGTACATTCTAAGGATACATAATGTGAGCTTCCCTTCTGTGTTCTCTGCCTTGTCTTTATAACACCCACAGGGTACTCAACTGAGAGGTGATATAGACAGAGCTCTACCAAACAGACATGGGACATCTTGTGCCAATTACATCTCCCTAGTCCCAGCTGGACTACAACCAAAGGGGTTCAGGGCTCCTGCAGCTTTACGAATGTACCAGGTGTCCCAAGGTATCTCAAATGACACTGATGCATAATAAGCACCTGAGTACTGCTCCATGATTTGCAAGGTGAAAATCTCAAGAGTATGATGAGAATGCTTTCTTGAAGGAACTTCATCTTCAGGCTTTGGCTTTGTGCTAAGGCCTTGGTTCTTCTCACCAGCTGGTTTATGCTTTCACCTTTATCACTGTTTCCTGGCCAGGAGGGAAAAAATGCTCCACTGGTAAGCCCTTTGTGAGCTGAATTTCTAGTACAGACTTGAGAACCCTTAGCACAGCTCTTTCCAAATCACACACAGCTAAAATTGTGCCAAAGGACTGCCATCCTGCACCCAAGAGAATATAGAAACATCCTAGATGGGCTTCCTTCCTTTTAAGCCAGAAGGTCGGTATTTGCAATATTATGATTCTGGTTGCAACCAAAACCAGCACAGACAGCTTTCCAGGAGAAGCCAAGCCAAATAACAGCAACCTGAATTATGAAATAAAAATTACAAGAAAGGGAAATTGTAACTGAAGGGTCTGTCATATTCTAAATGGATCCCTAGAAACAGGAAAGCATTGCTAATAAGAATGCTGGAACTAGCACAATGAAAACACATTAAAACAAGTGCCCCCAAATTTACTCTTAGAACACTTTTCTTTGCAAAATTACAGATTGCTGATAGGACAGCTTTTGTGCTGGATCCTTTTTTCTCTAGATTGAGTTGTTAAAGAGAGAGTTAATCTATTTAGGAATTGTAATCAACAGTAAATATGTCGTGGTGTCCACTGTGCGCGTGGAAGCGCAGGCTCACGGGTTAGCTCAGTCCCACACCACGGCACACGCGCTTTTGGGTCAGATTCACTAGTTCGACTGGCTCTCTCCTCCCTGTGGGATTTTGGTTCCCCAAACCCTGCGACGGACTTGATGGTAGTCACAACCACGGTGACAGATAGAAAGGTGACTCTCTGAGTAGGATTAACAGGGTTTTATTCAGGGGGACACCAAACGGGAGCTCCACACCTGAGAACTGCTGCTCAGGAGAGAACCTGTACAATGGTCGGGCGGTAACTTTTAAACGGGGGAGGAACAAGAGGTGGCAACAACAGATTAACCAACCAGGTTAACTCAGGGTGGAACTAGTGGTGTAAACATTCAACAGGAGAACCACTCCACGATGGGGGAAAGGGATTCCCTGGGCACCAGCCTATCACTTGACACCCTCCCTGGAACTTTCCAGAATCCGGGGAAGGGTCCCGAGGTGACAGACAGGGCACCCAAGGAGAGAGGGAGGGGATTGACACCAATATAATGGGTAAGAACCATTGGGAAGAATGGGGGTACAGGGAACAAACCATTTTACAAAACTTCTTATAAAAAAATGTAAATTAATCATATAAAACACTTAAAAACCTAATAAAATAACTTTTGTACCACCGCATAAATAAAAGTGTTGTTTATATTGTGTTTCACTTTTATATTGGATTTGTAATGTTTTCTTCCCCGTTCCCCTTGGAAACTGTATCACATGGTTTGTCCCCGCTCGGCCTCACCCATCCCCCACACTGGAATGTACCCCAACTCTGTTCCAGTCCCACTTTATCCCTGACTGGGCTGTGGCTTGTCCCTGCCTCTGGGCCCTGCCCCCTGGGGAAAAAGCCCTGGGATGGGCGGGGCCTCATTCTCTCTGGCACCGGCAGGGACAGGGGAGGAGCTAAAGGAGCTCTGGACCAAATAAAGCTATAATTTCCACACACCCCCCACCCCACCCCCAGAGAAAGAGCAGGCTCTTGCCTTTTGCCATCGACGGTTGTCTGGGTCTCTCTAAAGAACCACCAACATAAAAGTATAGTAGATGATAGCCTAGAGTTCAAAACAAAACAGAAGAGTATTTTTTCAGATAAAGACTCAAATCAGCAAACCCATAAAACATATTTTTAACACTAAAATTTAAGCTGCATTTATATTAAATATGTGTTCTAGTGATTACTCTAATGTACAAGTCTACCTAAGTACCCCAATGAGTCAAACCTTTGGAAAAGTGATGGGTTGCATTTAATGTAGGACTAATTTTCCAGGTCTCATTTACACTGTACCTTTCCTGCAATAGTGAATCATGAAAGCATTTAGCTCGATATTTTGAAATTCATTTGCTCATGCCAAGCAGCAGTGTGAATAAAGATAATATTAATCAAGTATCCATTCAAGTGGCAACCTGTCAGGACAGATAGAGTTCACGGCTATATTTTTTTGCTGAATGTGCATACATGCTCCTAGGATTTCATCAGAGCTGTCAAATTACGTCAGCTCTAAATTTTTGAGTATATCCTAGCTTCAAGCTGCCAGAATCTGAGCTGTCATTCTTCCTCTTTCATGCTGCTTTGTCAATTTTATTACATCTTCTACCACAGGTTTGTTTGTCATCAGCAGGAAGAGATTATCATGTCTTTGTTCAATTCCTTCTTTAATAGCTCATTCAAAAGAAAAATGGAATGTACACAGAGAAATAAAAGTGACTGTTGATTACTTTCTAAATTCCTCTAAAATATGATGTTTGCTTAGGCTTTGGCTGAGAAAATAAAGCTATATTTGCATGTAGTAGTACAAGTACCTCCCTCAACTTCCCTGTCAATACAACAAACTCTAATTTAAAAAAAAAAAAAAAAAAAAAAAAAAAAAAAAAAAAAAAAGAGCTGTTTAGAAGGTACACTTGTATATAGTTTACAAGACAATTCTGTGTTAAACTTTCCTGCCAACACTAGAAGGAATATATCTTTTTGCCCAAAATTGTGGCTTGGAATTTTGGACATTTGTTCATAAATGTAAAGTGTCTAGAACAATAATCACAGTAACCAGGGGCTTTGGTAAGCAGTGCTGAAAAAGGAAAGAAAAAATTAATTTGGAATTAAATCCTCATCCTGCCCTTATATACCCATGTTAAGAGGTTAAGTGCCTCCTACTAAACAATCTTAAGGTAGTTGCTTAAAAAAATGAATAAGGTCATTTTTCCTCCCAGTGTCAAGCCACCGAAAAACACAGCAGTACTCATATCTGACTGAGGATTGGACCTGGTGTAGCCTGACCCTTCACAGTATGAATTTAAAAAGCAGGCATGAAAAACTACGCACATAAAATGGCAGAGAAAACTCCCTGCAGCACCAAAATGCTGAGTACTTAAAACGTTAGTACTACTGGGAATTTGCTGAGTGCAAGCATTCACTCAGGCTCTAGCAGAAGGAATATTCTAATGTGTTGATATGTTCAATCTTAATAAGGCAACAAGAATCAATCTAGAACACAGAAAAAGTTCAAAAATGCTAATTTTATCAAAACCGATGATGCTGGAGAAAGCAATTGTTTGTAAGATATTTCTTAGGGCTCATCCTTTATTACTAACCACACACCATATTACATTAGAAAGATAATTTTCACAATTACACGTAAATTATGTTCCATATTCTGCCTACAAACTATTCCTTACTCTTTTGAGTTCCATTTTCTCCCTTTCTTGAAACTTGACCTTTCAGTCAATGTATTCATGAGTGCAAAAGCATCATAATTTCACCGTGAAATATTTCTGCTTGTGGTTGCTTAGAAAGATTCATGTCTAAGACATGGGCTTGGGCAAGAAACTCAGTTTGGATAGAGAAAGCAGAAAAGAAACAAAAGCTAAAATAAAGTGGGGAAAGAAAGCCTTCCTGTGAGAAGGAAGGGAGGATTTGGAGGGGTTGAAATGTGTTCTGAGCCATGGACAAGGTGGGGAAGCCAGCTGAGTGACCAGGAAAAGTCAGGGCTGGTGGTACCCCCAGGGCCAAGACATTTTTATGCTGTGAAATATATAGAAAACTTACTCTTCAACATACCTTTAAATTCTCATAAGCCACAATTTGAGTTGTATGTTAATAAGAAGCAGTATAGCAGGAACCACTGCAACAGATGGAGGAAAAGCCTCACAAGAAGCTGGAATGCAGGAATAAAAAGACAGTTTATGACCTTTGGAAGCTGTTGCAGGCAACTTAGGAGGACTACAAGGATGTTGTGAGGTTATGCAGTGAGAAAAAGGGAAGGGACAAAGCCAAGCCAGAACTTAATCTGGCTACTGTCGTAAAAGATGATAAAAAATGTTTCTATAAACACATTAACAACAAAAGGAGGGCTAAAGAGAATCTCCCTCCTTCATTGGAAGCAGGAGGAAAACGTGGTGACAAAGGGTGAGGAAAAGGCTGAGATACTTCATGTCTTGTTTGCCTCAGTCTTAAAAAGAAGAACAATTGCTCTTCAGGTACCCAGCACCTTGAGAGGGACAGGACTCAGCCAGAACAGCTGACCGGAATGGACTGAAGGGGTATCCCATACTACTATGTTGGGCTTAGCAATAAATTTTGGGGAAAGGGGGAGGAAGTCACAGGTGTTTCAGGTTATGTCACCAAAAGTAACCATTATCTGTGCAGAGCTGCTGTTTTCCAGGAATTAGATAAACACCTTCTTGCCAATGGGAAGCAGAGAACAAATCCCCTTGCTTGTGCATGCAGCTTTCCTTCACTAATTAAGCTGTCTTGATCTTGACCCACTACTTTTTTACACTTTTGCCCTTCAGATTTTCTCCCCCATCTGATGGAGGAGTAAACAAGGTAGGGGCTTAGCTGCCAGCCAGACCCAGCCTACCTCCACTGTCATAAATCTATTTTTAAATAGAGAAAAATAAATTTAAAAATTTTCTCCTTGTGGTGTTTCTTACCATGCTTAAACAAATGTAATGAGATGGAAAGGTGTAGCTAGAAGATTCTTGTTTTCTTGTGTGGTGATGAATAAACATTTTCAACACTATTCCTACTGGAATAAAACTGCATTGGATAAAAAAAATCCAGACTTGGTAGCACCATATGTGAGCATTCAAAATCCATTTTAGTCAGTCAAAATGCCATCAGGTCACAAGCTACACAAGATTTTCTCTGGATAAACCACTGTTTGAGTAACCTCACAAAGCTGTTGTTTGCAATTTGGGATGAAAACTAATCACCCTGAAAAACACAATCTGCTCAAGCATTCCCAGGAAAGCACAGAAGGATGTCTCTCTCCATCTGTAGGTACTGCTGCCCTTCAGAGGTGATACACAGGACACATCCGAGGGGTGTCTGGAAGGGGGTGCTCTGCCTGCTGTTTGGGAAAGCAGGTACAGAAGGACAAACACATGCAGCCTGTCCCTGACAGAGCCACCTGGAAAATCTCTGAAGGCTCTTCACCCTCACTGGGTTTCTCCTCCCTGACCCAAGACTCTGGTTTTCACTAGACAAGAGTATCCTTTGTCTTTTCTCGTTCCAGAAAAGCATCACTGCTATCCTAGTCCTGTCCATCATTTTCTGAGTTTTTAGTAGGAACATTTACATTCAAAAAAAGATGTTTCACCCATTAATAAACAAACAAACAAACCATAAAAAACCCAAGCAAACAGAAACTACTCACAAATTCAAAGAAGGAATTCCAGCCAGATCTTGTCTCTCTCACTGTATTTCCCACCTATGTAGGGGCTGTATTGCCAAGACACTTTCACACCTGCTCTTTCTGGGGCATCATCTCTCCACACACACTGATGAGGATCATCAGAAATACTTCTGATTCAGTGGAGATGCAGTGAGAGTAAGCCTATCTCACTCTCCTGTCCTTTGCATGGGCTAAACTATGTCCAAAAAAAGCTTTTTTTTTTTTGTTTTCTGTTTGCACATGGTTGTCCTTTCTGTTGAATGGGCAAATTAGACCACTGAGCCTACATGAGGAAAAACAGTTGTCAACAAAGTCATTCAGGCCATGTAGAACAGAAAATGTGGTGCTCCTTTGAATCAGGGCAAGGAGAAACCTTGGTAGGGAATATTTTGGAGATAAGAACAAGGTATCACTAGCAAGAGAAAGATGAGTATAGGACACAGTGCAAAGAAGGAGAGACTATACAGTGTCACCTCATTGATATACACTATTGAACTTTCCATTCAAAAGCAAAAGACAAAACAAAAACTAGGTAGACATTGACAAAGTGTCTTCTAAAAACTGATGTTCAAAAATAGTTCAACTCCAAATTTAGCTGGCTGGTGGTGCAGTGCTGAGAAGAAGCATATAACCCTGAAGGTGATGAAGAACTGAGAAGTTTCGTGTCTGTGGAGCAAGTAGAAGCAAAAATTAGTAAAGTTGCTTGAGCACCTTCCTGAGTCAGAAAAAGAATTCCAGGCCAAGCTGGCCTTCTCTGGGGATGATTTGATCCTCTCAGTATCTGGGCACTCAGAATAAATACTTCTGTTGAGCTGGCCACTCATAACCACACCTCAGATACATTTATTTTGTTATCCACTTGTTAAGATGTGCTAGCACAGTTTCTATAAGGCTCGGCTTACACCTTGATCAGGCCTAGCTCTCAAGTTACACAACTGATTTTCTGCATTTTCACTGTGATAGTAAATGGGACACTCGGTCCAGAAGTGATCCTCATCTTAAAATAGGCACAGTGTTACTAGCATTCAAACCTATAAGCAATCCATGGCATTCATATCAGTCAGAATGAAAAGCTTTTACTTTTTTTTCTGTTAGAAATTATGGTGTTTAATTCTTATATGCTATTTAGTTTATAAATGACTGCTACCCATTTCACTACAGTGTAACCGAGCACAGGACTTTTTATCTTGGTAACTTTTCTCCCTGAGAGGAAATTCTACCTTTTTTGGATTGTGTTATCATATCAGTTGTTCTCTGATTTTGTCACTTCGACCCAGCATCTTTTTCTTTCAGTAGCTGTGTTAAACATGCTTGTGGTGCCAATTCCATTCCTTGTCAGGCTGGATCATGACCTCTTCTGGCTGCTCTCTGCTCCTAAAATGGGATTTGTGGCTGAGATTACAATTTAAGATATTTATTCTCAACTTGACTCTATTCTCATTTCTCAAGAATCATTTTCTTCCCACTGTGTTTATAAGCCTGAAATACTGTTGCAGACTTTCAGGCAACCAAACAAATTTAAATTTAATTTTTTCATTAAATAGTGCCACTCTCTTGAGTAACACTTGAAAACACTGGTAGGAACCCTGCCTATTAAACAAGAAGTTGGGTGGGAGATTCAGAAGCATGACTACAATATGATATCAGTTTTAGTATTAATAATTGTTAGGCAAAGAAAGAAAAATTGCACTGCCTTTAGAGAACAATTATGAACCATGAGAGGAGGTGGACTCTCTGTTAGACACCGAATTTCCACTACTCTTTCTAAAATGTTTATTTTTTTCTTTTTTTTAAACAGAAAGTCTTCAGAATTCATCCCAGCTGCTTTGCCACTATCATTCCTGGTTCTACCACAGACTGAGCTCAGCAACACTTACAAGAACTTCAAATATGGAGGTGCTTCTCATCTCCTCTTATTTCTAGTCCTTCATTAAAACACAGACACAGACATGTCCCCTGGCTATCCATTTACAAAGGCATGGTTATCACAGAGCTGACCTCAGCAAAATTCTCCAGAGCATTGTGCATTACACCATGAAGAAAAGAGACATTTGATTTCTCCTTCATCCTTGAGTGTCACCGAGACACACAAAGCAATCACACGCAGACAAGAGATTTTCGCAGAGGTTCCTCTGATCCAGCTCCCAGCTGAAAGAGCGGAGAGAAGAGACCCCTTTGTTTATTCTTTTACTTTTATACATTTGTGGGTCTAGCAGAAGATTGGCTTTTTGGGGTTTCCACCCCTCAGCCTCAGTGGCCAGACGAATTGTCAGTTACAATTGTTTTCAGGTTAGAAATATGCAAACAAAGGACAAAGAATGAAAAACAAAGGATTTGTTTATATTACTTCTGTGGGAAAGGTAGAAGAACTGCTCTAATATTCTACAGTAACTAAAAGATCTGACTCCATTTATGAAAATCAAAAGGCTAATAAAAAACTCAGAAAAACCAGGGTAACACTTGAGTCCAATGCTAGCAGGTCTAGAAACTACTTCTAGATCAGAGACCACACCTCCATGAAGACAAACATCTCTCCCCATGAAGAAAGAGCATAGAAATGGTCCAAGGTTTGTGTCTCCAATCTTCAGCAGTGGTGTTCACAAGGATATATCCTGGTTAGCAAGGGCTCTCTCTCTTCGTAACACTATGCTTAGTTTGCTACTTCATTTTTGACATACTGTCAGTTTTTCTATCTAAGTTGGAACTCCAGGAGGGACATGTCAGTGCTTCCTGACTTTCAGGATGGGTAGTCTGCCAAACACAAGGCTTTTGAACAATATTTTTTTAACCATCTCTGCTTATAAAACCTCAAGATTTTCTTTCACCAGCAGGCCCTGATAAACACTGTAGCACCTCAGTTATAACTAAATAAAAGATATAGCTGATAATTTAGTACAAGCACATGCTGGGATATTTAGAATAAGTAATTCACAGAGCCAATTGTGTGTCAAGAGCTTGTTAGGTGAATTTCTAGGTTTTTTCAAAAGTTATTCTATTTTCATCCATGCAAACCTGTCAGTTTTCTAGACTAATCTCAGAGAAATACTATAAATTGCATTAAAATAGAACATGATTTCCGCATGGGGGACCATGTTGTGACAGAATATGAACTGGCAAAAAGCTAAATATGAATGCGGAATTTACCTTAAAAATGCACACGATAAACAGTCCCTGAAACTCTCTGTGGAACAGGAATAAGACTCAAGCTATACTTTATCTTCTTTAGTTTGTTTTCTTTTCTCTTCTATCCTGTCTGTAACTTAGCAGCAGTTTACTCCAGAAGCCATGTGTTCATGTGAGACCAACTTATAGGTCCTAGCAGCTGTATCTCCACCCTCAGACTATGTATTCTGTATTTTAAACCTGACCAAAGGGACCACAGAGAGAAGCAAAGGCTGTTGGGATGGGGGTTGCATCCATCTGTGTAGAAAACACCCCTGACTCTTTGTTTTGCTGGAGAATGACCTCTAAATTCCTGATATGAAAACATCACAGAGAGTGGGAAAAGGAATAAGAATTTGGGCTTCAAGGTATTTCTGCACCTTCCTCCTACTGTTTGCCTGATATCACCCACAGTCATTGCCATTTCAGATCCAGCCTTCTGCTCTGACTCTTCCTATGGTCCTGTGCTTTTCTGACTAGAGTCACAAACAATCCTGGAAATATTATCTACTGTGAGAGAAAAATCCGCCTGATACCTTTCCCAACACTCTGGATATGTGTCAGCTCTCTGGCAATCTGCACCATTTGACAAGTGTATACCAGGTCAAACGACCTCTGGAAAAGGGCAGAGGATGAGGAAAATGTGCTGTCGCAGCTCTATCTCAAAACAGCCTGCCAGCTCTGGAAAGTGGAAAGCAGACTCATTATCCTTAAAATTGGATTCATATGCTGTCTTCTGCCCTCTTCCATTAGCATCAAGAAAATTCCCTGGTTTTGGCTCAGGAATCAGCCATTCAAACAGAGACAGCCCCTTTCAGTACAGGAGAAAGAAAGGTGACCCTATTACTTATTATTTGAAAAAGAGTGCAGCTATTTGAGCTATGATATGCAGGCCACTGATCACAAATTACACTTTAACCACATCTGGCAAGAGAATTCATACTACTCAGTTTTGCAGGAACCTGTTTCTTACTTCATATTTTTCTATGAGATGATCCTTCAGAAATTCTGATTAAATGTTAGTATTACCACTTAGAATATTCTACACTATCTTTTGCAGAGGAAGCACCTTCCAATCCTCCCGATCAGCAATGTTAATCATAATTATTTTGTTAAAATCATGATCCATTGCATATTAAGGGTTTTTTTAACAAGCTTCCTGGCCTCCAATGTCTTACTTCATATCATGCAGTTTTGGATAGACACATGAAGAAACTTGCCTTCTTCCAGCTTGCTTTTGCATAGGAAGTGCAAAAATTGATTCTTCTTTTTTCCTCTAAAGATTTCTGCTTACTGTTCATGTCTTATTTCTGAGACATAATCTGCTGCCCTCTTCGATTTTTTAATGACTTGCTAGGGGACTGAGAAACTTGTCTGTGGACTTTTCTCAAGACTTGAGTGTCTAGCAGGTGCTCAAACTAATTAAGAGTTAAAAAAACAGACAAGGGAAAAAGTTTTAAGTAACCTGGTTAGAAATCCATGTCCTCTTTTTCACTTAGCACTTTTCACTGCTTTTGTTCTTCTGATGGTAAAAACTTGTGGGTTTTGGTTTTCCATAGAGTTGTTTAGGGAAAAGAGAGTAGACCATGTCTGTATTTCTGGTAGGAAACTGGAATACAAATTATTTAAAACAAAAAAACCCCAAATGAATATTTCAGGCTTACTTTTTCTAAATAAAGAAACAAAAAGGAGATCACATGACTGAGACACAGTATCCATTTAAACTCTGTTGAAATTTGAAATATTCAGAATAAACTACACTTGCAAAAGTTTTCCTTGTGATGTTCACCGGTGGCAGTGTTCAGCAGCAAAGCCAGCCTCCAGGTTAGAGAAGGGCCTTTTATCCCTGCTCCCCTGAGGGTAGAAATGGGAGGGATGGGTGCACAGAGCCCATTGCAGCCATGTCGCCAGTGGTCCTGACATGCAATCGATGACAATCAGAGACATTAGAAATCACAGGCAAGAATCACCCCTTCAGCTGCTGCCTAGATGTGTTCTGACTGGAAACAGACACATTTACCAATAACTGAGATTGCTGCCTGACTGCAAAATCTCACTGTTTCTTCCAAAACTCACTTTTGGCTGACTCAGTCCAAGAGCAAGTGTCTCTCCTCTTAGCTAAATCATGTGGAAGGGCTATGTACCACTCATAGAATCACATACTTGTTTATTTTGGAAAATAGTTTTAAGATCATAAAGTTCAACTGTTAACCCAGCACCAAGTAGCCCACTGAAATATAATGTAATAAAAGAACAGCAAAAGTTATTTTTAAAATGTCTGAAAATTCAGATCTCAATCCTTCTGGTATCATTCATTTCTCCTCCCAAAATAAGTAATGCTGCTGAAAGGGTTACAAAGAGCTCAAATAGTGGTTTAGACAATACATGCTATGGCTGACTACACATACAGGGGCTCCAGAGGAATAAAAAAAAAAAAAAAAAAAAAAGCACCTTTCAGGAAAATTACAAGGAGAAAAACTGTGAGAATCATTTTTTCCCCTTTGACTAATGAAATAAACACCCTGACAGGAGACCTGTGTGCTATATTTATTCCAGAAGTGCAGTTATCTTCTTTAATACATAAGGTAGAGGGGAAGGTTGATAGCAGATAATGCTGGAAATTATGATAGGATGTGGAGCCCAATGACAGCTGAGCTTGTGTGTGTTCATCCCGGATCAGCTCAGATCCTATTGGGGTCTGCGGACATGAAAAGTCATCAGGCCCCTGCAAAATATAGATGAAAAGTTGAAAAGTGACACTATCACAGCCATCCTAAGCTTTTCAGAAAGATATGAATTCATGCATCTCCACTGCATTGCAAGCAACATATGTCCCAAAGAAGGGTGAGGGCTCTCATCTCCATGGGGGAGATGTTGGCTTTTTTTCAGCTGCTGCTTTGAGGTCCAGGAAACAAAGGCAGTAGAGAGTAGGGGCTCAGGGCCCTCAACAGGAGCCCTGTCTGCCACTCTAATCATAGAACTATAGAATCATAAACCATACAATGGTTTGTTTAGGAAAGGACCTTAAAGATCATCTCGTTTCAACCTCTCTGCCGTGTACAGGGATAACTTTCTCCTTCAAGGCTTTCTCAGGTACACCAAAGCACCCTGACTGCCCTCCCAGGCATCCTGAAGCTGTATTCCTGCAACATCAATGAAAGGGGTTCCCCTGCTGCTCCATGGCTGCAGCTGAAAGCAGTAATAGGACATAGATGATGTAGCTGAATTACTAAGGTAAAAAATGTGCCTGAGAGGGGAAAGTGTAGAAGGCAAAAACCTTTCCTGCCACTCAGATCACAGTGTATCAGGTCTGTATTGGTGATGGCCCTCAAGGGAAGAATAAGGGAGGGGGAGGGAAGGCTCAGCATCCTCTTCCCAGTGGACTGACCTTTGTGCTGTAGCCAAGGGTTCGCCAGGAGTCTATCTGCTGGCTGCCTCAGCTCCAGAACTTCTCAATATCTGGGGTCATTGTGTCTGTATCTATGGGTACCACGTGCCAGCAGCAGCCAAAACAGCAGCACATTGGGTGAAGGGCGGAATGGAATCATAATCTTTAGCAGTATAGCAGTCTAAATAGCTATGTAGTGGTCAGAGTAAGTTTGGCTGTGTCAGAAGGTTGAGGGTTTGTTTTTGTTTTTTTTTCTCCTACAGGTAATTCCTTGGAAAAAAAAAAATGATCCAAGCTCCAAAATTATGTCATGGTAAAATGTAGAAATTGGTCTATTTTTTGAGTACAATGCTGCACCAGCAAGGGGATGTTCTAAGAAGGTAAATTATTGCTTCCTTTTATCAGCATTTTTATTTTCAGCTGGACTCCAGCCACAGGCAAATAGAAAATGGCTTCTCTTCAGGCACAGTGAGTGGCAACAGGCTTTTGAACTCCTCCACACCTCCCTCCTCCCAGAACTCCGCTGAGTTGCTGACCTCTGCAACTGCTCCACAGAGACTGCAAATGAACCATCCTCCACCATCCTGCCATTTTCTCAGGTACTCCCTTCACGTGTCATGTATTGTCTCATTACTGGAAGCTGCAAATGTTCTTGCTGTTTTCAAGGTCAGCTTTTACTCCACAGTGCTATTTCTGAGAGTTGGATGTTCCATGAATAGCGTCCTCCTTTTCAAACAAAAGACTCATATCAGGAGGTTACATGATCCTACAGAGAGGGTGGGTTTATTTATCAGTGAAGAGATACACATTAAACCTCCTTGCAATACATATAGCCAGGAAGACAGATTATTTTGGCTGTAGGAGAGGAACAGCTCTACTGAAAGAAAATGAAGCCCCAGATAATTTGTTCTAGGCTAATAAGAAAGCCAAAGAAGTAGTTCTCTGTTTGTTAGAAAACAATTCTTCCCACTTATTTACAATATAACTCTTCTATTGTACATGCTTTCAAAAGGCTTTGGTCTAAGGTATTCCTTGGAAAATGTCACAAGGACAGATTTTGTATGATGTTTCTAGTGGCTTAATTTTCTGAGAGCATGATAATTTTTTTTTTTTTCTAAGACCATTTTGTGCTATTTCCTTCAGATTTCTAGTCCCATCCTGTGGCCAAAACATGTTGGATCCATCCAAGGCACATAGCTCTTGTCTTCCCCCTGATTTATGAGGTATCCCTGAGCAATTCCAGCAGAAGAACCAGATGAAACTCTACCTTTCAACTGGCTACATGCAGAGCCGACTGTATTTTTTCAGTAAACACTTCTTCCAGGTCTCTATGAACAAATTTGCCCATCCTTGCTGTGAGTGAAAACAGACAACCCCTATGCAAGGTTTCTGACTTTTTGCATCAGAAAACAATTCTCCATGTGACACTTGGAAATGGAAATTGGTGAAATGATCACAGTGTGTTGAGTTACTGCAAGCCTCACAGCATAATCTAGATCCCTGTTCCAAACAAAAGTTTCACTCTTGCAATTACTCAGACAGCATATCTGCACAATTGTACAGACAGACAGAGAATAAAAAATAAACTTTAAAAGAAACTTAAGCCATAAATTATGGAGATCCATATCTGCATTTGAGAAGTAAAGTAGCATGCATGTAATAAAACCTGTCTTCCATCATCTTTCCAAAGAAATTGGATTGCATGTGACATGAGTTACACAGGAGCACTGCTGTGATTCTACTGATCTCTGAAGATTCTGGCCCTTCTGCAATTTTCTTTATAGATTTTTAAATCGATAAAATCATCTCCATAAGGAACTGCATTAACTTATTTTCAGGATGAAGTGACAATGAGAAAAAGGAAATGGCAGGGAAGCCAACTCCAAAGAGTGTTAAATATCCTTCTTCTCATAGTGTCCACGACTTCTTTAAAGATGCTTTAGAGAGAGTAGCTCTCCTCACTTTAAAGATGCATTCAAATCTAACAGCACTAAGATAATGGAGGCCCATATGCCTCAGTGGGCACTGAAGTACTCAGTACCTTCCAGGCAACCCTTAGCTATTTGGATAGTCAGCAGACCAAACACCCTGTTGGATCACCCTGAAGGATAGGGGCAATTTTTCCTGATACCCTACAGATGACTTGGTGTCTCTCCACTTGCGCAGCAATGTTTATTCTGAGGGGTGGAAGAAAGAAGCTTTACATTCAAAGAGCAAAAATTTGTCATTGTCATCAAGATGGCTACAGCACTCAGGAGTGCTCCTTTAAAAACTTCAGAAGGTTCCAAGCATTAGTACCTTGTTATCTAAAAGTCTTTCATACCTTTTCTATGTTGCAGTCCCATGAGTAGCTCCACACAGCTCTGGCTCTTTCTCACCTTCTTCTAACTTACTTCTGCAATTCTAGCTCGCTTCCTTCTGTCCCTAGCATGGCCACCTAACCCTGTCTGCCCCTTATATGATGTCTTACCCTTTCTGTCCCTCTCATGACCTCCTGTCCCTTCCTCTTCACAGCACAGCCAGCAAACTCCAACTGACTCCTTTACCAGCTAATTCACTCTTTTATCACACCCATAGCTGTGAAGGCAAGGCTGTTCCCGCTCTTTGATAATTAACACAGCTGCAATGTATGGGGGGCAAGATTGTCTTTAGCACTATCTCTGTTTTCCCACAATTCCCCCCTTTTTAATTATAAATTATATTTCTAGAAAAATATGATTAGGTAAATTGACATTATGACATTTTCATATTTTTCTTATGACTAACAGTTATATAAATGTTTCAATACATCACATGTTTTACTAGCAAATAAACACAAGTGAATAAACACATTGTACCGAGTAATAGAATTGCTCTTTCTCCAGTCTTTTCTGTATTTGCTGCTTTATTTTTCTGGTTCCTTCTTCAGCTTTGTCACTTTGCATGATGTTCTCTATCTTCCACAAACAGTCTCACTTCTTTGTTGCGGTGGTTCTCAGCTTCTTTTGCTGTTGCAATGGTTCTCCTGCAGATCCTGCAATTTGGGACCCTTCCTGCAGACCTCAAACCTCAGGGTCCCCTCAGTGGCCACATCCAAGGTCATTGAGAAGAAATTCCAGCAGCTAGCAAAGTTCAGCCTCATTTATTCCTGGATTTATTCTTCTCCATTTCTTCCGCAAATCTTTTTTCCAAATGTTGTACAAGGGCAGAGCTTTCAGAGGGACATTCACATAGCAGTTCTATAGACTTTCCTGGTCTCCAAACTCTTCATTAACTGTACAGCTTACAAGCATTCAAAATTCCTTATTTCTCCTTCATAGCTGGTAACTTTTTCAATTATATTCTGTTTAACACTAGTTACTATGTTATTTTGCTGAATAGTCTTTTCTGCTCCTGGTACTTGAATCCCCATCATTATGTTCTCAGCTGCTCACCAGTACTCCAGGTGTCAAAATCAAGCCCAGTCTGGCAGCTTCACCTGCTGCTCTCAGCTTTGCTGGGCTCCATCTCCACTGCACCTCACCCTGCAGCCCAATCACAAATCACATCTGGTGCCACTATTATGTCGCTGTTGAGGTGGTCACAACACTCCTTAGATAAGTTATGTCCCATTATTTCTAGTTGTTGGCTCACCTGCTTCCAGGTGTCTTGAAAGGAGAAAATCAGGTCCAGACCTCACTGTGGCTCCCACACACCACTCTCAGCTCCACCAACAACCCCCCCTGCCTCGTCCCAGTGGGTCAGTGTTGCCTGTCACTAGGAGCCCGTATCAGTCCAGACCAGGTATGTCACTCAGGCTCTTGTATCATGTCAAGGTCACCATTTGTCATCACAGAGATAGCCACAGCACTCAAGAGTGCTCCTTTAAAAACTTCAGGGGGCTCCAAGCACCAGTACCTTGTTATATAAAAGTCTTTCATACTTTCTCTACCTTCCAGTCCCATGAGTAGCTCCACACAGCTCTAGCTCTTTCCTTCTTTCACCTTCCTTCTGCAATTCCAGCTCACTGCTTCCCATCCCTCTCATGGCCACCTTACCCTGTCTGTCCCTTGCACAGCCCTTCCTGTCCCTTCCTCTTCCTCAGCACAGCCAGCAGACTCCAACTGACTCCTTTACCAGCTAATTCACTCTTTTATCACACCCATAGCTGTGAAGGCAAGGCTGTTCCCACACTTGATAATTAACACAGCTGCAATGTATGGGGGGCAAGATTGTTTTTAGCACTATCTCTGTCTTCCCATAGAAACTCCTTTCAGAAATATATAAAACATGAAAACAAGGCATATCCCTTTGAATCCATGTTAAAGATTTGCTTATTCAAATTGGATCTCCACAGAGTTAAGAATTCAATTCTTTTTTAAAGAGTGTTTGACATGATCAATTGACTTCTCCATGCATTTGACAGATAACTGAATTCATAAGGTATGGTGCTTATTCCCATATTTTAAGTTTAAGAATGATGAATAACAAATAGCAAAGTTCTTGTCTGTGTATGAATAGGCAGCTTCACATTAAATTATAAAATATGTATTAAACCAGCTATTCCACAAGTGCTGCACAAATAGAACCGTATTCTCTTCTCATTTGCAAATAGCAAAACATCATCAGGCCCAGTAGCTATCAGACATTTGAGTTATAAACTCTCTCTTAGGTTTACCAATGCAGTAAATATATTCAAATGTTGGAAATTAACCATTTTTGGTAGATTTATCAGCTTCAGTTCAGAAAAAAGTATGCTAATGCATGCTTAGCTTCAGACCTACTGACCTCTGGGCCATACTCATCTGTACAATGCTAAACTTGCCAACATTCCCTTTTTATTTCTCTGAATTAAATCAGGTTTAGGAGCAATTACATCAATAAGGTTTCAGCATTGCAGTAGGAAAATATGTATGGGGGGAGGCAGTCTAGACACCAGCTGCTACCCAGAAAGCTTTTCCTCTGGATAAAGTTTCTACATAACCTCTGATAAAATGAGAGTTCGTGTTCTGTATGATCCAACATCCCTACATTTTCTTACAGTAACCCACTAATAATTAAATTCCTTCAGTTTTACTCTTTTCTTAAAACACAGTGTTCTGATGTTATTTCAAATATCATTGTATTGCCCTTTCCAAGCAGCCTTTCTTTTGTTGAGAACAACAGAGGGTTTGGTTTCTAGCACAATTGCTGTTGAACCACAGACAGTGACAAATTGTTTTCCCTTGTTCAAGACACATCATATTCCCTCTTTTTGTATTCTAATCCACTACTGAATCACTGATGAGCTCCTGAAAAAAAAAGCAAGCACTTCCTGTTTTTTCTACATTTTTTCTGTCACTGCATGGAAAAAACAAACAAACAAACAAACAAAAAATGCGTTAGGGGTGAATATTATATGTTATACAACATTATATGTAGAAATCATGTATTTATGTTTTATACTGGATGTTCTCTGAAATTGTCAGAACAGCAAAAAGCAGTAGAGGGACGAGGGAACCAGAAGGCACAAAATTCTTCTTCACACACCTTCCTTTTTCAGCACGGCTTTCCGCTCCCACTTCGCAAAGACCACTCCTGTCAGTTTTCACTGATGGGAGTTGCATGATCAGAATTATTTGTGGTGTTGAGCAAACATGTCAAGTAGACAAAACCCACCTAGAGCTTGTGCATAGAACAGAGCTGAACTCTGATTGTTTCTGTGCCTTAAATGATTCTTTGATAAGTACTTCGCAATCTCTCAAGGATTCCTTTCAGATCACAAAGGTAGAAGTGGTGCACAGAGATTTTATTTATTTTTCATGTCTGCAGTCAGAGAAAACATGTTCAAGCATCAGACCACTTCTACAAATTATCTGCTGCTCTTTTTAGTGCCACTAGGATGCTGCCCTTCAGGCAGCACTTGCTGAAGATTTGAAAAAAAAACCTTCCTTTTGTTTAACCAGTGTATTCAGCTTCCATATGTTCTTGTGTAAGGATTTGGATTGATTTCCCTGTATCCTTGCAGTTCTGCAAAAAGCAAGGAAAGGCTTGATTTGGGAGATTTGGGGAATACAGAGCACTGAAGAAGCATGGTTGCTGCAGAGGGGTTTTTTTTTTTTGTTTGTCTGGTAATTTCTTGGGTTTTGTTTCTTTGTTTGTTTGTTTGCAGATACACTTAGGCATATGTCCTGTTATAGAAATTCAGATAGAAAGATGAGAGAAGAGACTATTCATGGTTTCTGCTGAACACTAATTCTTGTATTGCCCTTCTGAACTTGGCACATGATCCAGCACCTAATTCCAGCCCCTAACATTCTGTAAAGATTAATGACTTACACCATGTCACTGCTTTGCAGGTTTCTGATTTGGCATAATTTTGACACCAGAAGAAAATGACCTCTGAATTCTGCTTGTCAGCCTTGCTGTCTCACTGGAGAGCTACGCCAGCTACACTCTTACATGCTTTTCAATCCATACTGATATTCTTACAGATAAGATAGTGTGACCTTTAGGAAACCCATCTACAGCTGAATGTGCAGGAAGTGACAGCCAGAAATGGTACATTCTTGTCAGGGTAATAAAGCCAAGCTCCAAAAAAGATCTAATGTAAGCAGAATCTCTTTCTTTCAGGAGTGACTGTTATTTCAGGGGAAAGGAAAGCAGGTGATTGATTTGTTTATAGTGAGTCAGGAGAGCATA
Source organism: Hirundo rustica (assembly GCF_015227805.2). Classification (NCBI taxonomy): domain Eukaryota; kingdom Metazoa; phylum Chordata; class Aves; order Passeriformes; family Hirundinidae; genus Hirundo; species Hirundo rustica. Next base: position 101,224,782 of record NC_053451.1, on the reverse strand, counting down.
TTAGAGGTGAATTTCAAGCCTGATCTCTGTTACAGCTGTGCACAAGTTTAAAGGTCAGTCACAGTGCCTGCAACTCAGATGCGACTGCTACCTGTTGAGATCCAAAAAGGTATCTCAGGATGAAAGGTTGCAAAGAGTGTTCTGGGAAATGTTGTAAAAGATAATGCATAAGATGTGGGGGGATTGAGTAGTTAAATTTGTAATTATCTTTTGGCAAATTTTCAATAGCAATGATTAAAATGACCATCCAAGATTTCTAAAAGACTTGTATAAAGCTAAAATTTCTATAAATTATGAGAGTTTCTTTATTGTGATAAATGCTCTGGGATTTTACAATGTTTGCTTGAAGGAAGCCTACATGTTATATGTCTGCATTTCGTGGTAATGGCTTCCATTTGAAGAACTTCCTCTATTGGCACATATTTTCCTGATCTAAAATGCAATTTTCTGGACCTGTCAGAAGTATTTACATTGGCCATGGCTTTGGGTGCGTGAATGTCCATGTTATGGAGAGATGGGTATATTGATAACTGCTGTGGACGTTGAACAACTGATATATATACCCATCAGGCAACACTGCCTCAAGTCAGTTTAAGTGTAGGTTTTTAATTTTTGGTTCCAGAAACCATTCTGGGAATTGAATAATTCATTGAAGAGATTGGCCTCTATTTCATTAAAGGAAATAAAAATCAAACAAACCCGTGACTCAGGACTTAGGCTCCCTCCAGAGGAGGAATTCAGGCATTTCTTTTACTACCTGATAACAAATAAACCCATCATAGGGGATTCCTACACAGCTTGGACCCTTCATGACTGGTCATAGACAAACTGCTTAGCAGTTGCTGACATGTTGAAAATGAGGGGAAGAAGAAGAATTTTCCAAATACCTGTGCTACATATCATGATGGTGATGGCACAGTGGTACCCATTTTTCAAAGCCATCCTTATGTGATTTGTCAATTGTAGCATGTGAATTCTACCTGGACAACCCTTCCAGGCAGACAAAGAAAGGAACTGAAGAAGGTAAGTGATGCAAGCACAGAAACTGTAAGGGTTGATTTATGGCTCTCAGTGACCTTGCAATGGACTCCTAAAGGCAACTTGCTTGTTTGTGTTTCTGCTGATAATACAGCCAGCAGAATGTTGCCCAGACATACCAAGATAATGGGAATAAGTACATTAATAATTTCAAAGGGACACCTGTTTGAAAAATTCTGAAATGATGACTTATTTGTAATACCAAGTAAAGTACAGATCTTTTATCTAACTGTCATCTCAGAATGACAGTGAACTAAACCCTTGGTAATGGGCTCATTTATCCAGCCCAGTTAAATTCCAATTTATCTCTCTAGTTTGTACTACAGCATCACAGAAGGAAGAGTTGTTAGGGTTTAGCATGTTGCTGTGAATCATTGAATGCAAGGCTGCCAAAGCTCTCTCTGTCAGATTCATAGTATATGTTTGGCACAATTCAGTCTTCATTATTGCCAGAAACAACAGGATATGCAAATTATTCAGATTAATTAAAATCAATTTGCGCAAATGAAAGATGACCTTTTTTCTCTTTCATGATGTTGGCAACCTTTTTGCACACTGCTGGCAACTGAATATTAATGTGCATTTTTATTATCCCGCGGGGATGCGCACCTAGTTATACTCCCAGAATACAACCATCATAATAATGGATTTTTCTCAGATTTTTTGTTAAGCAGTATAAAATGTAGTATCTGGGGCTGATGTTCTGCCACAGATCATATTCCTATGAAGGGCTTTGTGAGGAGTTGTGCTTACACTCAAGGGGGGACTTGGTTAGGGAAGACTTCCTGTCACTGTTGTAATACAACTTTTCTCAAGCCAGTAGTATCTTAAGCCTGTAGCAGGAGAGAGAATGATCTAAATGTAAATTCAGCATCTCAAATTTTATTTTGATTTTATTTACACTAAATAATAACTCTGTCTTTTCTGACCATGAGGCCTCAAATCAGTTGAAAGATATGTAAAGATTCTATAGGATAAAATAAAGTCCAGCTGATTAGGGGCTGGTAATACAGGGCATGTTTTGACCGACAGCTGTTTTATGTAAGCTTTTAAACAGGTACCATCCTCAGATTTTCCATCACTGTGTGAGGGGCCTGAAAAGAACTCTCAGATTCACAGTGCTTCTGTTTCTCCATGTCCTGATGTGATTCATACTCCTTGCCATTTTCTCACTAGCCTTGAAAAGCAGCCACAACTCACTGTTGCAACTAGGAAAAAACTTCTGGGTTTGCAATATTTTTTTTGTACATAGTCCTTTATATATGTGTGTGTATTTTATAATAATGATATTTTCTAAACTATGCCTAGTTTATAAGCATTGCCGTTATGATCTGGGAGATGCCCATTAAAGCATGTGGATGCTACTACATTCTCAATAAAACTATTTTATTTCTGACCGTGTGGAAGTTGGCAACAGAACACAGGCAATGTCCTGCTCTGTAAGCTTCAATTGAAGAGGTTTTTTTCAGGACTGTAAAAAGTCCTGTTTTAAAAGTTTAATCCCACGAGGGATGATTAAAATCAGACTTTGTTTTAAAAACAAACAAACAAACAAACAAAAACAGTCTGCCCCTTCCGAACAGTTTTGTAATATATAATTTCATATCTAAAATGAAATTTGTTTATGAGAGCCATCAGAAAAGACTCAGTCATTCAGGAAACAATCTCTGAGAAAATACATCTATACATACAGAGAGAGAGAGAATGTGCTTTTTCTTTGCTTAATCTTATAAACAATTTTTTTACTGGAAATTATGCCTTATGTCAAATTTCAGCACATGATAATGTGAATTATTTGTGGAATATCCACAAGGGAATATATTAATTTCCCTGGAATCTGTCCATATTGCAACTGACAAGGTGAAGAACAAGTTCAAGCACAAGCTGAATCACTCATATCTTAAGCAGATGATTTACACGTACAATATTTTGAGAGATGAGGGGTAAACTGAGATCTTTGAAGTTCCTCTGGATTATGAAATATTTCATAGGGTAGCTTCTTTCCTTGAGAAAGTAGTATTTTAGTCATCACATCCTACTTTTTTTTCCCACGCACTTTGCCATTAACACGCATCTTCTTTTCACTCAATACCTTAAATGTCGACCATCAAGAACGACTCATGTACTGTACTTTTCATCCACTAAATGTATTTTCAAGCATACCTGTGTGCACAGAAGTGTAGACCTATGATAATGACCCCTCCATTTAAGACCAACTAGAGAAGTAAAAAGGAAATAAATCCTGCTTACAGCCTGCTGTACATGCAGTCTGTTGGTTTAAATGAGCTGCAGCATCTCCCAACAGCAGAAGCAAAACGAGCCTGTCCCCCACCAAGGACTCAGCATCCGGGTGAACAGGCAGAGCCAGTGTCAGGTGTGCTGGGAAGCTGGTTTGTCCCCTCACAGATGACAAGGGCCATCTGCAGGGCTCCCCAGGGCTGAGCCAGACCACGAGAGTGCTGGGCTCTTGACAAGACCCATCCTTTCCTCCCCTGCAAAACACGGTGGTAGCACAGAGCAAGTTTGCAGCCATCAGTACACAAAACCCTCTAAGTTTATATTTAAATAAACTCAGCGCAGGCGTTTGTACATATGCCAGGCCTGCTGTCTGGCTTTTCCAGCCTGAATGACAGGCAGAGCATCTGTGCATAGCTGTAGTAGAGATATCATGCCCTGCGGGCCCAAATGCTTAGTCTTGCTGAGCTCTTACGCCACTTCTTTGCAAAATTATCCATCAGTTCCTCTGGTCTCTACAAAGTCAACAGATTCAACTTCCATCCCCCTTTCCCTCTGCCAGGTTCCCCTTTGATTTGCTGAAAGAAGCCAGATCTATCAAGTCTCTTTATAATCAAGAAAGTTAACATTTTGAAACGTGCACCCTACAGGAGCTGGCTGTTCACGACTTTCCTTGGTCTTGTGCCATGACAGTGGTGCTTTCTCCAGGTGCCTTTCCTGTCTCAAATAGCTTCTCTATTGTCATTCCTTGGCTCTCCATCTGCATCTGGCAAATGGCAAGATTCACAAGACTTCCCCCTAAATGACTTTTTGAAGTCAGTGTTCCACTTTCAGGCCTTCTGCCGTCCCACAAACATCCACAGATTACAATGTCTGTTTAATTCAGGGACATAGACACAATCCCTTGTTTGGAAATATCATGCACAAATGCTTTCTGTGACTGGGGGTGGTCTACCAGAGAGCTTCCTACAACAATGGCTTTTGCCACAATGTAATCAACCCATCTTAAACTTGAAATGCTTCATGGAATGGAATTCATGGAATGGTGTGGGATACAGTACTATCAGTAAATATTAAAATATTTAACTTGATTTGGTAAGATGTAGCAAGGTAAAATGAAATACTGAATTGAAAATTAACTGCAGCTAGAGCAAAGAAAAGATACTATTTAATGCTAACTGTGGCTTCAAAAAAAAGAAAGACTTTAGGCATCATTGTACTAACGAGACAATTTCACTGTCTCTGAAAAGGGATAATTTGGGGCCTTCTTGAATCAGCTCTTGTCCATGCAAATAACATTAGCCCTATGTTTTTCAGCTTGCATTTTGTATAGTTCAGTCTTGGGTCCCTATTCTATTAAGTTTTAGATTGTCAGTCTGGTTTGATTGCTTCTCACTGGCTTGTGAACATCCCTAACAAAACCCTCTGAGAGCTGTGTCTGTATTGTGCGTCACAGAATAGCTGTGTACTTTTACTCCTGCTGAGAGACACTCACCTGTCTTGTCACCAGATTACCTAGAATGTCTTGTAGCACACAAAGGAGATTTAAAAACCAAGAAATTAAAAATATTGAGAAAGACTAGTCCAAAGGGCTAGGAGGGCAAATGATGTTTAATCAGAACAGGCAGGGATGTGAAGACAGGCAACTGCAAAAAGCAGAATAGGATGGAGAGTTTATTGTTTCAATCCCCAGAAACCATGAGCCCTGGCACATACTGATATGGTGAACCTTTTTCTTCATGTTGAGTGTACACATGGATCTGACTGGAACAAAAATTGTCCACTTGAATTATGCAATTAGTCCAGTTAAATTCCACTGGAATACTGCCCAAAACATCAAGATGTGCCAATATGAGCCTTCTGTTAAAAAAAGAAAACCAAAACACACAATGAGAAAAACAGCAAGCAGAATCTGCCCCAGCATCTACCTATGAGTGCAGGCTCATTCCGTGTAGCTTGTTCTTGGTCAGAATTATAGATATGTGACACAGTTAAAAAAATAATTGATTCACAATTTTATGTTAAATTAAGGCAAATCAGACTCTGAGGGTGTTAGGGAGACACTAATTATATCTGCCAGAGGGAAAGCAAATAATACTTAGAAAGCATTAAATCAAATGTGCTCTTGAGGCTGCTGCTGTGAGCCCTTGTTCTTACAGAATGCCTCAAATTAGTTGCAAAATCCTCACCAGCTTCTATAGAATTTTATTTTAAACCAAAATTAATTTCAATTTAAAATTAAAGGAACTTACTCAAAACTAGATTTGATAGATTAATATTACTTTATTTAGTGTAACTAGTATTAACTCTTATTAGTGAAGCACATGGCATCTGCTAGGGCCAGCAATTAATTTCTTACTCATACCTCTTTCTCCCGCATTTCCTGCCAAAACCCCATGTCAGTCTGCCACCACAGCCTGCCATTCAGCTGATAGCAGTGCCTCCACAATCTGTTCATTCCTCATTTACTACATGGGGTTGGCTGTGGCCACAGCAAAACCAAGCTCATTTAAGCTCATTTCAGGACCTCAGGACATGCACAGTGCAGAAGTCACTAAGGCAGACTGAACCATCGAGAGCAGCTTTGTATCTGAAGGGGCCATGGATCCATCCTGACCCTATAGAATTAAGTTTGGGGCTCACAAGGATCAGTGGGTAAAGGCAGACCCTGAAAGCATCCCTAGTGTGGGTGAGGTTAGTGCCAACAGGAGCTCTGAGGCACCGCAGTACCAGGAGTGAACATGGACAGGTTGTCTTTTCTTGAGGTCACTGGGCAAGATTTAGGGCAGTGACTAGCAGCATCTTCTGGATAAGCACCAAGATTCCTGGCCCAGAGGTGAGGTAATTTGTCTTCAGGAGAAAAGAGACATAGGTAACAGCATTGGACTCAATGTTATTCCAAGAAATCGCGTCCCTGTGTCTGTGGGAATTTTGCCACTGACTTGAACAGCAGATGAGAGACTCACCACTGTGCCTGTCAGTGGAAAATGAAACTTTTCACTGAGAAAAACTTTAATGAAAGACTTTCTTTGTGAAACCCTAACAAAATACAAATCATTCTGGGTGTCAGAATTCTTATTATGCTAATTTCCCTCTGATAGTTTAATAAATAAATAAAGTAAAAAGTCCTTAGTAACCCTCCTCTTTTAATTATCAGACAGTGACATATTAAGTCTATTGACTCACTGTAATGGGTTGCATAATGAAATGCCCTTGGAAACACATGCTTTTGTACCCTTCGTGTTTCTCCATCATAATTCCATAGATTTATACATTGTCAGTGTGCTATTTTGGGCTAATACATTGCAAGGACATAGGGGTGGTGGCAGTTTATCAATGACTTTTTGTCCTCTTTTTCATTAGTGCTATTTAAGAAGGCAAGCTACTTCTGTCAGGAGCTTCCTATAAACATAATGGATTTTGCAGTGTAACCATAAGAGTGCAGTACTATGCCTGTACCTTCCTTGTATTAATTATGATTATATTTGCATTCAGGACGTAACCTTATGTGAATCCAATGCAAATTTCTATCTTTGAAGGAGGAATGCACTAGCGCAGCAATTGTTCAAGATGTCCCTGGAGGTAATAAGACACTACTGCATGTGCTACAAGAGGGCAGTACCAGAGCAATAACTTTCTTGATCCACACAAATATATCTCAAGCAATGTTTCTCTGGAAATGGAAATTATGCATTATAATGCAGATTTTGAGGTTAGTCTAGCTAGCTTTTTTTTCCTTTTTTTTTTTTTTTTTTTTTTTTTACCTGCACATTATCTCACTGGCATTCAGTCATTATTATATAAGACCATAACCAGGTTCACCTTAACATATTTTCTTTTCCCAGTCAGTCAAATTAGCACCAATACATTTTCATACATATTATTAAGAGAGATTTAATACTTCCTCTTGGACTAAAATCTAACTAAAACAGCTTGGTATTTTTCATCTATCAACTTCACAAGTGACAGGTCAATAAGCTTTTTTTTTTTTTTTTTTTTTTTTTTTTTTTTTTTTTTTTTTTTTTTTTTTTTTTTTTTTTAACCTGGGTACCTAAGTCAGCATCATTAATTTTCAAACACTTCTGCTCTGAAAGCAAAAAGAAAAGCACTTAAGTACATTCTTAAAGCCCATATATTCAGCAAAATTGAAAGTACAGTTTATGTCCTTTTCAATTAAAAAAGCCCTAACACCATCTTCAAGGCCAGAAAACCATGCATGCTTGTGTATAGTCTCAAATAACAGACTACTTTTCCTGTTTAAAACACATGTACAAGATCCCTGTTAAAGCTTGACCTTTAAGGGGTATGTGTACCAGAAGAGTAGAGTGAGGCCTGGAAATGTCTGTCAATGGTGATAAATGCTGAAATAAACAAGTCAGAGTTCACTGACTTTAAAAGTACACAGCTTCAATAATTTTTTTCTCTTTTACAAGAGAGAGGTGCATAGGCTGTGCAAAACTTCACAATATTTAGTCTTTCTGCAATCTTTGCCCTTGCAAATGGAAAAAAAAATAAAAGAAAATTGGAAAAAAAACCCTCCAAAACATAGAAAGTTGCCTTCTCCAGAGATTTTTTTTTTCCTTCATTGTGGTATTTTTTGGAAAGGGACATTTTAAAAGGGTTTAATCACTTTTCTCCTTGAAACTGAATGGCAGATGGAAGTTTTCAGGTAAGATAATGACTTAAAATTGTGGATGATAGGTAGATACAAAGATTCTTGTAAAATAAAGCTGCCATATCTCCTGATGCCATCAGGCCCAACGTGTAAAATAAAAAAGGTGTAGATTTGTCTTTATTTTCCCCGTGAACCCATTCAAAACATATTGGGAAAGCACCTTGTATATCAAGAACTAGAAAATGTCCTTATAATAGAAGGTCTTCATGAAGCACACCACTAGCTGCAGTGAGGGCCAAGAGCAGTGATATGCCAAGTGTCAGGGCCCTGAGGGTACCAACAGGGCCTGAATACCTGCTCCCATCACCATCTCCACCCCTCAGGGGCTCAGGAGTCCCATTTCAACCCAGTCTGGGACTATGCATCCCTGATCCAGTGATGCTGCCACAGGTGCCAGTCCATCAGGGGGTGGGCAGCCTGCGCTGTCTCCTGACAATAAGCAGGTAGAGCTGGCAAGAATTCAATCCCCTAGATGTTTGTGTACCTGATGCGTGCTGGACACCTGTCCATCCCATCATTTCTCCTGAAATGGCACCTCTCTTATGCCATTCTCATTACGACGTGTCAGAAAATGCTCAGCTGATGAGAACCTCATGGTGCTCTGCTGTGCCTTTGTAAGCTGCACACTGCAGGAACTATACCTGAAGGACAGGCCTAAAGGATACTAATATAATAATTTCACAGTATCATTGGAGTTTTCCAGCTGCTTTTAAACCATGCTTTCATTAAGTATCTATTCATAAGCCCATCACTTAAAGAAAGAAAACAATCAAACCTGGAAAAATCATTTTCAGAAAATTACATATATATATATCTGTACTGATCTGTAATGGTTTTGAAATATTTTGAAGAAAGAGCTCTAATTTTCTCATAAATATATACACAGAAAAGGACACACATACGCAGTGAGAAATGTACAAGCATAAGCAAGGGCTCTCAGATTTTATTTTCCAAATAACAAACCAGGCTGCTTGAGGCTTTCCAAATTCAGTTAGATGCCCTTTTCATTACAGACCTTGCCCAACCCATCTGTCACACAGCCATCCTCAAAGTGCATGTATTAAAATTTAAGCTAGGTTGTTTACAAAATAGTTCCAAGGCTGTCCCTTTGTGGAAGTACTGGTTTGCAGAACATCTGTTGCTTTCCATAGTCAATACAAAGACATTTGTTTCGTCTGAAAGCAATGGCATTTCCCTGTGCTATAACCATGCTTCCATGAATCAAAGGAAATATGTTAAGGCCATTCAGCCATTATTAATCTTTTATCTCGGGACTCTGCCTTTCTCTGATCACATATTTATGAGCATTAATTTTGGCTTGGTTTGTAATAGCATGTTCTCTGTGATGATTTTCACAAAATGGGAAGACAGAATCTGAATGGGTAGAATGGCTCAGTGCAGACTTATCAGTGATTTTGGCTTCATTTCTGTACATCCCCATTCATCCACTGCTTTGAAAAAGCAAGTAACTATCAACTGTGTCAACTTCCCTTTGTCTATCAGCATCTTCTCTGAAACAGAGCTCCAGCAAGCAGCACCAGCCTGGCCTATAGTGACTTCATTTTGTACTTTTTAAGACTTGTCCTTTTTGTTTCTTTCAAGTTTTGTTGGTTCTGGTCAGAATTCAATATAAATCTAGACAATGTTCATAATAAGTATTATTGAAGTAACATCATTGGAAAGGTAAGGCAGCCTAAGAGTCAGAAGTGAAAAACATGATTAAAAGTCTTCGTTACCAAAACATTTTGTTTGCAAATTAATTTTTCTTATCCATATTACATCTCTGTAAAGCTGCAGGATAATTGAAGATGTCTGAAATTAAAAATAAGGGCTTGATTGTTCTCTCAGATGAATTTGTAGAGAAAGTATTATGTTGGTTCATTCTGACTTTGTGGACTGTCTTGAAATAGGTCACCAGCATGCAGTTCAAGTAAATGCTATCACCATCTTGAAATGGTGTCTTCAATAAACTTCTCATTGTAAGAGCTACTGCAACTTCTAAATTCAAAGCATACATCAGCACCAAAAAGGTGCAAGGATGTATAACAATGGCAAAACAACGGAAACACCTCTAGTCCGTGTGATGCTCTCAAGCTCTGTGAATGAGATACAGATCATCAGAGAAATTCCTAATCATCAATTTTATGAAAGTTTTAAATTTTAGGCTCAGGAATTAGATTGAGTAAACAGATTATATGTCAGGAAATTCCCTCTACCTTTGGAGATGCATTAGTACAGTCTGCTGTTTACCCTTTGTAGGGAATGTGTTACATTCAAGGAATAATGAATCAGTAAAAGAATCAATTTACAAGAAACATGTGAGAATCTGTAGAATTCTTCCTGAAAGACTGCACAAGCTGAGACTGGATATCTTACTTCTTAGAAGGCATGGCCACAACACCTCAGGAGAAAGCTGACAGTGTGTACTAGCTTGTTAATTTTAGTCAGAGAAGAAAAGTCATTGGAAAAATTATTATGGTAGAGTTGCCTGCAATTAGATAGGAAAAATGTATTTGGAGAGGAGGGATCTCGACCTTGACCAACTCCAATACTAAAATTTAAATATTGAAATAAAAATAGTTCCTTTTAAGAAGAGCTTTGAGAAAATATTTATTTTAAAAAAATAAAACTGGGCAGCATTGAGCATTAAATTGAACTAATGTCTTTCTCTTCTGATTGCCACCCTTAAGAATGACATGAGAGATACTTAAACTGGGATGTGTATATCTCTTTCTGGGTCATATACACAAAGCCAATCTGCTTCAAAACATTTTCTTGAAATACAAAAACAACGTATAAATTATTAAATAAATAGTGTATCTCTGCTGAAAAGAATTTGTGATCTGGAAGGCTTCATTGCAAAATCAGATGTTTATTTAAACAACACTTGGACAGAACATCTGCATGTGTGTTCTCACATACAGGTTTGGTTCTTCCTTATTCCACCCCTCTTACTTATTCCTCAGAAAGCACAGCTGGCTGTTCTTCCACTACAAAGCAGTTTCTTCAGCGGGCATTGCATGAGAGCACCACACTGCTGTGCTGAAACACGGCCCTGCATTAGGCATTTTAGACATGCTGATAGGTTGTGCCTTGGTGCCTTTTAGCTTTTCACAGACCTAGAAGACTGATGAACAAAAACGGTAATAGGGCAATGGTCACACAATTAGAGTAATTGAATAAGGGCCTTTGAAGGCTACAGCTCCAGTGCTTGCATTAGATTGAAGGAGTCTTTCTGCCACATTTTATGTTCATTTGCCTTCACAATGGAAATCCTGGTAATCATCATTCATTCCAGACATCCCAGCCATTTCACCTGATGCATAGAAATCATTCTGCTTCTTCTCTCATGCACACATCAGGCTGCGGAGGCTGTGAGAGGAATACTGCCTGATTCCACCAGCACAGGAGGAGAAACAGAATGTCTGGAAGGAAACCTGAATTGCTGCTTGATTGGAACAAATGCTCAGAATATGTCATTTCCACTAATCCATAACGTGAAAGGTTCTCTTTCAATTTGTGATTTTTAACATTTGTGTAAAATATGCTACCATTTGAAAGTTAATAAGGTCATTTTTCATGTAAGAATGTAAAAGGAAGAAGACTGCCATTTCATACATCTATTTCTTTAAATATATTTTCCAATTAGGAATACTGTCAGAACCAACTCACTCTTGTGGCCATATCCTTCTAGCAATACTAGGAAAAAAAAAAAAAAAAAAAAAAAAAAAAAATCAGGGAAAATGGATTTGCAGGATTTTTTCTGATTTGTTTGGAAAAAAGCGATATGGATTCCTTCATGATGGCACCTCCATTTCTGCAAGCTCTAGATTCAGGAGTACAAAAAAACCCAACAACACAAAACATTATTAAGTGACAGTTTCCAGGGGAAGAGATGAATCCAAAGGAGATGGCGTGCAAAACACATTTCACTTTGTGTAGCATGTACAGTGATAGGCCACAAATGCTGTCTCCGTTTTCTTGGGAACACAGATGACATCTCCCATGGATTGAGGAACACTGAGTATGCAACATAATGAATACTGGCACATTTATCCTTCCTGAACTGATCTGATTGCCTGTGAAATGATTTAGTTTTAGCACTACTTTTTCAGGGCAGCACCTTGCAGGCATCACAGCACTTACCAGATGCAGTGTAATGCAGGAACACTGGGATCTAGAGAAAATCCTGAGGTTCTGCGCAAGTTCAACATAATAAATTAATGAAGCAGAGAGCTGCAAAGGTTCAGAGTTTGAGAATTCTGGAAGGAAAATTACCGAAAGCTCTTTCAGTTCTGATTATCCATTCAAAATGTTATTTTTTTTTTTCTAACTTAGAAATATAAAAAAACTCGGTGACTTTTTCTGTCATGCTTTATTTTTCAGCTGGGATCCAGTGACAGAAGTGCAAACTGAATTAAAGGCTAGGAGGAGGAATGAACTGTCTTCATGCTGTAACCATTTGGATTTGTAGCTACAAAGGCCTTTCCCAGAGAATAAAAGGTAACTTAATTTATGATATTATGATGAAAATGGGGAGAGAAATAAAGTGATAACTATTTCAGTTTTCAGACTCCCATTGGCAATTTTATTTTGTTGTAAATCTATCACCTTCCTACATCTGACTCAGAAACTAGCTCATTAAATACTCAGAATGGCTGCAGGGTAGAGAAACCTGTAGGTTATGAAGAAGGAAACACTTGAGGGCTTCTGTTTTTTGCCAGGAATAAGCAAGTTAGAAAAACAGATCTCTCAGGCTAGGTTTGAGGGGTTGAGGTTGAGAAATATCCTCTTCTAAGTATAAATACAAGTTCCTTTACTCTTAGAAATCACAAATATATATGGATTTCTGAGTAATTATAAGAAAATATTATCCATAATATTTATGAAAGTTATCTAATATCTAATACTTTACACTACAGAGCTACTATAGAAGTAACATTATTGATTCTCTATCTGGATGAACTATTCTACATGGAGAGATTTACAGAAATTGAACAAGTTAGCCACCTTCAGAACCCTGTAGCAATCTATAAATCCAGAAACTGGTTTAATGTGTGCATGGTTTGGGTGAGGTTTTTTTCCTCCCCCAGCATTCATCCTTCACCTTAAAGGTTATTGTCAACTGCTTTGAATTTTTTGCTGTCAGTAGGAGTAGTTAAAGTTCACTTTAGGGTCACTGTTTTAAATACTCCATGCTGGAACATCTCTCATTTCCTCATCTCCTGGTATTTCCACTTCAGTTTCCATTGGTGAAGTACATTTTCATCCTTAATTAACAGAAGTGCCCCTATTGAACTGACCAACAGGGTTTCTAGACAGCTAATGAATACCTGGGGTTTCCCCAGAAGATCATTTAAAGTTGAATTCTTCTTCTCAGAATGCCTTAAAAGTTTACCCTCATGGATAAAATTATGTGATAAGAAGAAAAAAGAAGCCAATAATTAAGGAAATTATCTGGGTACATATCAAAGTTTAAAATCTACTGAAGTGCAGTTGACCTCATTCAGAAGAGATAAATCTGACCCAAGAGAAGCCAGCTGGGGAAATAGCAAGGCACCACTTGCAATGTTCAGAAAAGAAGCTAGAAAAGAAAAAATGGAATAGGGAGAATAATTACCAGACGTAACAGAAACCTGATAAAAGTCTTCAGGTAATACAGAAACAGGAAAGGAATTAGTGAAGTCACTATACCTGAGAGTGTTCAAAAAACAACTGGACATGGCCCTCAGTGCTGTAGTTTAATTGACACACTGTTGTTCAGTCAAAACTTGGACTCCATGATCTTGGAGGTCTTTTCCTACACTAATGATCCTTAAAGAATTAGCAAATCTCAAGACAAGATGAGCAAAAAATAAAATGAAGCAACAATAAAAATAATTTAAAATAATTATTTGACTAATTCTTTCCCACTGCTTCACAACAAAATTATAGTCTCTAATCCAGTATCAGAAATTTTGAATAGTGAGGACAGGCCATGAACAGAAGCATGAGAAGCTGGAACACACTGGCAAATTGAACAACAGATCATTAGGACTGGCAGATACCTACCTAAAGACTACAGTTGCTGAAGACAGGAGGTATTTAGTAAAATACAGCTAATAAAATATTCAGTCTCTGATTAAAATGAGCAACTATATTGCAGGTTTGAAGGTTAGCAACTGTTCAAGGTCCAAAAAAGTTACCAGAGATCTAGGGAATCATAAATCATGGTATTTCACCATCAGTTAATCTTGTCTAAACAATAATTTAAAAATAGCCTTTTTTGGAGATAGCTCTTCTAAAACCTGGTAGGAACATGGCAAGAGCAGCAATCTTTGTAGCAGGTCTTCATCTCTCTTCAAGAAGGGCAAGCAGGAGGATCCAGGCCACTAACTAAAGGCTGGTCAGCCTCAGCTCCATCTCTGGGAAGGTGATGGAACCAACTGCAGCCATCAGTGCTGCAACGTCCAGCTGGCAGCCACACCCAGCATCATCCCTCAGGGGTGGGCACTGCAGCAGCTGTTTATCTGCTTTGGTTCCTGTAGTGACACAACTCAAAATGTTTCTCTGTCTGAGAGCACAGGGTGATAATTGTTCTGAACGGTGAAAATTATTGTGGCTTGTTTTGCATGGAGTGACAGGTTAGAGGAATAATGAAGTCAGAGAAGGACTATAAGCAAAAAGAAGAAATATTGACGAGGTGTCAGTATCAAACAAGACAGGCATATTCCAGCTGGTGCAAGAAATACTTTCAATTGTTTGAAATCTTCCATACCTAGAGCAATCAGCCAACAGCATGTTAGTAGCTATATTAGAATAGAAAGCACTGCAATCAGTAAAATAACAGAGGGAGGAAGAATGACAAAAGAATGAGGAAAAGAATAAAACAAACCCTGGGTCAGGTTTTAAATAGATAAAATGTGAAGGGAATAATTCAAAACCTAGATATTCACCCATGTGAAATATTTTAAAATATGTAGCATTAAAAATATTACAACTTGTGCCTGAGAATCAATCACAAAATTAACCTTTCCTGACAAATAGCAAGCACTCTGCCTGGCACCAAGTTGAATTCAACACATTGTTAAAAAGAAATGTGCTCTAAAACCCAAATTGTTATAGATGTATTAAAACAGCATCAAGGATTCCATGGAAAAGTGGATTTAACAAAGAGCAAGAAAAAGCTCACAATTCTTTCAGACACCACAGACATCCACAGACAAAATGTGCTACTCACACATATGAATACAAACCTCTCCATGAAAAGAAGGGCAAGGCTGATTCAGGAGCACATGATGATATTCTGTTACTGGGAGAGATCTACAGGAATTACTTGGATTTGAAGCAGTAAATAAAGTAAATTTTGTGCCATTTTACTACATAGTAGGGGTTTGGGGGTTGTTCCTTTTTTTATCTTGTGCTACAGTAACGAAATCCCTTGTTCCCACCATCACAGAAGGCATACAGACAGGAGTTTTGCCCTGGTTTCCTACTAAATCCAGGCTCCTACAGTTGCAGGAGCAGGAATTGGAAACACTGAGCACATCTGACAAGACCTTACGATCACAGAAAAAGGAGAGGAAAATCTGCTGTCACTCTTCTTCTTCTGGACAACT
The DNA here is from genome assembly GCF_015227805.2 of Hirundo rustica. Classification (NCBI taxonomy): domain Eukaryota; kingdom Metazoa; phylum Chordata; class Aves; order Passeriformes; family Hirundinidae; genus Hirundo; species Hirundo rustica. The sequence goes on along the minus strand of NC_053451.1, from coordinate 101,209,236 downwards.
CTGGATATTGGACATGGTGGGAATTGTGAGCCAGGGTTAGACATTTCCTGCCACATCTTCTATCATCCTGTCTGGAAAAAGCAGCTTCCAGTTAACAGAGTAGAGAAGAAATGGCCTGCTTTGTTCCTACGGAAATCAGTAGGAGTGATGACACTGACTCCAATGGGCCTTTAATTATCAGGAAAGGGCAGCTTTTGCAGAGAAAATTACTGCAACAGGACTGAGAGTGTTATTTATTTACCCTTAAGGGTAATCATAGCCACTGTGTACCATTTCATTCTTCCATTCTGTGGCATACATCAAACACTTCATGGAACTGTGAGCACAGGAACAAATCACAAACAAGTGTAAGGAGGTCTAATTAGCGTGTTGATGTCTCAGTCACTCACCAAGCGGATCATTATCAGACTAGATAATTTCCCTGGTTATTCTACTGCTTTTTCAAAATGAAGGGGGAAAAAAAGAACACTATGTTCTCAAAGCAGGGGAGAGATTCTCTCACATTTAATCATACTTAATAACACCATGTCCCATAAGCTCTTCATGCACGGCAACTGAGAAAAGGGACATTTCTTTCATGGAACATGAACTTTGATAAAGCACACGCCTAGCAAAGTATAACACAGTGTGAGCAGGGATGGAATAATAAACCTTAATGATGCTTCATGACCTCTATTTCACATGACAGCAGGCACCTCACCAGCCACCTGGACCAGTGGTGTGCAAATTCAGAAGTACCAGGGTGGGAACACCTGCCCTGGGTATTGCAACCCATCCTAATACTTGATGTATCAAAGTGTTGGCGTATCTTTTTGAAGTGGTGCTATGACACATAAGATATTTCAATAGCTGTGTGCCCACTTTGACTTTGTGAATGAAACTATGACTTCTTTTACTTCTCACACAAGGAAAAGGAAACCCTGTCAGTCTCTGAATAGGTCTAAGTCTGGAGAAAACTAGACCCTCACACTAGGGTGTTTCTTACTCTCAACCAATTCCCTAATTCAGAGTTTTTCACCACTTCAGAAGGATCCTGAATATCCTGCTTTCATACCAAGGATAATTTCCTTGGCATTGCAAGCAGAACGTTCAGAAGTCTCATTACAAAGAGGCTCTCTGAGCAGCAGAGCCTGTAGCCTCACACAGAATCTCAATTCCTTTTTTAATCTGCATAGATAACTGCAAAACCTTTCAGGCAACAACATTTAAATTTTCTTCTCTTTAGGTATTCCCTCAGCTGGAAATGTTAATCTCAAAACTCATACTTTTCTATTTTTAACATCTTCTGGAGGGTTGTTTTTGTTGATGAGAGCTTCTAAAATAACACTGTTTTTTACTAATTAATCTTTGAAACTGTTTTCCAGAACAGTCTCTTTTTAGATCACTTGCTGTTGTCAGTTTCATCGTGACAAAAGCCTGATTTTAACCTCCACCTATGCTTTTTTTCTAATGTGACACTTCACTATCATTAAATTTTTCAATAGATATTCAAATGTAAGAAAATGTAGGCACTGAATCTTTCCCTTATCTTCTGATGTTCTGACAGCAGTTAAATTCTGGTTGCTTCCTTTGATTTTGGGGGTGTTTGGAAGACTTTAGAAAATTTTCCAGGTAGCAAGGTTTGGACTTTGTGTAAGATGAAAGATCTTTCTAGTTGCTCTTTGGAGCCAGCTTGGTTGTAGGTGTGCATAGAGCTCACCACCCAAGAAAATACAACAGGGCAGGAGAAGGAGAGGTCACTGTGAGTAAACCCCACTGAGACTGTCCAGCTTGTCAAAGATACACCTTTATCACTCCCACGTGGGAGTCTGACCTCTGATGTCAAACAACCATGCCCAGTCAGAGGACTTGGGTAGAGCTACGTGGTGGTGAGGTGAGTTTAGACTGGGGACTCTTGGTTAAATAACACCACTCTAGTCCCCACAGCTTTGGGGATTAAGAAATCGTGACAAAATTACAGCAAGTCCAGTGCTCAATAAAGATTCAACAGTTAGCACTTCCAAAAAGCAGTAAGTCAGCAAAGCCAGATTGCATTCTATGTGACCAGGAGCAGAACTTAACCCTTTTCTGCTCTTCTCAGTACCTGTTCTGGCTGCTGCAGAGCACTTATCCAAGGTCTGAGTTAGGTATATATAAATCCCACAGAGACTGGTCCAGTTCCTCCCAGCTCAAAGTTCAGGTAAATGCAAGGGTAAAGACAGGTTCCTTTCCACTGGTGAAATGACAAAGACACTCCACCACTTACTGCAGTTTCAACTGTTTGACACCAAAGAGCCTGACCACAAAATATAGGCTGTCTGTGGTATGAACATGCACTATCAGTGTGGAGCCTCTCTCTTTACAGGAATTTTTAAAAAAAATATAATAGCTTCCAGGTGACAACTCCTGTCTCTGTTCCCAAGGAGTAAACAAACCTTGGCCAGAAACTATCCCCAAGGACAGCTCAGCTTCTGCTACTGTGCTCCAGAACTGACATCACAACTCAAGACAGAACAGGGCAGCCAGTTCTACAAAGCACCAACTCAAAACATTACTCACATTTTAAAATATACAGTATTTAAAAGACCTTTTGTTGTAATGCATTAATTGGGTTTATATTGTGTTTCATCAGATTTGTAATGTTTTTTCTCTGTATCACGTGGTCTGTCCTTGCCCAGCAGTGCCCGTCCCCCACACTGGAATGTACCCCAACTCTGTTCCAGTCCCACTTTATCCCTGACTGGGCAGCGCCGTGTCCCTGCCTCTGGGCCCTGCTCCCTGGGGAAAAAGCCCCGGGAAGACGGGGCTCTGACTCTCTCTGGCACCGGTGTCCACGGGGAAAGGACTCCAGAGTAAAGCTGTGATATCCCACCCGGTGAGAGAGCAGGCTCTTTCCTTTTGCCATCAGTGGTTGTCTGGTCTCATAAAGAAATACCACAACCTTTTCTTTCTAATTTTCTGCAGTAGCAGTCTGTTTTTCCTGTTGACATTTTATGGGAATGGATGGAGTCCCTCCTGGCAGTCAGGGTCCTCACACCACCTTTTTCAGGGTCTCGTGAGCATGGGTTTTGCCCTAGTTTCCTAGAGATGTTCAGCAGCTCCATGGTGAAATGACAGTAGAGCTGATAAACGTTACAAAAAGATCTTACAGTATTACCAGAGCTAATTTGTACATGCAAAGATTTGAAAATTCACCTGTAATTCAGATGAATGGAAAGGTTTCTGCAGCATCACTCCAGCACAAAATCTCTGTGGTTTTACACCAACAAGGTGATGTGGGGGCTTGGCGGAAAAGAAAAGAAAAGAAAAGAAAAGAAAATAAAGAACAGAAAAGAACCAAGAAAAAGAAAGAAAGAAAGAAAGAAAGAAAAGAAAAGAAAAGAAAAGAAAAGAAAAGAAAAGAAAAGAAAAGAAAAGAAAAGAAAAGAAAAGAAAAGAAAAGAAAAGAAAAGAAAAGAAAAGAAAAGGGAAAAAAAAATAGGTATTTATAGAGTATAGAGCTACTGAGCACTTAGTGACTTCTACCAAAAAAGCTATAGAGAAACTATTTGTTTCTCTCCTACAATGATAATTTCAAGCAGAAACACACACACCTCCACAAACCTAAAACACCTGTACTGACATCTGAATACATAAGGCAATGGCCTGCAGATCTAAAGAAAATTATTTTTTCTTATCTCTACATATGTTTCCTACTGGGCCACATGGATCAAATTGATATCTAATCAGAGTAATACCTAATGGCGATGGACATTGAAAGAAGGGTGAAGAGTTTTCCTTTTAAAGAAAGCCATATTCTACATTTTGGAAGTGAGTAATTTCAGTATTAATATCATTATTTGCACTCATATCCTCACTGAAAAGATGAGTTCTTTGATATCCAGATAACCTACCAGAATAGTTGATTTGCACAATTTTGCACACCCTGAGCTCTCAAATCACTGTGGAGACATTTTTCTGAGTGAAGAAAATGGCTTTCATTCAAGAAGAAAAAAAAATAGATAGACATTTTATTTCATCAAGTAAAAATTCTCATTCCAGTGTTCTCTTTTTTGCCAAAGTTTCTACAACTCTGTCTGAATGCTGGGCAGATTAATTGGTTTAATTAGGGTTTTGAAGGAACAATGTCCGACAAATTATTTTTCTGCTCTCTGAAGAGTTCGTTCCTGTTTCCTGACCTGGAAAATTCTCTTGTGTTCTCAGAATTCATACCTATTTAGCCTTACCATTTCTGTTTGTTTTTATCCTGACACCAAATCTGATGTCTCAGGTCTTTCACAGGAAAATATATTAAATTATGAATCCATACCACTTGTAGCATCAAGAATGGGAGAAATGTAATTTCACTGAAATGAAAAGAAATATTGAAATATTGAAAGCAACTACTATCACCCAAAGTTCACTTTCCTGTGAAGGAGGTGCAATGAATTACACCCATTAATGAAAGAAATGGGCTTTTTTTATTTTTTCAGCAACAGGCCAAAACATTGCAAATCTTCCTCCTGAAACTGCCCATAGCCTGCATAAGGTCCAGTGTCTGTGACAATCTGTACAGCTCTGGATACTTGTAAGTGTCATACAGACAGAGACAATGGAATATGATGGATCTCTGGGTTTGCCTTATTCTTCTGGGTGTTAGCCTTGCCAAATTCCAGATGAAAATTTGTTCCAAGTTCTCCAGAGTAGTGCTCTAACCTGCAGAATAAGTATAGATTTACGCTGAGGGCAGAACCTTCCAAAGCCATGGATTTTGCTGAATGCCTGAGCAGCTCTATGCCACCAGCTTCTTAAAAGTATTTGAAGATTTCCTGGCTCTTCAAAGAGTGTGCTCCTCCATATAGGAGAAGACCTAGTAACAATGTTATTGGTTATTGCGCCTTGAAAACAATATTCTACTTTCTATTATTTTGACTGATACACTGAGTTCTCTGATACACTACATACGGTTTATATCTTGCTGATACTAAAACATTAAATTTCCCTGCTCAAACTCACTGCTCATGTTGATGTGCTAAACCAGTTTTTTCACTCTTTGAGAAAATGATACACATTTTTCTATATATTATGGAAAAAAAATAAGCTTTTTTCCTATGAATTTTCCATTACAATCAAATCTACATTTTCTGGTATCCTTTTCTCAAATGCAAAACACATGCATTGGCAGGATATCAGTGACGTCAAAGGTTTTGTAGGAGTAGGATTTTGATAGGTGACCTTTTAGTACCAATCCTTCCCTGTCCAGAAAGACACTTTTCTGCCTAACATTTATGGCTAGTAAAGCATGTTGTGCACTGCCCCAAGGGGGCTGGCTGATGCTGCAACCCACAGGTATTACATTTCCAGCACAGTTAGGTTTGAGACAGGCAAGGAAATTCTTCCTGTCTGACTATGAAGAGCTAAAATTCACACACAAGGGCTTTCAAGATAAAAAGATAAAATCCAACCCAGATATCTGTCAAATGCTGGACCTTTCCACCTACACTGGGAACAAATCTTCTAAAATCATCGTCATCATCATTGAAGCACTTTAATGGTCTTTTACTGAATTCACATATTTTTGCATTAACACATTCAAGAAGTATTTTGAATAATTGTTCCATTTCCTTGTGCCCTTGGTAGATCCATTTGACATTTAAAATTCAATCTCTGCTGAGGATGCACACAGATTAAATTTATTACATAATGAATCTGAAAGGCAATAATGCACAAACATATCCCTACAGTGCCTTTTTCTCAAAAGGGAGTTTCAGATCAGTGTGAGGCAAGCTGGAAAATTCTTGCCAAATACTAAGTGACAAAAAAACCTTCCTCTTCAAATAATTTGCCAAGAGATGAAAGTAAATCATAGGAAACGTTTTCTGATCTTTGCACCAATCATTTGGGACATTTTTTAAAATCAAAACAAATTGATTTGGACTCTAACTCTTGATACTGGAAAGCATGAAAATATCTTTTTCTTGGTTGACTTCCACATTGTTCCACTGAGCAAAAGCATTGACACAGCACAGCCAGGTAACACTGAAAAGGCTGGTAATGTTCTGCCAGAGTTTTCATCCACAAAGAGCCCAGGTCTGATTTATCTTTCATTTTAGAACAAGACAATTTAACTAAGTCAAAAAGTAACAAACTAACCACTAAAAGACTAACTGCTATTCTTATCAGCCTCTTTGCACACTCCTGTCACCTGCTGTTGTATCTTTACAGTCTCCATATTGCAAGACCCTTCAGTAGATCTTCATAGGCAGCATTAATTTTCACTGTGCTGAATAATTTTATACTGTCATCAGATTCTGTCACCTCTGCATTCATGTCATCTTCCTAATCACTGATAAAAATTTTGACTGGCACTGATTAGAATGTCACTGATCATGCTCGATCTTTCTTCCTGTTTTGAAAACAATCCATCTTTTTTTTTTTTTTTTCCTGCGTTTTATACAGTCATTAATTCATGAGAGCACCTTCCTGTTTTAATTTTCTGACTATGTCTCTAAGAGCCTCTACTGACAAGCCTTGCCAAAGCCTTTTCAAAACTCATGTATATTAGATCCTTTTTTATACAGACCCTCTTTTTTTGTTGCATCTCTTAAGTCTCAAAACTTGAGAGATGGTGTAAGGTATTACCTTCTTCTGCAAAACTCCTGATCATTATATTAATATTTATTTGTGTGTCCTTTCATTCTATATTTTTCTATTATTTTTGCCAGTCTGACAGATACATTTCTTTATAAAGTGTGGGGGGTTTTGACCATTCTTAGATTCATTTAACCTAATTGGTACCATTTTCATATTTGCCTGAAACAGATTCTTTTGACTAGAGGTAATATACTGCTATCCATTGCAATCCAGCAATTCTCTCTGCTAACTCCCTACAAACCTGTGAGCAAATAGCATCTCATTCAAGTTTTTGACAATTTATTCTGCAATATATTCCATGCCTTAGTTTTGAGTGGGGTCTTCAAACTCATATCGCACTAAAGATCGTAACCAATTTAGGAATATTGTTAAGGTTTTGTACAACAAACACCGACACAGACAATTCATGACTTTTTCTCCTTGAGTAATCCTTCTACGCTTATGCCAGCTCTCAGCCCCATGGATTCTCTGGCAGAATTCCTGCTTCTGATAATTTTTTTTTAAGTTGTCTTTTCATGGCTAGTTTAAATGCTTTCAGCAATTTTTTCATCAAAATCTTTTTTGCCTTGCCCTGCTGTGAATTAACGTTTAACTTCCCAGAGTGCGTGTCTCTTTGTACTTTCCTTATTTGAGTAGAATTTCAGAGACATCTTACTTCCAAGAGTTTCCTTCTTTCTCTTCATGGTCTTTTTTTTTTAAGATCCTCTTCAAGTCCTTTTTGAGTTATGATACACTTACTCTGAACCTAAAACATTGATTTGCAATACACATTAACTGACACAAAAAATTAGTCTGAGCCTTCTAACAGTGTCCATGCTGTCTGCAATATTTTTATGTTTTTAGCCACTTTCTACTTAATCATCTGCTAACTTTTGGGTAGTTTTACTAGAACCTACATTTTGGTGTTGGTTTTTCATTTGCTTACCAGGATATGGAATCTGACTACACTGTTATAGATGTCTGATAATTCTGTGTTAAACCAGGCCCTGTAGATTGTCTAAGGTTAAATCAGAACATGCCTGTTTTTCTACAGGCATGGGAGTGTGCTCTAAGGGGTATATCTAATGATGTTTAAACACTCTAACAATGTGTCATGGTGATATAATTTTCTGAATCTGAAGTAGACCTGGGAAGCTACAAACACTTGATATTACTCGTGTTTTCTTCTTTGCCTCAGACTGCTGAAATGTCTCCCAGGCATATGGGGAAAAATCTCATACGCTTTCTGGGAAATCAGCACATCTGAGTGCCTCTCTGAAGAGCAGTACAGCACTGCCTGCAGCGTGAAGAATAGGAGGAACAGAGGTCTGTGTGCATCTGCAGGCAAGCAGTTTTCCTGGCACATGGGACAGCCTGCACAAATGGAGTCCTTCCAATAACTGGAAGAAATCTCAGGTTTTCAGACCCTGATATCTGCTGAAGGGGTGATATAGTGTGAAAAACCATCCAGGCTGATATTAAGGACAACATCCCAACACAGCTGAACTGAAAATCAAAAACTGATGGTACTCTTCTAGATCTCATACTTAGAACAAGCCAGTCAGGGATGTAAAGGTCAGGAGCATCCTTCTCTATAATGACCATGAGATGGAAGAGTTCAGGATCCTGAGGAGACAAGGCAAAAAGCAGCAGGATCACAACCCTGGTTCAGATATGTGCTTGGAACAATTTCATAGAATACAACTCTGGAGAGAAGAGGGGTCAAGCAGAGCTGGTTGAATCTCCTCCAAGTTTAAAAATGGACCAACCCAATGAGCAGAATATCAAGCAAATGGGACAGGAGATGAGCATGGAGGAAAAAGGAGCTCTTCACTAAAGTCTAATATAAACAGGATAAGCACAGGAGCTGAAAAAAACAATAGGTGAAAGGGAGCAGGAAGGGCTTCTGCTGGTACATAAGCAGAAAAAGGAAATTTAGGAAATATGTGCACCTTCTTCCAGATGGGACGGCAGCCACATTTGTTGTCAGCAACAAAAGACACAGAAAAGCCTGAGGTTCTCAGTGTTTTTCTTGCCTCAGTCTTTCCTAGCAACACTGGCCTTTAGGAATGAATCCCAGGATCCTGAGTCCAGTCAGAAAGTCTGAAGTGAAGAAAAGTCACCCTTGCTAGAGGATTATCAAGTTCAGGAGTTCTTGGAATACCCACACCAATGGTGTCCGATGAATACACCCAGGAGTGGCAAGAGTGTCACTGCAAGGCCATGCTCAGTTATTTTTGAAAGGTGGCCATGCCACCTCTGCCCTTGGTGTTTTTAGATACTCAACAGGACAAAGCCCTGAGCAACGCAGTCTGACAACAGAGGTGCCTGTACCTTGGCATAGAGACTTTCCAAACCCCCTTCCCATATGGGTGGCCCCATGGTTAAGTAGCATCTCATGGTCACTGGCTCTCTGCAGTCACTGGCTCCACTGGTTGCATGGGCTGTCATGCACACTGATGCCACACTTCTCTCTGCCTGTTTTGGTGTAAGATTTCCACACAAAAAAATCCCATGGTACATCATCTAATTTCATTTATAGTGCCTGCTACTTTCTGTAACGTATCCATTCCTGTATGATTTGTGCACTGTTAGGACTGTCCTTCTGAAATTCTGCTTTCCACTTACTAAGATGTCTGCAAAGCAATTCTTAATCCAGGCATCGTATTTCACCCATTTTAACATTCAGACTTACAGTCCAAGTCTGTCATCTCAAAAAACAAACAAACAAACAAACAAACAAACAAACATGCTTTGGCTGAAAAATTAGTGTGTGTATTTCAGAAGTGTCAAAATACCTCACAAATGTGCAGGGGATTTGCTGACTGTGCTACTGAAAACTAATTTTTCAGGCACTTAATGATGGACTTTATGCATTCACATTTGGCAGAACAGAGAAAATCACACAAAAAATGCAGACAGGTTTTTTGCGCATTGTTTTGCAGACAATACCACTCTTCAGGCTAAGCTGTAAACTTGGCAGTGCATGGGCAATAAGGAGATGGTCTTCATAAATATATGACTCAAAACTAGCTCCCATAAGACAAGCTTATAGGACTTTAGGAAGCTTGGTAGGTTTTTAGCTTTAAAAATGGATATGCAGGATTGCCTTTCCCAAAACAGGTTTGTTCATCTGGGAATTATAAGATTAATATGTAGTCAATATATTTAAATATTTTAAATATTTTACAGAGGAAAAATGTCCCTTTCTTTCTTCTTGAAAACATATGCACAGCTGTAGCTATTGTTTATATTTTAATATGTATTTCTACAATATGTGTTTTTCACAATGGTACTCATTCATATAGAACTGGATTTTCCTAGAACAAATGTAATACTGTAAAACAATTACCAAAAAGAAAGAAGAAGAAAGTCATTCATGGCAACTTAATAGTTGCTCAGTACACAGAGTGTACCTGCAGGTAAAGTTTGAGTGCATGGTCTCCACAAAAATGTGATTATAAGATTGATCAATATAGTGTTCCAATAAATAATCAAACCACATATGCCTTTCTGCAGCTGGCATAAATTAAATGTAATTATTTTGACCAGGACTTTTTTGTTGTTGTTGCACTAATTCCTTATACTATATTATTGTGGTGCTTGACAAATGAATTCCAGGCTGCTGTGGAATTTTTGTCTTTGTTTTGTCTTTGCTTATTTGTTCTCTCACACTGAATGCAGACTCACAGGAACTAATGAGGTAATTCGTAAACCTGTCAGCAATAGACATGAGAATTAATCTAGTGGCGGTCTGGTGAAAGGGGAGAAGAGGGTTACAGGTACATGATTGCCAGCCAACAGGCATCCATGGGAGGCCTGAAATAACATCTGAATTCCCTATTCCTTAAATCCCACCTGAACCTTCCACATTTGCACTGCCCTATTTCCTTTTTTGTGCCTCCTTGCCAGCAGTGCCATGCAGGGTATAAACTGTGCAACAGATGTGATATTCCATCTCCAACACTCCTATTTGTTGCACAAATGTGTGCTCGGGGCGTCCCTGAAGGAGACTTCTCAAGGATGAAATTGTGTCAAAACCCGTAAGGGCTGTTTATTGCCTTATTACTTTTATTCTATATGATTCTTAGAAACAATAGCATGTTTTTTGAAAATGTACTAAGTGAAAAAGCAGGACTTCATTACTAATGTCATGTGTATTTTATTTTCTTCAGAGGAACTGAGGAGAGCAGTCCCTCATGCAACTTCATGTTTGTTAGTTTTATTCTGCAAGGAAGTGAGAGGGATTGTCTATATCAGCTGCTATTCTTTCTTTTTCATGGGGGAGCAAAAGTCTTACTGGCTTTACTGTTGCTCTATTTTTCCTATTCACATTCTAAGGAGAGATTTCCAGGGAGAAGGCCATGAAAATGTGTGGGAGTAACACTATTAAAGGCAAGAGAAGTGTTTTTATAATAACCCATGAGGAATGTTTTCCAATGAGAAAACAAACTTTGGAGGAGAAACTACTAAATGGAAATGAAATTATCAGGATGCTTGTATAATTATTGTCTTACCTGTATTATAAGTAACGTCATGAATTTTTGTGGATAAGACCAATCTGTTTTGTCGTGCTATTACTTGGCAAGCTTTATGACTATCTGGTTACACAGTTCCACACTGGTGCTGATCTCCCCGTGTTATCTGACCTTCCATCAGTGCCGTGCTGAGCAAAGGGCCCTTGGGCAAACAATAACCTTCAGCCTTGCAGTGGCCACACAGAAGTGAGTTCTTTTTTACCTTTTCTTGACTCAGATGCTCAAATTCTTTGTGTGTCATGATAAGACCACCATATCTTCTAAGACAAACTCGCCAGACAGATAACACTTTACGAATTTTTGCAGGTCTCCCTGACACTCATACACAATACTTGAGCTGATTGTTTATTGACAGGTATCAGAGGAATGTTCAAACCCCACATTCCATGCCATATTCTTACTTTCTCAGTCCCTTGAATGCTTCCATAATACTAAAGATGAAAAAAAAAATATTAATCAATAAGGATAAACTTCACATCTGGCTTATACTTGAGAGATAAGAAAGATGAAGGCTTTATGTTTTGCCCTGTAAAGAATAAGTACGAGGGTCATGACTGAGATCATGAGTTTGTAAAGAAAAAGTCTTGTAAAGAAAATCAAATGTGCTATCAGAGGACAAGGTTTTGGGGGTAAAAAGGGAAGGAGCGGTTAACATATAAATTAACTTTAGTAAGGTTTTAAGGGCAGAAAAGTAGCAAAACCCTTCAGAAGTAAAGGACACATGATCTTCAAGGAAGAGCATAACAAACTCAGGTTTCTTGGCAGTAAAAGGAGAATGCTGAACAAGGCATATGCAAAAAATACAAAAGTACATCAAAAGCTTGTCCAAAGAAGAACAAAATAAACTGCTTCCCAAATCTATATTCAGTAAGACAAGATACAGCTTAAGCTGATGCATGGAAGAGTTTGTGCAGACATGAGGAAAAATGAGAAAAGCAAGTTAAATTAAACATTGTGGTATGCTGTTGGAGAGATAAAGAGTATCTCCAATATTAGAGATATTCAAGAACTAGTTATACAAACAAGGGTCAAGAATAATACATCTTGATACTGCCTTCCAAGGGGTTGATAGAGTAGATGTTATCTTAAGGCACCTACTACCTATCGATTTTATAATATATGTATTTGGGTTTAGGTACTGAAAATAGCTGAACCCTTTTTAGTAGAGTGTGCTCTTCTTTAACAGTCCTGAGTTGATGAAAAATATCCTAGAATGTTTTTCTCCCCATCTAAGTTATTTAATTAAAGCTGCATTCTTGCATACTGTTACTTCTTCTACTTTTAATCACCTAATTTTTTTCCAAGGGTTAGGTTGTTTGTGAATAAAACCTCATTTTCCAGTCATCAGTAAAAAGTTTAGAAAACATTTAGTATAAAAATCTGACAGTAAGATAATCAGCTTCATGTAGGAATGGCAGAAACCTGTGTGGAGCTTTATATCTGTTTCAGAGAGCTTAGAAGCTCTATTTTTCAACCTAAAGAAGACACGCAAGGGCAGTGGGAATAAAAGTATCACCCTAGCATCCTGTTAATTAGCTGCCACCTTGTTTTAAAGACAAGGTGCCATTCAGCTATTTTACCTGTCCTATTCATTCTCTCTCTCCTGAGCTTGTAAAACAGTACAATAATGATTTCATTTATATGATGATGTTAACTGTCCAGAAGGAGAAAATCTGAGATCATAAATTAATTTCCCAAAAGTCACCCATTACTTGCTAGTAATGTCTTAAACACAGAGATTCATCTGAGTCAGATGCAATATTCATATTCTGCTTTGCGGTTTGGAGTATATATTAGGCAATCTTTGCATGATTTGCACATAAAATTTTGTGTTTGACGTATCACAGTTGTGCAAATATGACAGAATAATATATTTAAACGTGCATGAAAAAAACTTTCTTTTTTAATATATTTTTGAAAGTCCATTGCAAGGCAGATTGTCAGTAAAAATTTTTGAAGACAGGGCTCCTGGACCTGATTTTGAAGAAGTTTGCACAAATATGTGGGCACACTGGAAGACAACACATTTCTCTTTGGAGATTTAATGAGACTTTGAGCTAAGGAGGAGGTATAACACACATGAATTGGAATATCAGTGACAAAGTACATATTAATAAGAAGGCTGAGAGCTATAGCAATTAATTCAAATGAGCTTAAGCAAGCACTGTGGCAAAGGCAACTTCCAGGTGATTTTTAAATAGAAGGCACTGAGCAGGTCAGTGTCATTGTCCTGTGAAAAAGTTTTCCAAACTGTTTTACTGCAGCTCTTTTCAGCTTGCCTCATTCCCTTGGATCTCAGCTCCCTTAGGTACAGCAAAGCTCCCCGTTATCTCCAGTGCATGGACCTGAATGCTGATACTGGTGGCTATGGCTTAAACAGAGCTCATCCATCACATATGAGAAAGGATAAAGCTGGGAAGAAGCTTAAAGTTTGTGGTTATATTACCTGATTATGAGAACAGAGTTTGGGTGAAGGTCAGCAATATCTACAAAAGATAAAAGCAGGAAACAAAATGCACTGGATTTGAGGAAGCAAACCATCATGCAAAGTGATTAAAAGGAATGAGAATTTACTGATATGAGAGGAAATTGTGCATGATTTAGTTGCAACTTGTTTCAATATAGTCAGTAAAATAAATTGCAATAAAAACATTCTCATCAATTTGAAACAAATGTAGACATTAGTAATGATACAGTAAGAGAAGCAAATAATATCAAAAAAAATCACATAAAGCAGTATTCATAAAACCTAACTAGAAAGAGGTAACAATATGACATGCCATGCTAAAAATCTGTTTATCTTTGTAAGAAAACACAATAGTAATAAGAAAACCTTATATGTAGAAAAAAAAAATACTCCAAACGTTGCCTGAGACCTGATGCATTCACATGAACAATCCCATTTTAATACATGGGAATACTTACATGACTAAACCCCTTTATATCAGAATTTTGAGGAGTATTTACTCTGGGGTCTCCCACCCCTCATATTTTAAGTTGTTTCTCCTGCTCATTCAGCTCTGTCAGCATTAGTAGCAATAAGAACCTCAGCTGATGTGCTGTGATATCACCTGTCCACACTTCCTGTGTTCTTCTATTGCAAGAAGAGGAACTGCTGAGCTGTGGCATTCCCAGAGTGGAGGCCACCAGGAAGGTTCCACTGGGGTGCAGTCATTCCTATCTGCCTGCCAGTGTCTTGGGAAGTGCCTCTGATGTCCTTGTGCACATCAGACCCCGTGTTCTCAGACTTGGATTTGGGAGCCAACTATCCCAGCATGCACAGAGCAGTTAGTGAAGACACTTTCCTCTGATTTCAGTGTGAAATATGTTCAAGGAACTCACATCTCTGCCAGTGCTTGGGCGCTGTCATTCTGTGTATATCACACTCATCCAACCACAGTCAGGGTGTGAGAGACCCCATTTTTTTGTTATTGTGTAGCTTGATTAGGGCTGTTTTCCCATCCGCTCAAGGCCTTTGTGAGGAAAGGTATGAAAATGGAGCAGAATGACCTTCCTTCTCACAGGAGCTTCAATGTTTGCATGCCTGGGCCTTCTGTTGCCTGATTGTCTGAGGTTAACATTAAGGGACGTAAGTTATATTTAATAGAAAGGATATTCTTTATTAGAAAAAGGTTTTTCACCAGAGAGTGGTTGGGCACTGGAACAGCCTCACCCCAGGAAGGTGCTCACAGCACTAAGCCTGTCTGAGTCCAAGAAGAGTTTGGACAATGCTCTCAGGCACATGGTGTGATTCCTGGGGTGTCCTGTGCAGGGTCAGGAGTTGGATTCAGTGATCCTGATGCCTCCCTTCCAACTCAGCAAATTCTGCAATTCCAAGAAATGACCATTGAAGCAATGCACCCTGGCAGCACCATATTTACAGGTAGAATGAATAACGTAGAGAGAGGAATGTCAGAGATGCAAAACTGTATCTCTCTTTTCTTACATTTTTGCCTTATTTTCTCAGTGATGTCTTTTCAGCCATCCTTTTTCCCCTGGCTGCTTTCACAAGTATTACTGTTCGCATTCTGCGTACCTGTTAGTATCTTCTCCCTCTGTCTGTCTCTTCTAACCTTCACAAAAATACCTGCTCCATCTTAAAGGTGTCTAATCCTAAGGCTCCTGTCCTAAGCACTGAAATTGTTTCTGTTCTTCCTTGTCCTTCCTCCACTGTAGGATTTTGCTAACTTTTCCCCCATGAGATCATTTGATAGAATAAAAGGGTTTTCTTTGATCATTAAGTGTTGAGTAGAAATGTTTCATGTAAATTGCAGTGATGTTTAAATGAGTGTCCAAATACATTTATGAGAAACCAAAACAGAAAGGAGATTCTTCACTTTCTCATATCAGGAGATCACATCAGATTATTAGTGGCAAAAAAAAAAAGAAATAGCCAAAGAAAGATTGCCCAGAGCTTTTCACCAGCATAACATCAGAGAAAATCATCAAAGATCAGCAATCCAGAGAGGAAAACTCTGGGCAAGGGAAAATAAATTCACTTATGGTGACAAAAGCCACTCTATTTCCCTGGGCAAGAAGATGTAGGAAGTATTCTGCAATTTGAGACTGGGATGAGACCATACCAGCACTGGGGGATCCACATGGAAACCAGCTCCTTACAACAAGCAATCTGTCATGTCCCAAGTCCATTCCTGTACAACAGGGAAGCAATGAGGGAAAATGCGCTGATGGAGAGCAAAATGTTCCAACGAGACACAGAAAAAGAGAAATAAGAAACTGAATTCTTTTCCACTACAGCTGTCCTGGCTGAAACTTACAGCCTGATGACTATTTGAGGGACAGACTATCTACCCTAGATTAGACAGGGGTACTTCTCTCTCACTTTTCACTCCCTTATCAACCCTCAAAGCAGAACTGCCAGCTTCTACTCTCTTTGCAATATCTCTTAGCCCAGAGATATGAATCACAGAGTGATTGCAGAGCAGTTACTGCCATAGTAGGGAAAACTCCTTTCAGAGACAATGGAGGCCAGACTCTCCAAAGGCCAGTTGAGTCCTTAGGCTCCACCACTCCTTGCCCACAGCATTGCATACCTGAGCTGGCTATGAGCAGGCAGCAAATACTCTCCAGCTTTTGTTTCATGGAGATTGAGGGACAGTATAATTCCTACTGAGCAAGCAGGTGAGGTTTCTGTCTCCCTCCCACTGCTCACAGAGAGCATGGAGCAGAGAGAGTGGCACAAAAAAAAAAAATCCAGCCATCACCTGCCATGAAGCTCATTATTCACTTGTTAAATGCCTGCAACTTGTTTGCAGCTGTGTAGGGCATCACATCGACACTTGGAGGCAAATCATTTAATGCCCTTTCATTTTTTGCTTGTACTGTCCCTTTTAGTACTCTTGCCCCACTTTTTTGTCTTTTGAGAACTCTTGCCCCACCTGCTTTGACAGAGAGTGGAGGAAATGGTGATGAACAGAATTCACTTACAGTGTTTGGTAGAGATTTATGATGCTGCTTCTCCTTTCTGCCATAACTCTCTGTGAGTAAAATCAATGATACTTTCTGACTTGGCAGAAGAATCTCACACGTGATATATGGAAATTATTGTCTCAGTGTATGTGATCTGAACTCTAACAACTTCATTTCCTTTCCCTTGCTCCTCTGCTTCCAAGCTCACTTCTCTTTAACTGGATGGCACTGTTCAGTTACAGTCAAAGTAACGCTTCTCACATTGTATTTACCTTTGAAGGTCAGTGCTACCAATTCCCTCATCCATCGTCCATTTCAGATCTGTAAGGGCCTTATGCAGCTTCTTCTATTTTTTTTCCAGGAACACCAGAAAAAGGAATTACTTCAGCCTACAGATCTTATGAGGAAGGCATGCTGTCATTCATACAAAGTTACTTGGTAAAATTTGTTTTTCCATCTTCACACATGGCAATTATACTTATGTTAAACAAAAAGAATAGTAAGTATAAAATTAGCTAGGATTCAATAACATGAGACCAGCTAGGAATATATGGAAAATATAGAGCTAACATCCTTGGCACCATAACCTAACAACATTGTAATGACAGAGATTTCTGATTTTAGGGAAGTTATGATTAAGCTTTATTTTACTTCAACTAAAACTGTATTACAGACAGTGCTGTGGAACTGAGGTCCTCTTCAATGTACTTAGTGCCTTGTATACACTTTTTTAGGGACAGTATCCCAGGGATCAATACTGAGGCAAATATTGGCTAACATCTTCATTGATTAGCTAGATGTTTGGAGAAAGTGCACCCTTCACATGTTTGCAGATGATACAAAACTGGGACAGGTGGTTACCATAACAGTTGGGTGTGCTGCCATTCAGAGGGATCTGGACAGGCTGGAGAATTGGACTGAAAGGAATGTCATAATATTCAACAAGGGAGAATGCAAAGTCTTGCACCAGATGAGGAATAATCCTAGGCATCAGGACAGAGGGCTACAGGCTTGGAAGCAACACTACAAAGAAGGATTTGGGGCATAGTCATCGAGACAGCCACAGCCCTCAAGAGTGCTTCTTTAAAAACTTCTGGGGGGCCTCAAGTATCAGTACCTCGTTATCTAAAAAGTCTTTCATAGCCTTCCTGCATTGCAGCCCCATAAGCAACCCCACACAGCTCTGGCTCTTTCTCTCTTTCTTCTGCAGTTTCAGCTCGCTGCTTCCTGTCCCTCGCACGGCCACCTAACCCTGCCTGTCCCTTGTGTGATGACTTATCCTTTCTGCCCTTGCACGACCTCCTGTCCCTTCCTTGTCACAGCACAGTCAGCAGACTCCAACTGAGTCCTCTACCAGCTAATTCACTCTTTTATCGCACCCATAGCTGTGAGGGCAAGGCTGTTCCCGCTCTTTGGTAATTAACACAGCTGTAATATATCAGGGATAAGACTGCCTTCAGCACTATCTCTGTTCTCCCTCACTGGGGACCCTTGGGGACACCAGGCTGACCATAATTCAGAGATGTGTCTTTGTGACCAAAGACCGTCAACAGCCTCCTGGGCTGCATTAGGCACAGCATAGGCAGCAGGCTGAGGGAAGGGATTCTCCAGCACTGATGGATCCAGCAATTGTACTGCTGGGTCCAGCTCTGGGCTCCCCAGGGGTAATTGCATGAGTCCAGCAAAGGACCATGAAAGTGATGAAGGGACTGGGACATCTGAGAAGAGGTTGAGAGACCTGGGACAGTTTAGACTGGAAAAGAAAATTTTAGGGGAAACTCATCAATTTGTAGAATGCCTGGTAGAAGCAAATGAAGAAGAAAGTGCCCAATTCTGTTCAGTGGTGCCCAGTAACTGGACAAAAGGCAATGGGCACAAACTTAATACGCCTGAAATTGCACCTGAACACCAGAAAATATTTATTTTACCATGAAGTTAACCAAACACAAGAATAGATTGTCCAAAGAGGTACCTCCACCTTCGAGATATTCAAAACCCAACTGGATGCAGTCCTGAGCAATTTGCTGTAGCTAGCCTTGTTTGAGCAAGGGCTGGATAAGAAAATCTCCAGAGGTGCCCTTTAAGTCTCAGTGATTATGTGATTCTTCATCTGAATTTTTCTGAAATTTCATCTTTTTGGTACTTGGTCAAGAAAAATGTTCCCACACCACCTTACTGATCACAGAATTTCTCCAGATAGGATATAAGGATCTAACACCAAGAGAGTTTAATTTTTCAAGGCTGCTATCTTGTAAGCAATTAAGCTTTGTTTTGTGTGGAAGGCAACATTGATTCAATCTGGAGTTTACGTTAAGGGGTTTATTTTAATATGTTTACTCCATACTTTCTTAAGTAAATCACTACATCAGAGATTCCAGACTCCCTCTAAAGGTAATGGTGCTTTTTACCTGGATGCCATGAGATCTGACTCTGGGAGTTCTGGACACCTCATGCTCCCAGTGACAGCCCTGCAACAGGACCCTGTGATTCTACTCTGCCGTAGCCTACATTCTTCAGGAGATGTCCTTCATGGTTTGTTTGAAATTGCCTGGTGCTCAGCTGATGGCAGTAGGTCCCACCTGTGGTTGAGCCTACATGTTCTACCTTCACTACCATGACATTGATACCCAAAGCTTTCATAGTATTTAACAAAAAAGGGAAGCAGAATGTTGGGGGAAGGGTGGTAATGAAGAATTTGAGTATAGAAATGCTCAGCAGAAAATTAGATCATTTCTGTTACCCAGAGTTAACAGGAAAACATAAACAAATACAGGAGTTAGCACAAATTATCTTCACTCTACCCAACAAGCTAAGTGTAAGTAGGGATGTGCTTTTTAATTTTTTCACATTTTTTGTAGGCTTAATGCCCTTCAAATCCAACAGGTGTGGGATTTTTGGACATGAGATCTAACGCCATTGCTATCAGCACGTGAGGAAAAATACAAAGCACTCTGATCTGAAATAATTTGAAGCTGTCTGCCTGACTGTGAAGGCAATGAGAAAAACACCAACTTTGAAATATACTTTTATGATACCCTAGGAAATAAGATGCATGTGTTATTGCTTGTTTATGAAGTACTAGGTAAAATAATCTCTTTTGCATAACCTGCACTAATTTCATGTTGTTTGTTCAGACTTTACCTTCAGTGCTGGTCTACTGTCATCCACAAAGTCTGTTGAAATCATTAGAGATAGGTTCATGCTATTTGAAAGCTCTTCTTGTCCAGAAGGTTTAATTGGACAAAATACTGTGCAGTTTATCTCCACCTTTAATCCCTTACTTCAATTCCATGGGAGAAAAGCAAATTTCAGAGGACAGAAGGCAGCAGCAGGGCACCCTGGCAGGCTTCCAGCATGGACATGTGAGGACTGGGGTTGTTCTAGGTGCCCACAAAGCCACTTACACTCTTCACATAATCTGTGAATCTTTCCTTGACTTCAGCAACTCAGTTTTGAATAGGGCACTCACTCCCTTAACTACTGTGAAAAACACTTCAGATAATTAAAACTGGTACAGCTGGGAACAAGGATTTAGTACTGCTTGAACTCATGGAAAAGAGAATTGCTTCATAAGTCCTCCTTAGCAAGACATGGTCACTCCATGGTCACTCCAACACCTGCTCTGATCTAAGTTATCAGATCAGTGATCTATATTTGCTGCTGCTTTTCCTGCCTGAGAAGTTTTCAGTGACCGAATGACCAGCTAAGGCTTCAGAGGAACCTTTAAGAAATTAGTTTAGGATTTACTGCAATATGAGAAAGTTGTAAAGCACTAGTATTTGGATTCAAAGTGCATGAAATCGCTACTTTTTCTGCTGATCCTACTCACTTTTTTGCCTGTCTTTCCCACTTTCACCACTGAGCTCACCAAAAAGTCATTAGAGATTGGCAGCTCTCTCCTTGCTTATGTGGCCAACTTCCTTCATGAAATCAGTTACTTAACTGCCCTCTCTATATAAAGGTATGTTGAGGCACAGAGAAAAATGCTTGGTTTTAATACAACACTAAAAATATGGGGTTTAATTCACCTTTGTAATTTGATAACTTTTACCACACACATCATTAATAAATCCTTCATGCAATTTTCCTAAACTGGTACTTTACTGCTATCTTTTTTTTTTTTTTTTTTTTTTTTTCCTTGACCCCATGTTTAAATTAAATGGCTGCAAATTCATATGTTTAAAAGCTGAAGAAAATGCACAGAGACAACTTCTGAATTTGCCATGGAGTCTCAGGAAACAGAGCCTGGGGCCAGGGCAGTGGCCCAGGGTTGTGAGCAAGCCTCTGTGAGGTGAGTATTGACAGAAGGACTATACCTCTCAGACAAAGCAATTATATCAAATCCCAATATCAAATCCCAATATCTTCACTTTTCAAGGGAAGGCAGATTAAGAGCTGACATTTCAAGACCAAGTCAGAGAACCTACTGATTAAACACTAATCCAAAATGTCCTTTCTCTGCCATAGTCAAGGAGGAGAGTGAGTTATATTAAAAGGAGAACATAATTTTGATGATTGATTTGAAGAGCTGTTGCATATTTTTCAAGGTTATGACATTAAAGTTTGAACCGAAACATGGACATCTAGTTTTCGTGTGTTCCAACATGAGAACAGAAAATACTGCACACTGTTCTAGTGCTAACTAGTTAGCTTTGTACATGTAGATCACTCATGTTCTCACAGATTTTATTCTTGAAATATATCACTCAATCACAGATGTGCTCAAAGAAACCTTGAAAAGAGATTTTTAACCACTGTTAGGCTATTAGACTAGTAATATCTCTTCTTTTCTTAGGCTTGGCTTCATTTGATGTAAGATTATCATCTGACAAATGACTTGGTACACCTAATTCATTCACCATAATTAGGTTCTGAAGTTATTATGGTCACCACTCAAATAACAGAAACCCAGGGATTAATCAATCTGTGCAAATAGTAAAATTTTGAAAACCAGATGCTAGATGGCTCTTGGTTTTTACATTCATGCCTTTGTGTGTTTTAATGTTTTAAGAGAGAAATACAGATTTGTTTCAAAATAGGTATTACTTCAGTATAGAGCTTTATCCTGCATTGCATTTTATCAAAATGCTTGTCCAGAATATTACATTGTTTGGGGACCTAGAAGATACCAACTACTGTAAAACTATGCAGGCATCAGAAAAATAGCAGTTCAAGATATTTGAAACTGTCCTTTGCAGAAAATCTTGTGGAGCATAATTCCCTTACAGAGTAGTCTTTTCTGTGGTTTTGTTCAAATCATTGTACTTATATTATGAAAAGAAAAGATTATCTTTTCTAATGTCAGCTTAAAACATAGCAATACCTAAATATTTGAAATACTACCCCTGAAGGCTATGCCCATGATTTCTTGTTCTCATTGCATCTACTGAAGGAGTGATTGCCCATAGAGCAGTGATTTGGTGGAGTTCCCTCCTTGCCACTACAGTGTTTACACCTAAATCACCTACATTTCTGTTGGGTGTGTCAAGTACAGGGCTTTGAGAACGGCAGGAAAGGAGTGTAAAACCACACAAAACACCCCACTCACCCTTTCCTGTTCCTGTTTGTTCGGGGCGCTTTTTTTTTTTTTTTTTTTTTTTTTTTTTTTTTTTTTTGACCTTATATCAACAAATTCAGAATTCACCAGACCAGCAAGTGAAAAACATGAGCACATAAATAACACACACCACATGTTATAGCATATTAGTTGCATGCCTCTGTGTTTATTTTTACTGCCAACAATTAATGGGTATATTTCTAAAAAAAAAAAAAAAAAAATCTCAGACTAAGAACTGAAGCCACATTCGAATTCCTTATAGACGAAGTCCCTGATCAGAAGGCTTCACAGCTTCTTGTTGACATTTTCTTGCTGGTGAGTGTGAAGCAACCTCACTGAATGGCTCACAACTGGATCTGCCTGGGGTAGTGCATCAGTGAGATCACTTCTTATCTTTTTTTTCTTATATACTTTTTGGACCTGAATTTTATTTCCCTGCTCCAAAGATACGAAGACAGATTGAAGCCATTCTTGTCCACTGGCCAGGTGCTCCTATCAGAATATTCAACAGCTTTGCCTTAAAATTGTGTAGAACTGTGATGTGGGTAAAGACATATGTAAAGGGCTGCTGGGCACAAGAGCCCCATACCCATTTGGCCCAAGAGGAGGAGATAAGGGGAGATAATTGAGGGCCTCAACTGGCATCAGATCCATTTGTGTGAAGAAACAAGTTAAGACCCTAGATCCCCCCACAGGCATCTATCTCAGGACACCTAAAGTCAGGAAATTAATTCAATATTTGTAGATGGAATCTCATTCGT